>NC_090439.1:450653079-450956110 GCF_031143425.1 Pleurodeles waltl | reverse complement strand
AATTGGAGCCAGACCTGATGTCAGCTATCCGCCAGCACACAGGTATCCCCCCTCCTGTGCAGGTCCTGTCAGTGCTCCATTTCCTGACAAGTGGCTCCTTCCAATCTACAGTGGCCATGGCATCAGGGATGTCTCAGCCAATGTTCTCCAACATGTTGAGCAGGGTGTGGTCTGCCCTGCTGAAACATATGTGCAGCTACATCATGTTCCCCCAGGTGGAGGATTTGGCCACAGTGAAAGCTGACTTCTATGCCCTGGGATATGTCCCCAACATCATTGGTTCCATTGATGGTACACATGTGGCATTTGTGTCCCCCCGGAGAAATTAACACATGTACAGAAATAGAACAAGCTACCATTCGATGAATGTGCAAATGGTGTGTTTGGTGGACCAGTACATCTCCCATGTGAATGCCAAGTATCCTGGCTCTGTGCATGACGCCTATATCTTGTGCAATAGCAGTATCCCTTATGTGATGGGCTGACTCTAGAGGCACCGAGTGTGGCTAATAGGTGAGTCCAAGGTCCCCACACAGTGTGAGTAGGTCTCTGGATATGGGGTTGTCCCTAAGGGTTAGTGTGTGTCTCACTAGTGTCCCTCAATATTTGCAGGTGACTCTGGTTACCCCAACCTCTCATGGCTACTGACCCCAGAGAAGAATCCCAGGACAAGGGCAGAGGAATGCTACAATGAGGCACATGAGTGAAGTAGGCAGATTATTGAGAGGACATTCAGCCTCCTGAAAGCCAGATTCTGGTGCCTCCATCTGACATTGGCTCCCTGTACTACTCACTGAAGAAGGTGTGCCAGATCATCGTGGCATGATGTATGTTGCACAACCTGGCATTGAGATGCCAGGTGCCTTTTCTGCTGGAGGATGAGCCTGGTGATGGTCTTGTGGCAGCGGTGGAGCCTGTGGACAGTGAGGAAGAGGAGGCAGAGGAAGAAGATGTAGACAACAGGACAAACTTTATCCTGCAGTACTTCTAGTGACACACAGGTAAGAGACTGTAACTCCTCATCACACTTCAGTTTACTTTAGGACATTGTACGTGGCAGCCTCTTAACCTCTCTCTATGGATTCTGACTGTTTCCTTTGGATTTCCGTTTTTCAGATCTGTGTACCCCATTCTAGCTTCTGCTATGTGTACTGCTGCCCAACAACTGTCATACATTGGTATGAGTAAATGAACATATACCTTGCAATGCTTTGCTAATGTTGTAGTAATACATTTGTGAATCATCAGACTGACTCCAGATTGGTATTTGATTAAAGGGTGTTTATTTAGGTGCTGATAAGTATTGGGGTATGTGCAAGGGGCTGGAGTGATGGTGTAGGAAGGTCTGTGGTAGAGTCCAGTCTCATGGCATCACAGGTGCAGTGTCCAAGGGGGCATAGGAAGGGAAGCAATGTCAGTTCAAGGTGGACAGGGTAACACAGTGGGACAGGAGGTTGACAATCAAGAGGGTCCTATTTCCTGGCGGGGGTCTTGGCAATGTTCTCTGACTTTATGCCTGGATCGAGGGACCGTTTGCGGGGTGGTTTTTCCTCCTGCAGGGGGTGTGGTGCTGGTGGGCTGGTGTTCGTGTGGCACTGCCTCCTGTCCACTAGCACCGGCGGAGGTGGAATGCTTTTTCTTGGTTTGTCTAGTGTAAGGGGCCCTTTGTTGAGCCACTGCCTCCCTCATGGCGTTGGCCATGTCAGCCAGCACCCCTGCAATGGTGACCAGGGTGGTGTGGAAGTCCCTCAGGTCCTCCCTGGGGAATGTCCCTCCTGCAGCCGCTGGGTCACCTGCAACTTGGCCAGTATCTAGCCCATGGCCTCCTGGGAATGGTGGTATGTTCCCAGGATATTGCTGAGTGCCTCGTGGAGAGTCGGTTCCCTGGGCCTGTCCTCCCTCTGTCGCACAGCGGTCCTCCCAGCTTCCCTGTTGTCCTGTGCCTCTGTCCCCTGAACTGTGTGTCCACTGCCACCGACCCCAGGTCCCTGATCATCCTGGGTTTGTGGGGTTGCCTGGGGTCCCTGTAGGGGTGGACACACTGCCGATTGACGTGTCCTGGGGATAGTGGCATGGGCCCGCTGGGTGGGTGCTGTGCTGGTGTTTCCTGAGGGGGGAGGCTCTGTGGTGGGTTGGAACTGTGGCAGGGGAACCGACTGTCCAGAGGTCCCAGATGGGCCAGGCTGGTCATCGTGATCCAGGTGTCCAGAGCTGCTGTCATCACTGTGGGCCTCTTCTGTGGGGGGCTGGGTGTAGCTGGCACCTCCTGTTCGGTGACATTGGGTAGGGGTCCTGTTGGGATGCAAATGCATTGTTATTGTATCTGTGTGTGCCATCTTGTGCAATGGGTGTGTTTCCCTTATAGAATTGTGCTTTCCCTATCGCCTTGGCCTTGTGTAATTGCTGATTGTGTGGGGTGGGTGAATCTCTCTAGTGTACATGCTGTGATGATGGGTGTCCATGCAGGTCTGTGTTGGGGGTCCATGTGTTGGTGTGGCATGCAGGGCTTGGTATTGGGATGTGTGGGTTGTGATAGTGGGGTATAAGAGAGGTGTTGGAGGATGTGGGTGAGGGTAGGGATAGGAGTTAGTGACCGCATGCAGGCAGGGTGGGGTGACACAGTAGTAAAGATTTAACTTACCAGAGTCCAGTCCTCCTGCTACTCCTGCGAGGCCCTCAGGATGCGTTATTGCCAAGACTTTCTCCTCCCATGTTGTTAGTTGTGGGGGAGGAGGTGGGGGTACACCGTCAGTTCTCTGTACTCCTATC
The DNA here is from genome assembly GCF_031143425.1 of Pleurodeles waltl. Lineage (NCBI taxonomy): Eukaryota > Metazoa > Chordata > Amphibia > Caudata > Salamandridae > Pleurodeles > Pleurodeles waltl. The sequence goes on along the minus strand of NC_090439.1, from coordinate 450,953,341 downwards.
TGGTGTCTTGATACCACGGAACGCATCATCCCCTGTAGGTCGTTCCACCTCTTCCTAATGTCATCCCTGGTTCATGGATGCTGTCGCACTGCATTGACCCTGCTGACGATTCTCCGCCATAGCTCCATGTTCCTTGCAATGGATGTCTGCTGCAACAGTGATCCGAATAGCTGTGGCTCTACCCAGATGATTTCCTCCGCCATGACCCTTAGCTCCTCCTGAGAAAACCTGGGGTGTCTTTGAGGTGCCATGATGTGGTGCGAGTGATGTGTGTGAAGAGATGTGTGGGGTGATGTGTTGTGATGTATTATGTGATATATGTGGATGGTGTATGAGTGATGGTGTTCTATGCCTCTGAGTGTATGTGTGCTCTTTTGTAGGTGTTTACCGCAGTTGAATAACCGCTGCGTTGATTCGTGGGTCGTGATACTGTGGGCGTGTTCCTGTTGGTGTGACGGTGTGGGTTTTGCTATCGCCAGTTTATCACTGACCTTTGGTGTGGCAGACTTGTGTGGGTGTCTGTATTATGGGGGAGTTATCTGTGTGGGTCATAATACCCGAGGCGGATTACCACTGTGGTCATGGTATGTTGGCACCTGTCAGCACGGCGGTAGGCGGCATTTACCGCTACGGTTGTAATCAGGGCCTATATGTCTAAAAACTATCCTCCCCCAAGTGAAAAAGTTTCTAAAAGCTACTTTCACTCTACAGGTACAGCATAATATCTACAGGAGTAGCCTAGGTGTGATTAAAATATTTATTTTGTATTGTCACTTGGAAAAATACTAGAAAACTAATTCATAGTTATTTTACACTTTATTTTAAAGACTTTTATTGGAAAAATCGGATTTTTGATAACTCTGGTGGAAAAATAACTTTGTGTTGACTGAGACAAACCTGGCCCACAACCAGTTTTTGCCATTCAGCCCCCTTAAACTCCTGAGCCGGATTACACATTGCTGGCTGGGAAATATAATGACTCTGGCCACCAAAACAATACCCTACCTCTGAGCTCGAGAAGTACAGCATGGTATTAAATAAGGGCCACTTAGAAGAGATTGGCTATCTAAGATGGAAACAAGACGGCATGCTGAACAATAGACAGTCTTTACACTCCTTACTTTGACTTGACAATCCCAAATGTTGCTGACAGGATCTGTTTCATTCATTCCCAGAGTCCTCCTAGACACTTTTGCTCCAACCCCAGCAGGAGAAAGCACCAGTTTTGACCATTTCTGGTGGGAGGAGAGCTCTTCTAAATATGGGAGAGGCTAGAGACCCAGACAGAGGCCTGTCTGGTGGTAGAAAGGAGCTGCATCTTGAAACAGGGTATTCTGGTTAATTGTAAAGTAATGCAAAGTGTACTGCAAAGGAAGACATGCATAGGACGAGGAAGTAGCTAAGATCTGGGAAAGGACAAAACTAGACAGTCACCTTGCCAACACCCTCCTTTCAAAATCCCTGAACCAGAAAAGATTGTACCTGAAAATGAAGGCCGTGCTTGAAGAACAAAGACTCCTGACTTTTGTTGGAAGAAGAAGAACATGGAGCTTGACTCCTAATGGAACCCATCAGATGAAAACTGCTCTCCAAGGATGAAGTTGTTGGCCTCCTGTTGGCCTGCTCCCAAAATGCAAAAAGCAGAAGTACTCCAAAAGCCCAGCTTTCTAAGTGAACCTTTCAGGAACCATGGCTGAAGAGACATCTAGGGCCATGTTTATGACCCTGACTGCATCTTTCTTGCACCACATAACCTGGTGCAAGAGCTACACAACTCCCAAGGCAGATTTGTGAAGCCTACACTACCTTAAGGTGGCCTTGCATGTCTTAATAAATCTGGAGTAATGCAATTCAGCAAAAATTGCTGCATTGCATTACTCTGCCCCGGGAAGACATACATGGGTGTTTCATGGGTTTCCTACACAACAGCCATGGGTTTTGATGCATTCCCTTCAAGAATCTGTAAACCTGGATATGCGTCAAAACTGTACGCCTCCCTACACACAACAAGGAAATATCTTTATTTCTCCTCGTTGTTTCCTCATTCCATGTGTGCTGCATTGTGTAGCACATGTAGAAAGAGGAAAATGCCTCTCTGGATTGTTTTTGTGCAGGAAGCTATCCCTTCCTGCACAAAAACAATTATGCTGACAACGCAGACACTGTAGTACAATGTTGCAAGGGTGCCTGCATTGGTGCTAGGCAGCTATCTGTGTGCCAACATAGGGGGAAAGTACAGAAACGCACCATGTCTTGTAAATATGGTGCATATTTGCCCTTTCCCTGTAGCACAGAGCAGTGCAGCAAGGTCACTTCCTGGGCTGCCCTGAGCCAGGAGGGTTGTGAAAAAGCCCTAAACACCTTCAAATCCTCGCCTAAGACTGTAGGGCTTCAGGACTGTTCTGAAAACAAACAAAAAATTACCAGCAGTTGGAGGAAAAATGGGACCTCATAATTTTGTCCACTTGACAGGGGCAAGATACTGAGGTCTGCTCAAGAAGGTCACACCCAATGTGACTCCTTAGGCAAGCAAGAAAACTAGGTTCGTCCATTTGGAACTTTTTGGCACATTGAAAATAAGTTCAGCTTGACTTTGAGATAAAGGTATCCAGCTTCGTGGAGCCCAGTCCAGCTACAACTACCAACCTTGTCCCACTTGAGAATGTTGATTTACAGAAAAGTGACCACGTATGAAGGTAAAACTTTGGACTGGGGAAAGGCCACAGACCTTTGTGATTGGCACAGCCTCCTTAGTGACTACAAAAACTGTTTTTGTCTTGCTCAGCACTTTAAGCTTTAAAATCAACTGCTTTTAAGGGAGCTGAAGAACAACATATCTGACTTTGAGTGACCCTCACTGGCCACAAACTTGGGCCATGCCCTGCTGAAAGATTTTGATTTCCATCTCTGGGTCTAAGGCTGAAGGTAAAAATATTTGACCAGAATTACCCAATTGACGTATCTGACCTGCACTTCATTGTTGGCACCCTAAGATAGTGCATAGGTCCCAATCAACCACAAAATATTGTTTATCATAGCACTTTACTTTTTCTGGGTGCGTTTGCCTTAAAGTTCAAATACATTCATATCTCTGATTTCCTTTATCCAATTCTATTAATTTGGTAGATGTTATTATTCATTAAATGTTTCACTACGTTTCCAAATTGATTTGAGATTTTAAATGTTGTGGGTTTTTTTACTTTAAAATTGTTGGTACTGGGGAACAATCAATTGCCTGCAACTTTTGCAGTAGCTAGCAGAGGTTTAACGGAGTTTATATGAAATGTGTGTTGAGTGCTAAGTAGAGTGCGTATATGAAGTTGGCAATAGTACTACATTCTACAATTTTACGCCACTTTCCGATACATTGCAATTATTTTGTTTAGCCATTCAGCCTTTTTTCATACCCTTAGCCTCTGCAGTGGTTACATCTATCCCCCATGCACGCCGCAAATTAGGCCCATAGTACATGTCGGGTGAACTGTCTCTGTCCCACTGAGATGCACTCTCATTTGTTATTCACAGCGCAGACAGGGACAGTGTACCTGATTGCAGAAAAAAATCCTCTCTTCTTGGAGCAGGCGCGAATGGACACAGCATCAGAGAAAGATGGAGTAATAGTTTTATACTACCGCTGCATCTTCCCTGCCATCGGATTCTGCCTCATTTTGAATAACCTCCTGCTGGCTGATGCATTGATTCTCTGAACCAACCTGCGAGGGCAAGTGTTGAGAGTCTTTGGCATCTCTATATGCCACTTCCAAGGAGGTGCCCTGCAGGACTGCACTGGTTGAGTTCCACCTCATATATGTGGCACTTGCTTGTACTTGTGCCACAACGGAAAGACAACACGGGTACGAGGGCATAGATTTTTATTGAGACTACACTCATAGGCAATGGGGGAAGTGTTCCTTCGGAATCACATTAGTGCACATTGTGAACCAGCGCAGCCCATATTTCAGAAAGGGTCGCACTTACATCTGAGTTCCCTTCCGCAGTAACAAAGTTTGTCTGGAGTTGAAAGAGTGGGCACAAACATCCATTGCTCACCCCGGGTATTATAAGTCATATGACTTCTGATAATATTTGGTTAAGGTACATTGTCACAAACAAACTTTAACAAGTGGACCATCTGTGTGGGGTAAGGCATCTTTTTATAATTACACAATTTCACCCTTTCATTTTGCTACCCAATACTAAAATAACATGCCCCCCCTTACAAATGTAAATGCAAATTAGTTAATGAAACAATCTATTTTAGCGTTCTAATAAGGATTCAGTCCAGCAACGTTAATAATAAAATATCCATTAACCGTATTCTCTTGAGAAATTAATGATACTCCCTCCAAGCACTGGGAATTTTATTTGAATCTGACAACGAAAGCATTTATTATAATTTGAGGGAACCATCATTTTTCAGTTTCGTCGAACCAGACTTTTTATCTGACAACTGTCTTGGAGAAATGCCTATGTGTTTTTATACGTCAAATACAACAGTCGCATTTTAGAAAACAAGGCAGTTACAATTTTTAAATACACCGCATACACTGTTAAGTAGCACGTAGGAGGGTGACAAAGTTGGTGCTTTCATATGAATCACATCAGTAGTAATGCTGGCAGCCTACTTAGTTGGGTCGATTGGGATTTAATTTCACTGGGGTTTTTCATTGTTTATTCAGCTGTCTGAAAGAAGCATGCGTGTGCTGTTGCGCACAGAGCTAAAACACCCGTGACTGCATCACTGATGTGTTGGAGCTGAAGCTTTAGTGATGAAGAGTGTGGGGTAGTTAAGAACGGGAGGGTGAAGAGCAACGAGTCAATAGTTGACCTGAGAAAGGGTTGATGCTAGGCATTTTAATCTAATGCATATGACCCTAATATGCGAATATATGGAGGTAGCCCCTGCAGTAGCTCATTTTGTGAGATGTTACAGGTTCGCGAGACTGCAAATGCGTTTCAGTAAACCAGCTTCCATTACCCAACACAATAGTTGCTAAATTTGAAGTGTATCCAACTCTTGTGCTTCTAGTGCTCAGATTAACTGCCAAGAATGTACAGGAACAATGGTAGGGCAATGGTCCCTTTGCCCATCTTGCACAAATGAATCCCAGTATAATAGATAATTAGATGCATTACTTGCTCAGTAGGTAAAGTTGAGGTAATATCTGACTATCCGATGTATCAGTCAGTTAAAAAGTAAAGTAGTGTCATAGTGCAGACCCAATCACAGCTTGAAGTGTAAAAGATTCATGTTGATATAGCTTCCGATATTACTGAGGTAGTGTGAGATAATCTCCTGCTGGCCACCAAACAAGCCTAATTAATAAAAAATATGTTTCTGATGATGACATGCAGTCAAGGTAAATTACCAAAATATCTTGAAAAAAAATACCACGAATGAAGAATATTGTGCCAAAAATATCGTCAATTTAAAAATATGGTGGGTCACAGCATAGAAGGAAAGAATATCGTAGTTTTAGGGATACTATGTTGTTTTTTCAAAATAATTAATATATTTATAAAAATATTGCTGTTTAAATAATGTAATATATATTAGTTGTTGTATCAGTAAAAGGTAACACTATTATCATACTATATGCATTTATTTTTTTGCAGTATAGTTTGCAATTTTTAGGGTGACATTTTTTATTTAGCAACAGGTTGTTCTGTTTGTACATGATTAGGGTGTGAAGTTATTTAAAATGTACATTATTGATTTTAATATCTTTTTAAGTAGCGTCAATTGATAATGATAATTAATCATAAACATTTTTTAATTGATTCATTGTTATGTTATTTATTTGTTCTTTAACTCATTGTTAATTGGTTGAACAATTTAATTTGTAACATGGTTTAAATTAATTTCATGTTTAATAATTGCTTTACTTTTGTTTGTTTTATTCAATAATTAATCTTATATTAGGAATGTTTCATTATTGTATATTTTTTAATTAATTCTAATTGTTTTTGGGTTAGTAGGGAGGGAAGTATATTTATTTAAAATATTTTTATTGTTGCTATCTTTTTCTTTTTTATTTGGAAAATAACATTTATATCTTTCAAATGTAGTTTATTTTATTAATATTTAATGTATATATTTGTATTTTAAATGTGTTTAAATAATTTTTTGTTTAATATTTAATAATAAAAAAAAAAATCAGAGTTGGAATAGTAAAACAGTCACCTGTTATACTTGGGCAGTATACTTGGAATTGTTTTTTATTTTAATTTTTATTTTCATTATGTAATTAAAATGGATTGTGATGTGTGTGATAAATGAGAGAAATATTAATTATGAAGAGATTATTGCTTGAATCTATTTACAAAATTACAGGTGAAATTTTGGAAAGGTATACTGTATTGCTGTATCTGCTCTATGTATATATATACCTAATGGACTTTTTAAGATGGCCGCCATTGATGTGATCTTTATGGAATCAGTCCTCTCTTTATGTTAGTGTACTTATATATATATATATATATATATATATATATATATATAAATCACCAGAAGTATTCACTGCACTCCACGAAGTTTCAATAGTGCATATTTATTCCAAAATAACAACCACCAACGCGTTTCAACTCCCCAAGGAGTCTTGTTCACAGCGAATAAGTCCCTTTTCCCTTTTGCTATTCATACCCCATGGTGCTACATCATACACAATGCATTATGGATAGTGTAGTTTACAGTTAAAAATAAATTCTATATTTTTCTAAATTTAAATTAAAATAAAAAAAAAAAATACAAATAATAATAAAGATCCCATTCTCAATGTATAATGCACTTTACATGTGTTCTCTTATGTTGTGCTATTTCTTTCTAATTCGTAATTTCATGATGGTTATATTTTCTACTGATTAATTGCTTCATTATAATTATTTAAGCTGTACATATATGACACTATTTACCCTTTAACATCTATTTCATTTTTCATATATATATTTAAAGAAACAATGTCACTCTAATATTTCAGCATTTTCTTGGTCAAGCATTATTGTATGTCTACATTGATCTTAAGAGATTTATTCATTTCATTCATTTTTATATTTTTGCAATCTTTTTCTTTTTCACTTATTTTCTTCTATTCTATTAATTCTGCATAAACATCAATGAACATCAGTTCTCTCCGACTTAATGATTATCGTTGTTTGACAAGAATGTTGTATAATTTAGTAGTATTTAATCAATAGCCACCCTGCATGGATACCTTTATTACCATGTATTTATCCATATTACAGAATTGTGTGGAGTCGGGGGATGCCAGGACACGCGGTGAGTCTCTCTATTAAAATCCTCTGCTGTTAATTAACATCACCGCATTTCTTAAAAGATGAAAACACACATGTATAACAAATATTGAACATATATACAAGGATATCGATGCAGCCTGTTAAACACAGGCCACAAGGATATGTGTATGGAAATGAAACAAAATATGTCATAACAGCTTGATGAGTCTAGCTAATTTTTTCAGTATCTCACTGTGTAGGTGTGTTTTTCTGTGTGCTCTTTCCTTCTTTTCTTCTTTCCCTCGTCTTTTCTTAAGTTTTCTTTCATTTTTTCTCTTTTTCTTTCTTTTCTTCTTTTTTTGTCTCTTCCCCTTTTTCCTCCTTCTCTCCTTTTTTCTTTTCTTCTTTTTCTCCTTCTTTCTTTCCACTATCATTTTGTCTTTCCCCTATCGTGTATAGAGAGGAGCAATATATGTATAGTAAAATAAAAATGGAAGAGAGAGCAGCTAAACGTTCTCTCAAAGCCGTAAAATTATTCTCAACAGTGCAAGGAACTGAGAGATCGGAAGATGTTGCAAAACCCACAGATAATGTCATGACTATACAAGATACATTTTTCAAACTGGAGAAACTGTATCGGAAGGAGATAAATAAAAGCTGGGAAATAATTGCTCTAGAGAAATATATAGAGGTTGGTAGGGTGCCAAGAGGATTACGGATTTTTACACTTCCTAATCATTTAGATATGAGACCCGAGTTACTATCAGAATGGGGAGAAAACAATATGATTTGTTCACGTAATATGTTGTTGATTTTGATTAAATATGCCAAAATGAATGCCGCGGAAACAATAAAGGAAGCACAAATATTGGAAGAAAAAATCAAAGATATGAGCAATCAAGAAGAACTAAATAGATGTAGGAAGAAAATGGAGGATAGACTTTATAAATATGAATCTGAAATAGAATTACGGAAACAAAGAAAATTTCATCGGGATGAACAAGATTATAAAAATGGCACAGTGCTAACTTTTGCAAAGAGGTTTGAACGCATCAAGGAACAACCCTCTAAGGATATCAAATCAAAAATTCCAGCAATGTTGGAAACAATAAGTGAATCAGATATTGAAATTAGTGAAGGAGAAGAGTCTGGAAATATAAATACTAGAACAACATTGTTGGAAGAAATGCAGATCATATGCATGGATCAACAAACATCAAAAGGCAGGGGCCGAGGACGCAGTATGGGCAGAGGCCAGCCAAAAAACATACAATCAGATATAGGAAAATCAGAAGAGGCAAAAGAAAGAAAGAACTGTCCTCTGCGCAACAGACAAAGGAAACAATAGATGATGTGGAAAAGAATGAAGAATAAAAACTAGTGATAAATTTATCTGATCACATACTAACAAAGGAAGAAGAGAATGTATTAAATAAAGGCTTGTCATTTTGTCCTGAACATCATATGGACAGGGTTGAAACCAAAATAGATACGTACAAGTTTATCAGAAAAATCAAGCTAGCAAAACATTTCAGTAAACATCAACCAAGATCTAGAGATAAACAAAACACACAGAATCATGAGGGCTTATTAATTGATCAAATAGAAGATATGAAAGTTTGCTATGATCTAATGAACAACTTGGAAGATGATGAGATGACATCAAGTCAGATATTGGAAACAATGGGAATATCAACAAACATTCATGAATGTAGCCATTTTAAACCAGCCTCAAAATTTTGTCCTGTTTTAACTCCAGGAAATAAAGTAGATTTATTGTATGAAATGGTCATCAATGATCTGGAGAAATTAGAATATGTCAAACCTTCCAAAAGAGGTGAAAATCTAACCATAACTGAACGGAAAGCTTTACAACAATTGGCGGATAATCAAAACATCATTATTAAACCTGCAGACAAGGGAGGAAATATTGTGATCCTTAATCGAAAGGACTATGTCACAGAAGCAATGAGACAAATAAACGATAAAGAGAGCTATGAAAAACTGAGAAATGATCCCACCAATCATATACAGGAGTTGATAACAAGGAAGTTGGAAAAATGGCGTAATGAATTTTTGATCAATGAGGAAGAATTTAAATATCTAAATCCAAGTCATCCAATACTGTCTACTATTTACTTTCTTCCAAAGATCCATAAGACATTCAAAAATCCTCCAGCAAGACCCATCATTTCTGGTTGTGGATCGTTGTTTGAAAATATATCTAGATTTGTTGATCACTACATTGCCCCATTGGTCTCTTCTCTTAGTTCGTATATCAAAGATACGGGAGATTTCTTGTGAATAATAGATGATATTCAATGGCAATCGGGTTACAAGTTAGTGACAGTGGATGCAGTGTCACTATATACATCAATCAGACATGAAATAGGATTAAATGCACTAAAGTTATTTTTACGACAAAGAAAAATCGAAGAAAAAAGCCACTCGGAAATGTTAGTGGAGATGGTGGAGCAATGTCTGAATAACAATATTTTTCTATTTGCTAAAAACATTTATAAGCAAGTGCGAGGAACTGCCATGGGTATTTCTCTCTCTCCAAGTTATGCCAACCTAATCTTGGTGGGAGAGGGAAATAGCATGGCAGGATGGTTACTCTGAGTATCTGGATAAGGTAGTATTATGGCTACGTTACATGGATGATTTATTCTTGATCTGGAATGGTACCAAGGAGGAATTTGCAATGTATTTTAAAATCCTGAATGAAAATGAATGTGGCTCGAGCTTCACTTATGACATCAATGATAAACAAATTGATTTTTTGGACATTAGAGTATATGTAGATAACGACCAAATCAACACAACTGTATTTAGAAAAGCAACTTCTACTAATAGTGTCTTACATGGGAGCAGTTTTCACCCAAAACCATTGATAAAGAGTATCCCATTTGGTGAATTTTTAAGAATGAGACGGAACTGCTCCAATGATAAAGAAATGGAGAATCAATTAGTATGGTACGAAAACGTTTTATGCGCCGTGGCTATCTAATAACAAACATTGAATTAAGTGAGAAGAGGGCTAAGAGGATTTCTTGACAGGAAACACTGATAGATAAAGGTGTAAAAAGAGGAAGTGATAAGGAGGAAATGTGTCCTCGCCTAATTCTCACCTATAGCAAAGAAAGTAAGGACATAGAATCAATATTCAGAAAACATTGGAAGATATTGAGAAGTGATCGAGATTTGGCAAGGAGAATAGGTGGCAAACCGCAAATATCATATAGGAAGTCACGCTCATTAAAAGACATATTGGTAAAAAGACACTATGAGGCACCAATTATAAGGAATTGGTTAAAGAACAAGACGACTGGCTTCTATAAATGCAATAAATGCAAAGTGTGTCAAATTGCAAGAAATACTAAAACTTATATGGATTGCAGTGGTAAGGCTATACACATTTCACAAAGAATTACTTGTGACAGTCAATATGTAGTCTATATGCTTGAATGTGAGTGTGGCTTGAGATACATTGGCAGTACAATCTGTCCGCTGAAGAAAAGGATTTTGGAACACACTAGAGCCATTACCAATCAATATATGAGCTACACAATCGCAAAACACTTTGCAAACTCACATACCAATAATTGGAGATCGCTACGATTCATGGGCATAGCACAAACGAAAAGGAATGAGAGAGGAGGAGACAGAATTCGAAAGTTAAGACAAATGGAGAGTAAATTTATTATTCAGCTCCGCACTAAGATGCCTTATGGACTGAATATGGACGAGGAATTACATGTGCATTCGTGATTCTGCAATATTGATAAATACATGGTGATAATGGTATCCATGCAGGGTGGCTATTGATTAAATACTACTAAATTATATAACATTCTTGTCAAACTATGATAGTCATTAAGTCGGAGAGAACTGATGTTCATTGATGTTTATGCAGAATTAATAGAATAGAAGAAAATAAGTGAAAAAGAAAAAGATAGCAAAAATATAAAAATGAATGAAATCAATAAATCTCTTAAGATCAATGTAGACATACAATAATGCTTGAACAAGAAAATGCTGAAATATTAGAGTGACATTATTTCTTTAAATATATATATGAAAAATGAAATAGATGTTAAAGGGTAAATAGTGTCATATATGTACAGCTTTAATAAGTATAATGAAGTAATTAATCAGTAGCAAATATAACCAACATGAAATTACGAATTAGAAAGAAATAGCACAACTTAATAGAACACACGTAAAGAGCATTATACATTGAGAATGGGATCTTTATTATTTTTTGTATTTTCATTTTTAATTTTTATTTAAATTTAGAAAAATATAGAATTTATTTTTAACTGTAAACTACACTATCCATAATGCATTGTGTATGATGTAGCACAATGGGGTATAAATAGCAAAAGGGAAAAGGGACTTATTCACTGTGAACAAGACTCCTTGGGGAGTTGAAACGCGTTGGTGGTTGTTATTTTGGAATAAATATGCACTATTGAAACTTCGTGGAGTGCAGTGAATACTTCTGGTGATTTGTATTCTTCGAGACTGGTCCTCTCCGTCACTGGCACTGGCAGTGGAGTGCGCCGCCCAGCAACTTTTAGACCACTTTTGTTTCCCGCTAGGCTGGTGGGTGGAAACTGAGGTCTCTGCCCATTAGCCTATCAGGAAACAGGCAGCAGCATTATCTCCGGCTCATATTAGAGTGGGTGGCAATGCTGTCACCTGCAGGGTGCACCAGCACCCTCGCAATGGTCACTGTCTGCACAGCAGGGTGCTGGGCAGGAGGACCCCTGCACTTTCCATGCCAAGTGTATGGACAGTGCAGGGGCCACCCTTTGGCCCCCTGCACCAGTTCTTTGCCAGCCTTTTCATGGCGGTTTCACTGCCATAAAAAGGCTGGCAGAGAACGAGGTCGAAATCAGCAGGGAAGCACTGCATGCAGTGCTGTCTTGGCAGATTATGACCTTCACACACCGTCAACCCATCGGGTTCAGCGACTGCCGGGGTCTTTATGTGGTGGTCGGACTGCCACAGCAGTAGTCCTGCTGTAACCTGCTGTGTAGACAGTGAACATTGCAAGGGTCCTGGTGCACTCTGCAGGTGACAGCTTTGCCACTGACTCGATTATGAGCCAGAGACAATGCTTCCACCTGTTTCCCAGTAGGCTGATGCGTGGAAACCTCAGTTTCTGCCCGTCAGCTTAGGAGTGGCCCTTCCTTCCCTCCTGTAAAAGCAAAACACAACAGGATGAAATCAGTGTAAACAATAAAATATTTGCATCAGAACACCAACCAATGAGAAGATGGAAGCATAGAAGACCTCAGACTATAGTATATACATTAATAAAGGCAAGTAAATGATCCCCCCCCCCAAAAAGCATCATTTATTATGGAGATGCATACTAAGTTCTTCATCAAGATTCAAGCTCTTTGGACTCAAGGTGTCAACGTCAATGAGGATATGAGACTCTCTTTTCCTCAGCTTTAGAGCCCAATCCCCACCCTGGGGGTTACATTTGATTTGCTCAATAGCATAAAATTTCAACATGGCACGGTCACTGAAATGGTTCTCGCAAAGGTGCCTAGCAATGGTTCTGCCCACACACTGTAGTCTAAAAGGACATTCCAAAATGTAAATCATACTTGTATGTATATCTATATCAATATCTATATCAATATCAATATCTATCTGTCTGTCTATCTATCTATCTATCTATCTATCTATCTATCTATCTATCTATCTATCTATCTACATATATACCTATATATATATATACATAAATACACACACACACATATACATGCATCATTGATACGATAATCGGCAGACCAACGCTTTTAAACTAAATACACCTTCTTAGAAAGAGACGCATAAAAACAGCAGCCCCAATTAGCAGAAGAGGGTGTGGAAACAGAGGCGGTGGAAACAGAGGAAGAGGAAGCAGTGGAAGAGAAAGAGGCAAAGGGACAAGAACCCCGACGGAAGTGGACAAAAGGGGTCCTGCACAGGAATTATAATGGGTATGGATAACAAAACCATAGTAAATGTATCAACTAAATCTGTGGGAAAACTGGGTTGATTGCAGAAGCCCCCTAACTTTTTGCCCCCATTTTTCACTCATACTGGTATTTTTCTAATTCTGATGGTGCCCTGAGCACTGCTAATCAGTCCCAGGGTCTGTGCTCTGATTAAAATGGCATATACAAATTAGGCTAATAATAATTGACTATACCAGCCTACCTAAAAGTCCCTAGTATATGGTAGGGCATGTAGGATTGGGGACCCCAGCATAGGTAACACACCCATAGGTGCACTGCTGTGGTGCCTTAGAGCAGGCCTGCCTTGCTGGCAGCTTTTAGGTTAGAGTTAGCTCTAAGTGTCCCCTGGAATGGGTGCAGTGTAACTATAAGGAGGGACTTTATAAAATCTTTTTTTTTAAGCCCAGGTGAGGGAAATATAGGCACATTTGTTTTTCTCCATTGTAATGAATGAGTTCAATAGACGAACACTGAGAGACTTTATTTTAAAATAATAAAGCCTAATTTTCTATAGGAGGGGGCTAACTATAGCATGTTTTGTCTCAAATTAAAAGAGATAATAAGTCCAACAACTTGCCACTGTTGAATTTACTAGAACTTGAACAGAAAAGGAAATTTTAGAAGGTGTGAAGTGGCCTTGTCTGAAACAAAGGATTCATCTCGTGAGAGGAGATCTGCCTCAGCAGATGGCAGAACAGGATGAGGAGAGAACAGCCAAACTAGACTTCAAAGGAGGAAAGGACATTTAGGACAGAAACAGGACCTCCCCCATTTCCTGCAGCCCCAAACAACCAGGTGCCCCCGATTAGATTAAGAAAAGGGCGTGTTAAGGGAAACAAGGCCACACTAGTGGATGGGCTCTGCCAAATCTAAACCCTAGGATTGCATTTTTACAATCTTGAATTTTGGAGGAATGTTGCTCCCTGAGATTGATTTTTGCCACACTTTCCAGGAAATGGTCACTCAAGAGGGTGAGGGCCTGCACGTGATTGGACAGGAGCACCCCCCTGCTTACCACCCCAGGAGCAAGGATACAATTGGCAGAGCTGTCCCATACTTCAGATCCCTCCTGAAACAAGACAAAAAGAAGAAGCACTGCCCTGCTGAACCCTTGGCCTGCACCTGGAAACTGCACTTGGAAGAACTACACCAGCTGCATACATTGGGCTTCACCAAGAAAAGGAGTTTGCATGGCGTCTACTACTCCAAGAAGAGACTTCCGGTAAGCTACAGGTAGAAAAGAGCTGATCAAAGTCCTGTGCATCAAGCTCTTCAAAAATTGACCAGCTGACCAGTGACCAATGCTCATTTAAGGATTTGAATCAGATGCATTCTGTGAGTTGGAGTCCTAATCCCCCAAGGAGCAACTCAGAACTTCTGGAACCTTAGAGTGAGTAGTGGACACCTAAAGGACCCTAAGAGTACTTTTGGAAGATGATCCAGAAGTTTGGAGACATTTGGAGCAACTTTGGAAAAAAGTTCCATAATTGGAACGACCCGACATCGTGAGTCAAGCCAGCCAACTTCGACTGCAACCCAGCCTGACATGAAGGTTCATCCCGCTGAAAAAGCTCAGGAGCCCCAGAATTCCAGGCTTTTACCAGAGGCTTGTAGAAAGGCAATCTAACTACATCACATCTAAACCGCCTTGCTGAGGAGGGTCGTCTGACGTCCAGGAAGAAAAGCTCCAGTAAAGTTTCTAAGTCTGAAGGTAACATTTTAACCAAGGCTTCCCTTGCACTGTATCCAAGGAGGGCTCCATCAAGGTTGGTCTCAACTTTCGAATGGGACAAGGATGTCCGTCCCAAAAAATGTATAAGTCCGAACATAACACACTTGACTGAGGTGCCCCTCATGTGTATCTGAAGAGGGCTCCAGCAAGGCTGGCCTCAACTTGTGATTTCATCCTGGTCGGTGAGAAATCTTCAAAAATGTGTCTAAATGTAAAGGTAAAACTTTGACCGAGGCCTCCAGCTCAGTCTAGCCGAGCAGAGCTCCATCACGGTTGGCCTCAACTTTTGACTTTGACCCAGTCGAGTGTGACCAGATGTCCCAAGCGGCACTTTTAATTTTTAAGTACTAGAAAACATTTAGGCCCTCATTACAACCCTGGCGGTTGGTGATAAAGCGGCAGTAACACCACCAACAGGCCGGCGGTCAAAAAAATGGAATTGTGACCACAGCAGAAACTGCCAACACAGACAGCCACTTTAACACACTGATCGCCATGGCGGTAGCAACAAGCACTGTGGCGGTAACCGCCAACTGCCAGGCGGAAGACAATGTACCGCCCTCCCTATTACAACAAGCCAACCCACCAGCTTTTCCAGGGCTGAAACAACACCATCAAAGCATGGTAGAAACAGTACATAGAAGGGAAACCACTCACTTCTCGACACTCAAGAAAGAACCACAACGCCATGGAGCCCGAACTGCAGATCTTCCCCATGCTGGTTTACCTCCTCCTACACCAGGAACACGAACAGCGGCGAAGACGACCACGGTGAGTACCGCACCTAGCACACAAGGTGGGGGGAGGAAAAAGAAGTGACACACACGCAACACCCCCACCCTCAACAACATACACAAACAGATGCAACAACAGTACAGATCTACCCCGTACTCCTCAGGAATAACACAAAGACAAAAGGAAGTGAGTAAAGTCAGTGTAATAATATACATTTCAAGAAATATGTCCTCAAAGCACAAAACAGTATCTACAATATATACAAATGGAGGTACACTGGCCAGTCTAAATTGTCCATGGCCCATGGGGCCATATCACAGAGGCCAAGACCACATCTTACTCCTGCCTCAATACGGAGAGAACACTGCTGGGGCATCAGGTTGAAATTACATAGGCACCTCAGGGGGAAGTGGAAGGGGGGGCACCTCAGCCGGAAGATGGTACAACGCCACTGCTCCTGGAGGGGGCTACACAGTCTCTCTAGTGGGTGGTATGCCCACTGCTTGGACCTGGGGATTGTAAAGCCACAGTCTCTCAAGTGGGTGGTTTGCACACCGCTTGGTCCTGGGGAGTGCAAAGCCACAGTCTCTATAGTGGGTGGTTTGCCCACTGTTTGGTCCTGGGAAGTGCAAAGCCACAGTCTCTCAAGTGGGTGGTTTGCCCACTGGTTCTGGAGGGGGGCTTGGGTGCAGTGTGCTACATCCTGGCAAGGAGGGGGTTAGTGGATGGCTTCTTCACTGGTTCTGGAGGGGGCCTGTGGCCCAGTGTGCTACATCCTGGCAAGGAGGGGGTGAGTGGATGGCTTATTCCACTGGTTCTGGAGAGGTCCTTGGATCCAGTGTGCTACACCCTGGCAAGGAGGGGGTGAGTGGATGCCTTCTTCCACTGGTTCTGGAAGGGGCCTTGGGCCCAGTGTGCTACATCCTGGCAAGGAGGGGGTGAGTGGATGCATTCTTCCACTGGTTCTGGAGGGGGCCTTGGGCCTAGTGTGCAGATCTTGGGGGAGTGCAAGGTCACAGTTTCTCACCTGCGTGTCACACCTACAGTCTTTGCAGGGGCCAGGACGCACTACAGCCCATGGAGGCATGACTACACACTGCCCGCGACGGCTGCTCAGTGGTGGCAGTGGTGGTGCAGGTGGTGGTGTTGCCTGTGGTAGGGGGAGGCTCCAGCTCTTCTCCTGCAGCCTCAGACGGCTGCCCATTGGGGCTGCTGCTGTTGGCAGTGGTGCTGCTGGCAGTGCAGGTGGCGGAGCTGGCGGCGGTGCAGGTGGCAGTGCTGCCTGTGGTGGGGGGAGGCTCCAGCCCTTCTCCCACAGCCTAGGACGGGTGAAGTGCCATGGCTGGTGTATGTCCAGATGCTGCTCCAGCACCAGGCTCCACATCAATCCTGCATGCGGCGTCTGTGCCTTTGTCAATGACCTTGGCAGCTGGTGTTCCCTTCCTGCCCTTGGCAGCTGGTGGTGCCTCCTTGTGTCTGCCAGCTGGTGGGGCCTCCTTGCTTCTGCCAGCTGATGGTGCCTCCCTGCTTCTGCCAGCTGGTGGTCCCCCCTTGCTTCTGCCAGCTGGTGGTGCCTTTCTGGATTTGACAGCAGGTGCTCCCTTTTTGCCCTTGGCACCTGGTGCAGGCACACTGGCTGTGTGGACAGGTGTCTTCACGGACCCTCTCACTACTCCAGTGGCTGCAGAAACGACAGTGACCATGGCCTGGGCGGCTGAGGTGCTAGCCTTGGTCCTGACTACTCTGTCCCGAAGTGAAGGACAAGGAGAGGGGCAGAGAAGAGGTAAAGGGTGAAGAGGAGAAGCTTCTTTGGGACATTGGGCCGGAAAGAGGGTAAAGGTTTGGGAGTGGAGGAATAGGGAGTGGTGGTAGGAGGTGTCTGTCTGCTGTGTTTGGGTGCCGGTGCATGGGCTGGATGCTGTCGTGAGGTGGATGGCTGTTGGGTGTGTGAGTGATGGCGTTTGTGCACTTGGGAGGGGGGGCACAGACACAGTGGGAGAGGACACAGGGGACGTCTGCATGGATGTGGGGATGGTGACTGCCAGTGCGGGGCGTGTAGTGATAGGCTTGTTGGATGTAGTGGATGAGTATGTAATGCATGGAGGTGTAAGTGAAGACGCCATTGGGAGGGAGGTGGGGGACAAGGAGGAGGGGGACACAGTGGAGGCAGTGGATGTTGGTGTGTCTGCATCTGGATGATGCTTGTGTGAGTGCCTGTGGGATGATGTGTGGTGATTATGATTGCCTGAGCCACTTCTGTGTGTTGATTTGGGTGCATGCTGGTCTGAAGGTGTGCTTGGGATAGGCTGGGGTTGAGGGGAATGGGACTGGGTAGAGGCGTGCTGGTGATAGATGTAGTGGATGAGGATGGAGTGCATGGAGGTGTGAGTGGAGATGCCATTGGGAGGGAGGTGGGGAATGAGGAGGAGGGGGATGCAGTGGAGGCAGTGGATGTTGGTGTGTCTGCATCTGAATGATGCTTGTGTGAGTGCCTCTGGGATGATGTGTGGTGCTTGTGTTTGCCTGAGCCTCTTCTGTGTGTTGATTTGGGTGCATGCTGGTCTGAAGGTGTGCTTGGGTTAGGCTGGGGTTGAGGGAAATGGGGCTGGGTAGAGAAAGTTGGAGGGGGAGGCTAGAGACAGCGACAATGGCTGCCATCAGTGAGTTGGCCAGAGCTTGGAATGATCAATGTTGGGCCGCCACACCAGAGTGAATGCCCTCCAGGCATGCATTTGTTTGTTGCAAATGCCTTGCCAGGCCCTGGATGGCATTCACTATGGTTGACTGCCCAACAGAGATGGATCGCAGGAGGTCAGTAGACTCCTCACTGAGAGCAGCAGGGCTGACCGGGGCAGGGCCTGAGGTGCCTGGGGCGAAGGAGATGCCCACCCTCATGGGTGAGCGGGCATGGGAAACACGCTGAGGGGCTGCTAGGAGGGTGGTGCTGGTCGGGGTGGCGGCTGTACCTGTAGTTGGGGTGGTCACAGAGGTGTCTGCAACCACCAGGGAGCTTCCATCGGAGGAGGTGTCGCTGTCTGAATTGTCCCCTCCTGTCTCCGCCGTGGTGCTCCCCTCACCCTCTGTCCCACTGTTGCCCTCACCGTCGGTGGATTCGGCCTCATAGGCCATGTGGGATGCAGCTCCCTCTATTACCGGTGCCTCTGCTCCTCCGTTAGATGATGCCAATGCACACAAGGACAGGGTGACAAAACAAAAAGGGGGGGAGAGACAGAGGATACACTAGGTCAATGCCAGCAACAACACCACCGTTGGTGCACACTACACACAGGGAACAGCCCTATGCACTACCAGTTACAAGGCTAGTCACCAGGCCATGGAGTACAATCCCTAACACCAATAGCTGCACAGCTGAACCCCACAGGACCCTTCCCAGTAGTAGATGTCCACTAGCATATTTGGGGTTGGAGTGCAGACCCTGCCCATCATGGAACCTACCTAGGGGCACCCACGGACACACATCCCACACCCCAATAACACCTCAACACATGCCATTCTCTGATTCTGAAACTGTACTCACCCCCTTATGGCTGCTGTAATGCCTTCAAGTGCCCATCCAACTCCGGATAGGCCACCGCCAGGATGCAGAACATCAGTGGGGTCAGGGCATGACGGTCACCCCTTCCTCGTTTTGAGGCCATCCCAAGCTGGGCCTCCACCGTCTTCCTTGCCCAGCAGCGCAGGTCCTCCCACCGTTTGCAACAGTGGGTGGTCCACCTGTCAAAGACCCCTTGGGTCCGCACCTCCTTGGCGATGGCATGCCAAATACCCTTTTTCTGATGGGCACTGACCTGCAGAAAAAGATGCATAAGCAAAAGGTATTAGTCAGACCGTCTGGACTGTTACACTCATGGCCCACCATATCCCTCCCATCCCCTTACGCACATACATTGACCACCATACGTGCAGCACTCTGCCCAGGACCCCTCAGCCACCCCCCTTACACGAGGCTTCCACACACACAGCACTCCACACAGGTCAGGCGGCTGACATTTCAGGGGGGGCAGGCCATGGCACCTAACTGCATCACAGCAGACATAGGCACATTTACAGAATTACACGTTCACATACTTTTTCTGTCAGAACATGCAAAGCATATTACTCTGAGGATATGTTTCGATATGACCATCTGCTCACCGTTTTTCACCCTAGAGTTCAACCGCTGCTGATGATTAGGAAATGGAGACATCCCCCTGTGTAAAGACACCTGGTAGACCTGGCAACAATGGAGGACAGGCACATTATCTTTACCTACAGACTTGATAGGACCACAGTCCAAGAGCTGTGTGCCCAATTGGAGCCAGACCTGATTTCTGCTATACTTCATCCCACTGGGATCCTCCCTCTTGTGTAAGTTCTATCTGTGCTACATTTCTTGGCAACTGGCTCCTTCCAAGCAACAGTGGCATTGCAGCAGAGATGTCACAGCCTATGTTCTCAAACGTGCTGGGCAGAGTGTTGTCTACCCTGATGAAACACATGCGCAGCTACATCGTTTTCCCCCAGGTGGAGGATTTGGCCACAATGAAGGCTGACTTCTATGCACTGGGACATATCCCCAACATCATTGGTGCTATTGATGGTACACATATTGCCTTTGCCCCCCTCGGAGAAATGAACAGGTGTACAGAAATTGAAAGAGCTATCACTCTATGAATGTGCAGATATTGTGCCTGGTTGGCCAGTGCATCTCCCATGTGAATGCTAAGTATCCTGGGTTTGTGCATGATGCCTTTATCCTGAGGAATAGCAGCATCCCATATGTAATGGCTCAACTCCAGAGGCACAGGGTGCGGCTAATAGGTGAGCCCATGGTCCCCAACCAGTGTATGTTGGTATATGGGTGTGGGGTTGGTCTTAAGGATGAGTGTCTGGCTAACAGGTATCCCTCAATATTTACAGGTGACTCTGGTTACCCCAATCTCTCCTGGCTACTGACCCTAGTAAAGAATCCCAGGACAAGGGCAGAGGAACGTTACAATGAGGCACATGGGCGAACAAGGAGGATCATTGAGCGCACCTTTGGCCTCCTGAAGGCCAGGTTTAGGTGCCTCCATCTAACTGGTGGATCCCTGTGCTACTCACCCAAGAAGGTATGCCAGATCATTGTTGTATGTTGCATTTTGCACAACCTGGCCTTGAGACGCCAGGTGCCTTTTGTGCAGGAGGAGGAGGCTGGAGATGGTCATGTGGCAGCGGTGGAGCCTTT
The DNA here is from genome assembly GCF_031143425.1 of Pleurodeles waltl. Taxonomy (NCBI): domain Eukaryota; kingdom Metazoa; phylum Chordata; class Amphibia; order Caudata; family Salamandridae; genus Pleurodeles; species Pleurodeles waltl. The sequence goes on along the minus strand of NC_090439.1, from coordinate 450,932,394 downwards.
GGACAGTGACGAAGAGGAGGCAAAGGAAGAGGATGTGGACAACAGTACAACTATAATACAACAGTACTTCCAGTGACACACAGGTAAGACACTGTAACCTCACCTTCCATTGCTGCTTTGTGAGGTTATGTTTCTCTGAATGGCTGCTGTTCACACTACAAGGGCCACTTATTGTACCCTTTCACATGTCTATTTGCAGATATTTGTGCCCTCCTGCGGCTCCTGGTGTATTGACTGCAGAACATTACAGGTCATAAGGATGTATACATCACTGCACAGTCTATTTGCAATGTTTAATGAGTGTTAAAAAACGACATCCTTAAATCATATGACATACTCCATACTTGTTTTTTTTCCAAGGGTGTTTATTTCGGTGCTGAGAAGTAAAAGGGGATGGGCGTGGGTGATGGTGGAGGAAAGTCCAGGATAGGGTCCAGTCTATTTGTTTCACAGGTGAATTGTTCAAGGGGGCATAAGAAGGGGAGCAATGGCAGTTCAAGGTGGATCGGGTGACAGAGTGGGACACAAGGGTGGCATTCAAGAGAGTCTTATTTCCTGGTGGGGGTTTTGGCAATGTTCTCTGGCTTTTTCCTGGATCGCAGGGCCCCTTTGCGGGGTGGTTCTCCTTCTGCAGGGGATGGCCCGTTGTTCCTGTGGCAGGGCCTCCTGTCCACTAGCGTCAGCAGAGGTGGAAGTGTAAGGGGCCCTTTGTTGAGCCACTGCCTCCCTCATGGTGTTGGCCATGTCAGCCAGCACCCTTGCAATGGTGACCAGGGTGGTGTGGAAGTACCTCAGGTCCTCCCTGATCCCTAGGTACTGTCCCTCCTGCAGCCGCTGGGTCTCCTGCAACTTGGCCAGTATCTGGCCCATGGCCTCCTGGGAATGGTGGTATGCTCCCAGGATATTGGTGAGTGCCTCATGGAGAGTCGGTTCCCTGGGCCTGTCGTAGTTTGGACTCTTGCTCTGAGCAAGACTGCTGATTTAAGGATGACAGTACTTTTGTTTGTAGGCGACTACGCCTTTCCTACAACAAATCTCAACTGTTGTCCCAACCTTACCGGCTCACTAGCAGCACCTCACCAGAAACACAATAGTAAAAGGTGATTTATGGCAGCCGTTTACGCATGGACTCTAAAATACGATATCTCAGGGAGTGTCCTGGTTAAACGGAGATTACCCCTTTCTCACAGATATATCATGTCTCATACAAACACAGCCAATGACAAAGATGCAGTAAAGTTTCAATAGTTTTTATTTAACATAACTGCAATTTGCGATAAGTTGCATGGGCTGCAATGATTAGGATAATGAATAATGCAAGAAACAGAATTGTGAAGACAAGAGTCATTATTACAAAGACCCCCACCATCTTGCAATACATAGAAAAGATATATGAGATGTATTATGACCTAATACCCTAATGTGAAAGGCCTAACCTCATACCAAAAGGAAAGCTGGGTTTGTTAAACCTAATCTGCCAATGCCATGTCCATGAGAGGAGCCCCCATCCCTCGTTACCTTGGAATGAGGTCTCTATCTCAGACTCCGCAGGGACACGAAGACTGGGTCAGCGTCAAGACGACTGCAGCATCGGTATCAGCGATGGTGGCGATGCCCTCTGGTCGGAATCCCTCTAATTATCTGTCTAAAGTGTGATGTATTTATACAGATCTACGAGGACCCCTGACGTAGGTTTTTCCTAAACAATAGATAACAGACATGCTTGGAATGGCAATTAATATAAACAATCCCTCGAAAGTATAGAGAGGGAAAATCCCTAAGTGTGAACACCTACTGTTTGTTTGTCTTTGGTGCTTGATCTTGATGCCTTGGCGCGGTGACACTGATAATGTTACCCATAGCAAGTGGCCTATCTATAAACAAGGCAGCCATCTTAGAATAAATAAATAATTAAATGGGCTAAGGCAGAGCAAGCTCAGTAGGTTAAAAGTCACTAGGAGACGGGGGCACGAGTCTGCAAGCCAGAGGCTAAGCTAACTCCTGTTATACCATTAAAATGAACTAGGATTCACTACACCCTCCCCATTGCTGTAACAGGTATGATGAAGGTACATAAACCCAAGTGCTAAAACTTGCTTCTGAACTAAAAGCTAAAAGCAAAAAACAAGCTAAAAAAGCTTTAGCATGTGTTAAAAATATGTTAAAAGAAATCTGTTAAAATACATACAGAGATGTTAATGTCAACTATGACAAGCACAGCGTGCAACAATGTCAATTTAAATGCATCATTTGGAATTGGGAATGGCAAGTCAATTCATCAAATTATTTGTTATACGCATGATCTTGAAGAATGTCATAGAAGTCACCAACCAAGGACCTCAAAAATGAGTCAACATCGTCCGATGTTAAGTCGATTGCTGGGCGGACAAACGGATCCACAGAGCAGAAGTGAGCCGTATTTCCTGGTGTATCGTTATCCGTTGCAGTGTCCTCATCCATGGTAGATCTCAAAACAGAAGGCTCATAGGTGGCCTCGCGGAGCAACCTCAGTCTCAAGGGGCATGACCGTGTATGAACCCTCATCGGGGACATCAGCAGTTCGTGGTCCACAGGAGATGTTGGTGCAACAGCAAGACAGACCCTAGGCAGATGTTCAAAGAGACACCATATGCAGCGGAAGACTGGTTGTACGCATCAGAGAAGGGGCCGAAATGACAACGACCAGTCACGCTCCAGATCCACAAGCAAAGGTGCACCGAAGATCCGAACCATGCGCTCACGGCACAGTGGAGTTGGTGGGAGCGGCTCCATTGCTCTGTGTTGCTGGAAAGAAACAACCACTGCAAATCAGAAGAAATAGCATTAGTAGTCCGCCAATTAAAGCCAAAATAATCGAAAAGCCACCAAACACACTTGAAAAGAGAGAATGTATGGCTGATGGTATGACTCTGAAGACAGTCTGGAAGATGGACATGAAACCAGACCCGACAGCCTTAAAGAAATGAACAATCCCAGTGGTGCTTGAAGCATGGAATATTCTGGATACCAGTTCTCCAAAGTGTTTGGGGAAATCGGTATTTAAAAGGGATTGTATCTCGGCTGATGATCTCGCAATCTGGAGAGCATACGTCTCCTTTGCGGATGTCAAGGCGACCTGTTTTTGAAACAATAGCGCCTTTAGCCTACTCAGCTTGTCATAGTTCTCATTAATAGTATCTATGTGGGGCCACATGTCAGATACTTAAATCTCTCGTGTGGGGGGAAACAAAACATGTCCACAACACGTAACGACCTTCGAGACCGAGATTGCGTAGGCAATTCCGGCTTGCATGCCGCAACAACTTTGATCGTTCAGTACAACATAACTTCCATTGGAAAGTACATGAAACACCGGACGAATCAAGGGGACGGGAGTACCCTTCAGAAAACAGGCCAAATTCACGACCCCCGCAATGCAAAGACCGTGAAGAGACACCTATTTGCATATCATAGAATGACGAACAGCAGTCTCACATTCTCTTCCGCTAAAAAAGACCTCCTTTTCGCCGTGCAGACATCTATAGTCAAAGGGCAACTCCCACTCTTCCTTAATAAAGCTATCTCCTAGTTGCTCATATCGTCCCACTGCAAGATGTTTCAGGCAGCTCGAGAAACAAAAGGTCGAAATCGGTAAATTAATAATGCTGTGTAAGAGCCAGATAGTTGAAGGACTCTCGGCTACTGTGAAGGGCAACTTATCTAATTTCTCTACTTGAAGCAGGGTGAAACTAGCCTCCCTTTTAGCCATTGTCTCTTGTTCCTTGGAAAAATTGAAAGCAGTGAAGAATTCACTCCCATTAATATACTTCCATGGAATGTGCCCACTTTTCAGTGTCTGTAATGTCCAACCGAGCTGCATGATGGAACGTAGCTGTGTTTGCCCATGATATAACCGGGACAAGTCTGTCTGAATGATATCAATAGCAGACGACACTATATTTGATAGTGAATAAATCCTGTTGGACAGTGTATTCATGCCGTTGTCGACAACAGCTAATGTTTTTTCCAAATTTTCCTTATCTAGTTGCCTTAAACGCGCAGCAGCCTCAATTTGGGAAAGTTTCCAAATTTCATTGTACATAGCATATAAAAACCTTTTCGGGCGCTGTTTTCTAGGACCCAGCAGAAAATCCTGCAAGTCTATATTTTCAGGAAGAGTGTTCAGGTGTTTCTTAACTGCGGCTAACGTGTTTGTTTGCACCCATTGCTGGCACAGCTTACCCACACTGTATGTTGTAACTATACCTGTTTGTTGACCCGATATAAAGCGAGGGTCTGGCCTGTTAATTGAAAAAACCCCTGAAGAGTTCAAAAAACGCACTTGACACTCATTAGTGTCTGTGGGCCATGCTAACCACCCACCGGGACTGGAAAGTGAAGAATTATAGGTACCAGCCTTAACCAGTGCATCTAGCCTTTCCTCTGTGATATTAAGGAAGTGTTGCCAATCTTTAAACCTTGCCGGAGTAGGGATACTGGGCGTGTTCAGATCTTTAATTTTTGCTAACCCCAGACAGGATGTCTTCTCAATAGTGTCATTTAAGAAAATCATTTGCACAGGAATCAGGCATGCTCGAAATAAAGCCTCCCTACCCTGTATTTGCCAATCTTGTGTTCCCCATACACTTTTCAAGTCAATAGTGCTCTTCCAGTATTCTTAACCCTCAATCGAGAGCCGGGAAACAAAGGGATCTGAATAAATCAGTTTTGTATCTGTTACCAAAATTTTTCTAATTTGTGCCGGAGGTAATTTAAAATAATACGACTCTGCTTTTCTTGTATCATGCCCAGAAAAGTATGTAAATTTATCGCTATAATACTTTGGACTCCCCACCAGTGGTGTAGAACAGTGTTCCCACTGTGTGTAGTTCAAGAGAGGCCTGTAACTAGTGGCACGGTGTAGGTGTGATGTCCCCAATGGTTACAGCAGAACATTTCCCCATAATTCATTGTATAACCATATACATCATCACTTTCAAAAGTGGAATAGTCCTTCATTTCAGTTAGCATGGAATCAACTGTTTGGACATCCCAATCATCAGAGACAACATCAGGTGTAATTACATCAGTCATTGAAATTTTGAACACGTATGGTATTTGAATAATTTCTATAGGCCCGTATATATCGAATGGAACTTTGTCCCACACAATCCCATCAGTAATCGGTATTGCCATAATATTTACAGGGGACAAATCCCTTCGGACCTTATGTGAAGAATGATGTGGTGTTGAAACTTCATCAACAGGCTCCACTGAGGAGCGATCAGGAATATAGTGACCATTTATAAACAAAAAGAAAACAGTCACAAAACCAATCCATAAAAATAATGCAATAAATGTCAAACAGAAGCACAAGTAGTTCCATGGATATATCAAATAGTTCTTTTTAAGCCATTGATACAGCTTACTACTTTTAGTCTCTGCAAACACAGGAGCCGGTGTATTCTGATCCACTGCACGTGGAGGCTCTTGGTAGACAACGTCATCCGTCGGTGAAGTGTTTGTGTAAAATACAGCTAAATCTTGAACCGGGGTGGTCACTGAAGATGTGACTGGAACCAACAAGAGTTCATTTTCCGCCCTCCCCATGGTCGAGGAAGTGTCCGGAACAGCAGTTGACATTGTTGCATAGTCTGTAGTAGTGATGTTCATCCTACTATGTAGATGGATGTCCTGTTGGGTAGTGAGAGGGGATCGGGAACCACCCAAGGGACCTCCTGGTCTACTGTGAAGGATCGGCCACATGGTGTAATTTGATGTCATCAATGGAGATGAATCTGTTCGTCTTAGAACCAGACAGTGGTGGCAAGATGACAGTTCTGGTGCCTTGTATTCCCAAGACTGGTACCGGTGCTCTGTATGATGGACCGAACTCCTTCTTCACAGCGATCTTCTCACAAACCAGATCCCCAACTTTAGGAATCCAGCCAGTTGAAGTTTTCACCAATTCCCTTATTTCTAAGGTGGCAGCACTTGCAGATGATTTATCATCACAAAATTGTTGAGGCTCCTGTGAAACAGTGAGACGTTCTTTTATGTCAAATGGTGTTTCTGCTGCCACCATACCATGGGCATCAAGATATGGGACATACATAGGTATCCCAAAGAGAACCTCATATGGAGAGCGTCCCCCCAAGGACCGTCTTGGCAGATTATTCAGTGCTCTCTGGACCCCATTTAGGTGGTGTAACCAACTGCGGCCTGAACCTAATACTCGAGCTGTTAAGGACTGCTTTAGATCACGATTCCGGCTCTCCACTACCGAATGTCCCTCGGGATGGTAGGGTGAGGAGTAATGGAGTTCAACACCCATCGTCCCCATGGTGTCCCTGAATGCCTTAGAGGCAAATGCAGGGCCCTGGTCCGAATGGAATGCTGCGACCGCATATGTACCGATAAAGATCAGCAAAGCTTTTATAACAATCCGGGCGTCAGCCGACCGCTGTGGCCATACCCACAGGAATCTGGAACAGGAATCCACAGCCACTAAAATGTATTTGTATGCACCATCAGGCTGTAAGGGACCACAATGGTCTAGGTACACACACTGAAGTGGTTTGTCGGACACTAAGAGGGATGTCTGCGGTAGGCCCTTGATCTGCTGGCAAATGTCACAGCAAAGGACATACTGTTTTGTTCATCTGCATAGACCAGGCCACCAGTAGCGTTGCTGTAGAATTGTTATTGTGGCCTGTATACCAGCATGTGCAGAAGCGACACCCTCATGAGCTGCTGTAATCATATCCAATCTCTGGTCTTCATTGGGGATCACTCGATCTCCAACCACAGGAACCATTGTATAAACAACATTCTGTGCACTGATATGGTAAGTATAGTTTGTAGGGTATCCTGTCGGAAGGGGCTAACCTGCAGCCGAAGCTTTAACAGTAATCAATAGTTCATTATCCATTCTCGTCCAAAAACAAGTCACTGCAGCCACAGAAGCCGTAGCTACTGATGCTTTGGCTGCCTCATCAGCCATTGTATTACCAGCAACGTGTACTCCTACACCTTGGTGTCCCAATGTATGGACTAAATGGACACCCGGTAGCTTATCCTTAAGCTTAAGATCAGCCACCCTCCCCCACAATGTCTTGTGTTTAATGGTGTTCCCTTTAGAATCTCTAAACCCGTTCATTTTCTAATGATTGAGGTATTCATTGTATGACTGGACGCAATAATATGAGTCACACACTATCACACACTATCAAAGTCAGTCTTCCTATCGTGACTTCGCTGTCTAACAGAGTCACTGCCCACGTCTTGTTCCTCAACAGTGTTCTCAATTTTACTGGCATTTTTAAGTGTCAGTGCTGCCACCTTCTTCTTTTTAAACTGTGGCTTTTGCTGAGGAGTCTTTTCTTCTTTTTTAATGGTAGACTGTTGTGAGTCTTTCTTTTCTTTCACGTATTCCGGACGTCGATCTTGACGGCCCCCTCTCTCGCTATGTCTATCCGGTGCATCCTGAAAGGAACGAGAGGGACGTGAATCAGTATATCTGTCTGGAGTTTTAATTTTCTCCCTACTTCTGAGATTATATCTCCTTTCGGAGTTCTCCGGGTGTGGAGAATCAGCTCTCTTATTTCTTCTTTCTCTGAAATCTTTCTGTTTGTCCCAGCGCTTCTTAGAGCCCTCTTGTGCCTGCTTTGTACCCTCCTTATGGGCGGTACCTTGTAACTCCAATTTTTTAGGTTTGGCTCCCAAACTATCCCGTCCTATACTAGTATAGGTATCGGAAATTATTTTCGGTAGCTGTCTCTCTTGTTCCTGGTGTGGAGTTTCCCTGAGACGCTGGCGAATTGCCAGTGCTACCACTTCCCCTTTATTATTACTGAGTATGATTAAGGATACGGCGTCAAAGTTACGCATTAATTTCATCACCAAATTCAGGCTGGTGCAGCCCCATGCTCATGTTGTATTTGTTTTAACACTTCCGGTAAATTGGCAAGTGTCGGGGTACCATGTGTGGTAGTATATATGGCAGCGAAGACTGTACCCCATGTGGCACAGTCATCCACAGAGGGAACCATCCCAAAAGGCAAGCACATAGTGAGCAATCTATGTTTTTCCTGTGGTCCCGTACAGCTGATTCGTTTTCTGGGCAATCCAGAACGGTATTATTTCCTGTTCCGTGGGCACTTTACCCATAATAGTATGCACTGTTTGTGGATTAATCCCAGTAGCCAATTGATAACCACCAGCTACTGGCGGTGCTGGACGCGTTGGTGTTGTGTTCAATGTTCACATTACGAACTGGACTAATCGTCTACATAATGCCACTAATTCATTATATAAAACTCGTAAGTCTGCTATCGGCATATTCTGTATGCCTGGGTGAGGTGTGTATGTGGCAAACATAGGCCACGTAGGTCCATCATTACTTAAGGGACCTAACCTCACTCTTCGTAGTACATGTGGTAGGGCGCCTTCGAACCAGTTCTGATGCTCCTGTTAGGTGAGCGATATTTCATGATACTGGTATGCTTGGTACCGTAAAGGTACGTTTGCAACTTCATATGTGTGGAATGTGTTTGTTCTTTGGTCGACCTCAGGAAAGGTGACCCAACAGTAAAAAAATTCTGTTTGGTATGCTTCAGTAGCTTCTATTATCAGAGTAACATCCCCGCCCTCCTCTGTAAGGCCATGCGTTAATAAATGCTGTGTTAGTGCATTTCTAGCATTTTCAGGAATGTCCATGGCATCAGCCATATTTGTTTAGAGAAATGGAACAACAGAAATGGGAAGTATAATCCTTTTATGAGTTCGAACTCGAACAACCCACAGCTTAATTAGGTGTTACCTTTTCAGCTGAGCAGGATTCTCCCAAGACCACGGACGTCTCCGTATAATGGTACTTAGGGTACCTGTCGTCTGTGAGACAGTGCTAGTCAGGGTATCCGTAAATTAGCGCCTAAACACCATCGTTGGTGGCGCCATGTCGTAGTTTGGACTCTTGCTCTGAGCAAGACTGCTGGTTTAAGGATGACAGTACTTGTTTGTAGGCGACTACGCCTTTCCTACAACAAATCGCAACTGTTGTCCCAACCTTACCGGCTCACTAGCAGCACCTCACCAGAAACACAATAGTAAAAGGTGATTTATGGCAGCCGTTTATGCATGGACTCTAAAATAAGATATCTCAGGGAGTGTCGTGGTTAAACGGAGATTACCCCTTTCTCACAGATATATCATGTCTCATACAAACAAAGGCAATGACAAAGATGCAGTAAAGTTTGAATAGTTTTTCTTTAACATAACTGCAATTTGTGATAAGTTGAATGGGCTGCAATCATTAGGATAATTAATAATGCAAGAAACAGAATTGTGAAGACGAGAGTCAATATTACAAAGACCCCCACCATCTTGCAATACGTAGAAAAGATATATGAGATGTATTATACCATAATACCCTAATGTGAAAGGCCTAACCTCCTACCTAAAGGAGAGCTGGGTTTGTTAAACCTAATCTGCCAATGCCATGTCCATGAGAGGAGCATCCAACCCTCGTTACCTTGGAATGAGGTCTCTATCTCAGACTCCGCAGGGACACGAAGACTGGGTCAGCGTCAAGACGACTGCAGCATCGGTATCAGTGATGGTGGCGATGCTCTCTGGATGGAATCTCTCTGATTAGCTGTCTAAAGTGGGATGTATTTATACAGATCTACGAGGACCCCTGACGTAGGTGTGTTCCTAAACAATAGATAACAGACATGCTTGGGACGGCAATTAATATAAACAATCTCTCGAAACTATAGAGAGGGAAAATCCCTAAGTGTGAACACCTACTGTTTGTTTGTCTTTGGTGCTTGATCTTGATGCCTTGGCACAGGGACACTGATAATGTTACCCATAACAAGTGGCCTATCTATAAACAAGGCAGCCATCTTAGAAGAAATAAATAATTAAATGGGCTAAGACAGAGCAAGCTAAGTAGGTTAAAAGTAACTAGGTGACGGGGGCACGAGTCTGCAAGCCAGAGGCTAAGCTAACTCCTGTTATCCCATTAAAATTAACTAGGGTTCACTACAGGCCTGTCGCACAGCAGTCCTCCCAGCTTCTCTGTTGTCCTGTGCCTCTGTCCCCTGAACCGTGTGCCCACTGCCACTGACCCCAGGTCCCTGATCATCCTGTGTTTGTGGGGTTGCCTGAGGTCCCTGTAGTGGTGGACACTCTGCTTATTGATGTGTCCTGGGGACAGTGGTATGGGCCTGCTGGGTGGGTGCTGTGCTGGTGTTTCCAGAGGGGGGAGGCTCTGTGGTGGTATGGGACTGTGCCTGGGTAACCGACTGTCCAGAGGTCCCTGATGGGGCAGGTTGGTCATCCTGATCAAGGTGTGCAGAGCTGCTGTCATCACTGTGGGCCTCTTCTCAGGGGGTTACTGGATGTCGCTGGCACCTCCTCTCCGGTGACGTTGTGTGGGGTCCTGTAGGGATGTAAATGCAGTGTTATTGTTTCTGCGTGTGCCATCTTGTGCATGGGTGTGTTGCCCTCTATGGTTGTTATTGCCCTGGAAGCTTAGCCTTGAATGAGTGGTGATTTGGTGGGCTAGGTGATTGTCTCAAGTGTGCATGCTTTGGTGATGGGTGTCCATGCAGGTCTGTGATGGGTGTCCATGCATTGGTGTTGCATGCTGGTCTTGGTGGTGGGAGGGGTGGGTTGTGATGGTGGGGTGTGTGTGAGGCGGTAGAGTGATGGGAGTGAGGGTGAGGGTGTGGGCATGTGATGGCATGCAGGTAGGGGGGTGAAAGTAGTAAAAATTTGACTTACCAGAGTCCAGTCCTCCTGCTACTCCTGCCAGGACTTCAGGATGCATGATTGCCAAGATTTGCTCCTCCCATGTTGTTAGTTGTGGGGGAGGAGGTGGGGGTCCACTGCCAGTCCTCTGTACTGCTATCTGGTGTCCTGCAACCATGGAACGCACCTTCCCCCATAGGTCATTTCACCTCTTCCTGATGTTATCCCTTGTTCTTGGGTGCTGTCCCACGGCATTGACCCTGTCCACGACTCTCCGCCATAGCTCCATCTTCCTTGAAATGGATGTCTGCTGCACCTGTGATCCGAATAGCTGTGGCTCTACCTGGATGATTTCCTCCACCATGACCCTTAGCTCCACCTCAGAGAACCTGGGGTGTCTTTGTGGTGCCATGGGTGTAGTGTGTGTGGTGTGTGTGAGTGTGTGTGGGGTGATGTGTTGGGGTGTCTGCTGTGAGGTGCGTGGATGGTGTATGGGTGATGGTGTTCTGTGACTCTGGTTCCGTATGTGCTCCTTGCATGTCTCTCGCTCTGTTGTAAATTGTAGTGGTAAAGGGTTGTGGGTAATGTGGGTGTGTGTTTTATAGTGGTGTGGGTGTGTGGGTTTGGTGTGTGAATGGGTGTCAGGTGTGTGTTATGTAAATTGACCAATGTAGTGGTGTTTTGTTTGTGTGTGTGTTTTTTGAGCGCGGCGTTATGGACCGCCAATGGTTTACAGCAGTTGAATGTCCGCTGCGGTGATTCCTTGGTTATAATGCTGTGGGCGTATTTCTGTTGGTGTAACAGTGTGGGTTTTGCTACTGCCATTTTATCACTGACCTTTGTTCTGGCGGACTTGTGTGTGTGTCTGTATGGTGGCAGATTTCTATGTGTGTGTCATAATGAGGGTGGCAGTATACCGCCAGGGCTGCGGTATGTTGGTGGCAGTCAGCATGGCAGTAAATGGCACTTACCGCCAATGTCATAATGAGGGCCTTAATGTTTAAACATTCATATCTCCGGTTCCCTTTATTGGATTTTTGTTGTTTTAGTGACATTTTTAAGGCAAAAATATAATCTATTTGTGTAAATTGGTTTTGGATTTTAATTGTTTTTTGTGTTTTTACTTATTTACCATTTTGTTGATATTAAATGCTTTACACACCTGTCTCCTAAGTTAAGTCTAGCTGCTCATTGCCAAGCTACCAAGGGTTGAGCCAGGATTACTTTATTGAGACCTTGCTTGGACCTAATAGGAGTTTTTGGCCTATTGCAAAGTGCACGTACCTACCTGCCCTTATGAATAATTCACTTTGCAACAAAATCTTTATCCCCAGAGGAGAAAGAGGTCTCTGCTTAAGGGCTTCACTTTTGGCCTACCACCAGGTTTGACTATACTCAAACTAGGATTCCCATATTTAAGCAGTTTCAAAAATTAAAACTGAAAAAGAAAATTCTGACTAAAATTCAGACCAGACAAGTGAATAAACACAGAAACAAGGAGTTGTTGGAAAATCAAGATTAAAAAATAGGAGATGTAGATTTGCATATTACTTTACATGAACTAAAGAGTGGCAATACTATAGGAGAAGACAACATTGAGAAGTTCTTGGATGAACTGGGTATTTTATATGACAAGGGTGTTCCAAGTCACTTCAAATTCAAATTCATTTCATGTCTCAATCCACCTATTACATAATAGATGCCTTTCAAGAATTAATAGTAAGGGAACTGCAAAAAACGTAGAAAGAGAAAATATAAGTATTGTAAAAACCTGACGTGATCACAATTAAAGGCTATCAAATCGTTGGCAGAAGACAATGGTATTGTCATTCGTCCTGCCGAGAAAGGTGGCAATATGGCCAGTCTTTCAATAGACATTTACACAAGAGAAACCATTCAACAGTTAAACACACCAGAATGTTGTGAGATAATTACTAGGGAGGAATATCAGGAAACAATGAGGATCTGCAGGGACATGGGGCCAGATGTAGCAAAGGGTTTTCCCCATTCTGTGTCAATGGGAAAATGTGTTCGTACATATGGCCCATGCTTCTCGACTGGAAGAAGCAATCCCTTCCAGAATGAAAGGAGTATGAATATTTAAAATGTGACCACCCCAAAATTCCTGTTCTGTATTTTCTACCTAAGGTACACAAAGACGTTAACAATCCACCTGGGAGACTGATTGTATCATCCATAGGGAGTCTTCTGGAAAAAAGTTTGAGATACTTGGATCACTTTATTAAACCTTTTGTCTCTAACATACCCTCCTGTGAAAGAAAAAAAGGATTTCCTGAAAAGATTTCATGATATCAGTTGGGAAGATAACTACTGGTTAGTTACCTTGGATGTGCCATCATTGTATACAAGCATTTGACACAAAGATGGCTTAGAAGCCTAGAGATATTTTTTGACAGCAGAACAAACACACCTGTTGGCTCATACCGATATGCTTCTCCATATGGCAAATTTTGGTTGAAAAACAATGTTTTTTATGTTTAACAACAAATTTTACAGATAGAAATAAGGGACCGCAATGGGCACTTGTTTCGCTCCCAGCTGGACATCTGATGGGCTGGTGGGAGGAACAGGTGTCTATTGCAGAAGAGACTCATGAAGGTTCTGAAATGTGATCTTGTGGGTACACTACATTGATGATCTTTTTGTTATATGGCAAAGTACAAAGGAAGTGGCAGAAACATTTGACACACTCCTGAACACCAATGAGTACAACTTAGCACTTACAGCAGAAATCAGTAAAGATTAAATTACATTCATAGATGTGCTAATTAAGATAAGAGGTAAAGAAATTTGCACTAAACTTGCCTGTAAATCCACTGCAGGCAATACAATACTCAATGCGTTAAGTGACCATCCAGAACCTCTCAAACAGAGTATTCCATTTGGTGAACTCCTAGGAGCCCACATAAACTGTAGTACACAGGATTGTTTTCTAGTAGTGCACCAGGAGATGGTAAACAGGTTTAAGGAACATGGCTATCTGGATTGGATTGTAGAGAAAGCCATAGAAAGAGTGAAGAAGAAAATGAGATATTCCTCACTAGTTGAGAGTGAGAGTGAGATTCCTGGTGAAAATAGAGAAGAGATTAGGTTTACTACTCCATTCAGTGAGGCCTCTAAAGAAATTAAACAGATAATTACCAAGAATTGATAAATGCTCAAACGTGACCCCATCATCTAGAATGACATTATAGATACTCCCCAGCATAACATACTGTAAAGGCAAGTCCTTAAGGGATCTTCTGGGACACATTGAGAGATAGGTGTACAAAACATGTGGTATCATAAAGGATGTTATCCTTGTAAGAATTGTAAGACATATAAAAACAGTAACATCATTAAGGAATTTTCCCTCCCATATGGCAAGGTTCAAAATTATTAGTATGTTTTTGAATTGTAATTTAGATTTCGTTATCTATGTCCTTGAATGCCCATGTGGGAAAAAGGACATGGTGAGTATGTTTTATCCAGTTAAAAAAGCACATCCTTGAATACATGAGGGCTATTGACAATAAAGATAAACACTACTGAGTGGCCCACCACTTTGCAGATTACCACTACAGAAACAGGAATATGCTGAAATATTATGCAATAGACCAGAATAAAAGTGAGCCCGGGGAGGGTGTCAGTGGGCAGAGAGCTGAAATTACATAGAAATGAATCTAGATATATAGAGGATCTAAAAACCAAAAGCCCCACAGCCCCACAGAGGAGGAATTAAGAGTGCATCTAGGAGATTAAAGGGCATCTATGTTTGTTTCTGCTTCTCAATTGCTAGATTTTGTGTTTTGTGCAGCTACTTTGATTTTAACCTTCACTCTAACAGGAAGGAAAGGAAGGGGACTGGAGGAAAGATGCCATTGTTGATCGGGTTGGCTGTTCATCAACCCGCTACCATTTTCTACTCGAAGGACTGATCCCAATGAGCTAACACTTATATTCCAATTTGATCAGGAATGTGATCAGGAACTCTTATCTTTGAATTATATTATTGTCTTATATGAGACATATATTATGTATGTTCCTGGCCCTTAGGAGCTATTCGCCCACTAGAAGCTTTATTTTATTTTCCTTGATTTTTTTCCCTATTAATATATTTATGGGGAAGTATCTATGCTATTTTGCCCCTAGGGCCTTTATCAGTTTATTAAGGAATGATCTATTTATTATCTTGAGGTACACATGGGAGCTTGATTTTTGCCTCAGTCCCTTTTGCCAACTTAGGACATTATTGTATCGAGGATGGCTAACCTATCACGTTTGGCTCTAGACACAAGAGCCACGCCATGCAGGAGTTGTACTAAATTTTCTTCTGTGGCCCAGTCTTGAAGCTATGGCTGCATCATTTTAATAGGCGTCTTCTTACTATCATACGTTTCACAGAAATGTTTATATGTTCAATGGCATTGTGACTTTTAGTATTGCTTACTATGAAGATATGATTATCGCTGGTAGAAGTACACCTCTTGTTAGACCATATTTTAGACCATATTTTCTCTGATGAACCTGAATGAAAAGAAATACTGATTTCAAGTATATTTTCTATTGTACTTTCTGACATTCAAACATGGCGTCACTTTTCAGGGATGCTTGTAGTCCTTCTTTATTTTTTTGAACATGTCCAAAATTCATATTTTAGCACTGTCACCATGGGGTTTGGATTATCACGAGCAAGACTATGGATGTCGATACACATCGACATGGGGCAAAAAATGTTTTCAGTTTCACTACAGCATGCCTGAGTGTGCATTTTCTTGATTTTGCAAAATTATATATGTATCTATAGGTAGTTATATTTAGGACATAGAAAAAGCATTTTTTGACTTGCACTCGTTGGCACTGTTTGATGAATATTCACGAAAAAAGTGTTGCAGTGATTCTTGTTGCACATGGAAAGTTCGGGGTGATCTGTCAAGTGGGGGCCCGAGAAAAAGGGTGTGTCAAAAAAGTTGTGTTTCCAATGTTAATTCTCATAGGACCTTTGGATACGACTACAGCCCGAACCGCTGGATGCAATTACCCCAAATTAAGCAGAGATCTAGCTTTCAGTATTCAGATTACGCTTTCACTTATTTGGTGTCAATCCACTCAGTAGTTTTTCAGAAATTAAAGGGAAAACAAATGTGTGTGTCTCTGGCCACGGTGCCTTCACAAATATTTCGCAAATAATTTGTGAATTTTAACAAATTTTCCATTAATTTGCATGCAAAAAGAAGCACTGTAATTGGCTCACTGCAACTTGACTAGAACGTTGTGGCCGCCATTTAATTTCACAGGACACAGTCTGGGGGGTGGAAATCCTAATTGAAAATGGCATAATGGGGCAGGATGAAGGTACCCTGACCCCATGGGTGTTATATAGGTTTGTCTTAGGGGCAAATTATAAGTTGGATCATCCTGCACGATATTCATGAATATTCATGAATTTTTGCAAGAATGTGAAAAAATATGGAAGAAAAAACATAGACTCATTCATACATTTATTTACTCATACATGCACTCAGAGACTCATGTGCCTACTCACACACCCACTCACACTCATGCACCCATTCAGACTCACACAACCACTTTCAGACCCACTCAAACACTCACTCACCCACTCACAGATCCACTTACAGAAACAGGCCCTGTGGCTAACCTGCACTCCTCATGTCCAAAGGAAGTGCATGGTGCAGGGTTGGGTTGTTATAAGGGCCTTGTGACCAACCTCGCCCCAAACTTCTGAAGACCGTGCGCAGCAGTGGTTGGAATAACATATAATATTTACAATTACTTTACGTTAAAAAACTATGTAAATTCACTGAAAAAAACAATGGTTACAGGGACGCTATAGTTAGGTTCTGAATTTACTCGCACAAAACCATCGAAATTCAGGAGTTATAGTTATAGTTCTTTTAAGTAACTATGACTTGCGCCCTCAGGTAACTAGATTTCGCGCCTTCGCCATGCACAGCTAATTACTCCACATATTCTATCATTGATGAGATCTTATATGGCATCTTTGATATCATCACTGCAACATTTGCAATAAAGTTATTGATAAGAAAACTGTGCATCACAAGGGCCCTCTCCTGGTATATGGGGGTTTCCGGATTACTCCTGCACACAGACAACAACCCAATTGGTGTACATCCTTTTCCTCACACCTTGCTGAAGGAGTCCTCTTGGTAGGGCTCCCCACTGGACCTCACTCCCTCCAACACACACCTCTTCCTCACGTGGCCGACTGGTCTTGGCAAGCAGGCAGGCAGGCCCTGGTGCTCCAGCCTCCAGGGCAGGAGATCTTAGTTTCCCTGGTAGATGTTCCCTCATTAAGCAGGGACACTAGCTGGCCTTTTCCCCCAGCTCCTTTCAAAGTCAAAAGTCTGCTGAGCTTCCCCTTTCTCACACAGCCCTCCTGGCTACTTGGAAGTTGACAACCTTTAGGGTCTCAGCCTCCTCTTCTTATAGCCCATTTCCAAACACCAAATGCAATTTGGGGTCTGAGTCTTTCAATTGTAATGTTGGGTGTTGCTTCTTTTGAAGTGTATACTTTTCTTGCTCTTCGTTCTTCCTGAAGGGCTGTCTGTCACAGCAAGATAGACTCTGAAGCTGATTATCTCAGAACACAGGTCCTGGGAGTGTCTAGAGTTCACACCTGGATGTCTGCCACAGTAATATGGGAATCACAGTATTAAGCCTGGGCTCCCAGCCCCACTAATTATGATTTCATTATCAGCCCCATCTCCTTCCTGAGATGTGTCCAGGCCCCTTGTCTGTGATCCATAACTGAATCAAATAGCAGTCTTTTGAAGATTAAAGGGGGTATTTCTTCATCCACTCCTACACTGTGTATCCCACCTGGTTCATAGGAATGCAGCAATACACAAATATGTCTGTGGATTCCTCTACTCCTCATGCCTTCATCACAGTATTAAACCTGGGCTCCCAGCCCCACTAATTATGATTCCCTTATCAGCCCCATCTCCTTCCTGAGATGTGTCCAGGCCCCTTGTCTGTGATCCATAATTGAATCAAATAGCAGTCTTTTGAAGATTAAAGGGGGTATTTCTTCATCCACTCCTACACTGTGTATCCCACCTGGTTCATAGGAATGCAGCAATACACAAATATGTCTGTGGATTCCTCTACTCCTCATGCCTTCATCAGGCAGGCCCGGGATTCCCAAAATTAAACCAAGGGTCTTCTATATAATGTACCATCACAACCACACTTGAACTCAGTCTACTTCCCAGTGTTATGTAGCCATTTTAGTTATAGCTCCATGCATGTTATTTTAACACACTAGGCCGCTGTGCACTTCAACCTAGATATATTTTATTCAGCTTTGTTTTATTATTGTTACAATAACCATTTTTAAAGCTCTTGTTTTATTTTCATTTCTCTAACTGTTTTTGCATAGGCCAGCACTCTGGTCTCAAACAGGACATTCTTGATCACTCTGTGCTTCTTTCAAGCCTACAACACGGTACATTGCCGGTGAACGTGGTAGAAGGTTAGTCTCCAACATTCGTAGAAAATACACATCCTTACGTAGGGACCTTTTCTCAGAATATCAGCTGTGTTATTATATAAACACTTCCTTGTCCCTTACACGTTAGAGGGAGATTCCAGCCAGGGAACCACAGCTGTATGCTGATTACCAAATGCTTCGCTACAGATGCTAACGCAGACCGCAGGCCTTTGCTCAGGTATGGGAGTTGATGTATTCCCAGGGGAACCTGAAGGGCAGAATTAGAGCTTAACATGCTGTGCTCTATCCTAGCCTAGGTAGGGATTAGTCCATCGAAAATAGTGACAATATGATAGCGTTGTTTTTATGCTTCACTCTTCTGGTCACAATTCTAATACTGTCATCATGTGTCGTCCTGGTTATTGCAGCTCATGCTTTGCTATCTAAGATGCAGTCGTTTTATTAAACTCATTATTGAAACGTACACTGCTTCTGTTTGTCATTTATATATGAGACTGAATTGTAAATAAGAGAACCGGATGAGACCTGAGTGACCGCGACTTCCCTGAGAAGCCAAGTATGTCATGCGCTCGGCTGCCCAATCATCACTATCAATTGGTAGGGATGAGGCACTGCTAGTTAGCCAGAGCAAAACCCGGATTGGAGTGACAGGTGTCACCCGCAGTGGGTTGGACTTAGTCTCCCACACCGCGGGCGAAACACACACACAAAATCCAGTAGTCTCATTAGAATAATGAGAGCCTACGCGACATGTCGCCGCCAACGTTTGGTCAGGCTCTGATTTTGGGGTCCTCCAGAGTATCTCTGTCTCATTATATAAAATGACGCCTCAATACCGTATACGGAGACGTCCATGGTACAGAGGATTTCCACACCAGCTGCGTAGGCTATCCTATTTGCAACTGGAGGTTGTCCAAGCTTGAACTTTAAAAGGAAAGCCCTATCTGGTGTACCTTCTCTGAACTTATAGTTTCACTATAATGGCGAATCCACAGCAGGTGCGAATAGCGGTTAATATGAGACAACCTCTAACTACACATTTGTTAGCAAATGGCCTAACGCCCCAGGGGGGTCCAGTCACATTCCTGGTGGATGCCCATGCAGCTTTTAGAACAGAACTTTTTTATTCTTGGGTCACATTTCCGGCAGTTGATGGGAACACAATTACATTTCATCATTATACACTTGCAAATGCGCCTAAAAAATACAGAGCATACACATATTTAGAAATACCTTTATCTTATCAAGAACATAAAAATTGGCTTGATGGCACTCTACCCCACACAATATTACCAGTAAGTTTAGGTCGTCTAAGTAATGATGGCCCTACCTGGCCTTTATTGGCCACCTACACACCACGTCCTGAAGTTGCAAATTTAGCGGTGGTTGAGGTTTGTCGTTTATATATCGAATTAGTAGCGATACATAGACAATTAGTACAATTTGTAATGCAAACATTAAATACAAACCCTGCATGGCATGGCAGGGCGTGGGCAGTACAGGGGCCCCCAGGCACAGCCCTACCCTGCTTTTCACTGTCTGCGCAGCAGACAGTGAAAAGTGCAATGGGTGCAACTGCACACGTCGCAAGGCCGCAACACCGCCGGCTCCATTAGGAGCTGGCGCCCATGTCGCGGCGACATCCCCACTGGGCCGGCGGGTGGAAACTCTGTTTCCACCCACCAGCCCAGCGGGGATGTCAAAATGGGGCCGGTGGGAGTGCGGCCGCATTGGCGGCCGCTCCGACGGTACAACCTTAGCAGGTTGTAATGAGGGTCACAATCTTTTGGGATCGTGTGGTAAACATATGTGATGTTTTGTTGGCGAACAAGATTGGCCACCTGAATTTGTCCGTACCTGCCCATATGTAGAAGACGTTATTAAGCCTTCCTTCTCGGCCCTTGTTCCAGAGGAACTCGCTGAATCCTATGCCATTGATTGGGCTTTGGCACAGGCACCTGCATTACACCAAAATCACGTAGAATGGGATAAAGAATCCCCCTATCTTGTTATTCCAATTAAAAATGAACCTCAACCTCAACTCCAGTATCCTATAAAACATGAAGCAAAAGCACCTGTGAGAGAAATACTCACGCACTTAGAGTACCAGGGCATAATTGAACACTGTGTCTCCCCAATGAATAATCCATAATTCCCGGTAGCTAAACCCGACCATTCATATAGAATAGTTTTAGACTACAGATACTCAAACAGTCATACACGCACTTATGCTATTCAAAATTCACATAGCACAGCACTAATGAACAATATAGTGTGTAAAAAATACAAAACAACACTGGACGTTTCCAATGTTTTTTTCTGCCATAATATAGCACCTGAGAGGAGAGACTTAACGAGTTTCAGCGCGCTGGGCTCCCAGAAAAATTCTGTTGTTTACCTCAAGGGTATAAGAACAGTCCGGGGCTGTTCGCAGCTAGTGTGACAGTGATTTTGCACAAGATTGATCCTGAAGCATTCTCCTATGTAGATAATATCTATCTTACGGATGATGAACTACTACAACTTCTAAGACGGGTAGCACCCATTGTTGTAGGTTTTGCTGTATTTGGCTACAAATTCAATTAAAAAAAAAAAATTGCCTTCCTCAGCGTCCTGTTTTTGGCATTTGAGCTGTCAAGTGAAGGAAAGAGCCTAGCGCCACAATTTTTAGAAAAATGCGCACAGTTACAGCCACCAAATACGATTAAAAACTCCAAACTCTATTGGGTTTCCTAAATTTTGGCAGAACTTACATTCCAGATTATGCTACATGCATAAAACCTTTATATGATTTGATACGTCCCGATTTTTCAAGTAAATTCTGGACAATTGAATATACACACATTCTTCAAGATTTGCAAACAGACATGCTTGCAGCAAAACACTTGCACACGAGGGACAACAAAACACATTTGGTCATCAGAGTAATAGCTGGTGCCATCGGTTTCACCCATGTGACATTTAATGAAGGTGAGACAGTCCCGATTACATACAAATCACACTTATATTCAGCGGCAGAACAACGCTTTGCTCCCACTGAGAAAATTCTCACTGCTGTGCAGATGGCTGTCATTAAAGAAAGACCACTTACCCAAGGAAAACGCATTATTGTCATTTCTCCGATCCCAGCCCTAGAGGCTGTTACAAAAGCCAGCATTCCAAATGCAAAAACATTACATCCACGTTGGATACAATAGGCTACATCCTTGACAACCACTGATGTAGACTACATGTTTGACCCAAAATTACAAACTCAAGAATTATTACAGTACGAAATAGAATACCCAGTTCCAGCAAATACATTGCCTATTGAGCAATATCATAGAGTCACGTACACTGATGGCTCAGCACAACCTGCAATTGGCACAAAACACCAATATTCTGCTGCTTGCGCAGTCGTAAGTGGCTACATGGAGGGCGATAAATGTTGTCCTCTACATATCTTTATGCAAACCCTAGGGGATTGCACAGCACAGTTGGCAGAACTAAAGGCTCTGCTGATGGCACTGGAGCACACGGATCCTGCACAGCCTACGCTGATTGTTTGTGATTCATATTATTGTGTCCTGTCCTTTAATGATTACCTGCATTAGTGGCACCAGAATTCTAAAGGCAACATCATCAAACACAGACTTCTGTGAGGGAAAGTAGCAGATCTGAAAGAGGCACTACCAAATGTTCATGTTGTATATACACTTGGACACCAGCGCGTTGGCATACACGTTGCTGGCAATACATTGGCTGATGGAGCAACAAAGTCAGCAGTGGCTGTGGCTGCTGTACCTGCAGTGACTCGTATGATTTCAAAACCGGACGCATACATATGGGCTGCCGTGACAGCTACGGCTGATGGTACGCCATATCCTAAAGGATTTCCTAACAAGTATCATTACCGAATGGGAGGTATGCTGAAGGCTGAGGTTAAGATACCAGGCGTAGGGGTACGAGACATTCCCAATAGAGATATAAAATAACAATTGATTAAAGCAGCGCATGAGGGGGTGGCATCAAACAATTTAGAAAGATTTGACCAAATTGATTTAAGTCCAACACGGACGGATGGTGCTATCTATAGTGTACCACCACGGGAAACACCTACTCCACCACTGACCACGGCCTCACCATTTGCAGGAACTGCTTCTGGATATTTTGCTGACTTCAATGATGACTTCTCAGACTCATTCGCATCTTCGACACCTGACTTGTCAAGAACACGTAAGCTAACGAACTGGCTTAAAGAAACATGTTTTGTTTTTCCATGAAACTATCTATGGCTCTCTATGACTGTTCTAGCTTTCCTACTTTGGCTTGGTTTTGTTATTACCTTTTTTTAATTAATACATGGTCAGTTTCTTCCTGAAAAATCAACAGTCGACTAGTGGAGGAGGTTTTAAAACCACATTTTTCATCACATAAGGTCCGAAGAGACTTGTCATTTGTGAATATTTCCGCAGTACCAATTCCTGATGGGATTGTTTGGGACAAAGTAATATTTGATATATATGGTCCCACTGAAGTAATTCAACTACCATATGTGTTCAAATTATCAATTAATGATATAGCAATTCCAGGCATTGTTTCTGATGATTGGGATGTGAAAACAGTTGATTCTATGATGACTGAATTGCAGTATTATACTTTCAATGAAAACGAAGATGTTTATCAATCTAAAGAGAATTATGGTGATATGTTTTGCTATAAATATTATGAGCAGCATTTCATACATAGAGAAAGCAGCCCCAAAATTGTTTTTAATTATACACATTGTCCGACTCCACCACAAGGTTGTTCCAAAACATATTCTGAAAAGTTTACATATTTTTCTGGGCACAATGTAAAAAATGCTGAGTCATATTATTTTTAAGGTCCCACCTACTAAGGATATACACATGTTAATGACAACTATGAAATTTATATATTCAGAATCCTTTGTTTCCCGGTTCTCTATAGAAGGCTATGAATATTGGCTGAAGTCGATCGATCTGAAAAGTGTATGGGGGACAAAAAATTGACAAATTAGGGGAAAGGTAGCTTTGTTTAGAGCATGCCTTATTCCTGTGCAAATGATCTTTTTAAATGAAACAGTACAACAAACAAGTTGCTTAGGCTTAGCTAAGATTAAGGAATTAAACATGCCCAGTACACCTGCCCCTGCAAAGTTTTATAAATGGCAAAAATATATAAATGCAACTGAAGATCAGCTCGACGAATGGGTTCAGAACGGTACATTTAATGTTTCACTGACACGTCCTGGCGGGTGGCTGTTGTGGCCAATAGATACCAATGGGTGTCATCAACGTTTTACCAACTCCACAGGGGGTTTTAGAATTAGTAGGCCGGGCCATCGCTATATATCATCCGAACATGCGAGTATAGTTACGACATATAGGGGGTCATTACAACTTTGGCGGGCGGCGGAAGCTGTAACCGCTGGGCGGCTGCCAATGCGGCCGCACTCCCGCGGTGCCCATTTGGACATCCCCGCTGGGCCGGCCGACGGAAACCAAGTTTCCGCCCGCCGGCCCAGCGGGGATGTGGGCCGCAACATGGAAGCTGGCTCCAAATAGAGCCGGCGGTGTTGCGGCCGTGCAACGGGTGCAGTTGCACCCGTCGCGCTTTTCACTGTCTGCTATGCAGACAGTGAAAAGCAGCACGGGCCCCCCAGGGGCCCCACGACTCCCTGTACCGCCAGCCTTTTCCTGTCAGTTCACACTGCCAGAAAAAGGCTGGCGGTCGGGGACTCGTAATCCCTTGGGCAGCGCTGCAAGCAGCGCTGTCCAGGCGGATTATCACCGCCGGGGCAAAAGTGGCAGAATACCGCCGGCCCTGGCGGTGCGACCGCGGCGCTTCCGCCCCGGTCGTAATAGGCCAGGAAGCACCCCCAGCCTGTTGACGGTGTTTCCGTCATTTTAGCCCTGGCGGTCTCAGACCGCCAGGGTCAAAATGACCCCCCTAGTGTAGGAAAGTTGTGCCAGAAATGGTTAAAATCATCCTCACTAGATGTGGTTAGAGAACACCTCAGTCTCCTGTCTAATACCACTAACTTATAGGACTTCCTGTTTGGTCCCAGAACACACCGTAGGAAGCGTTTCTTATATGAAGTGTATGATGACATTTGGAAGATTTTCCAACAGGAAGCAGCTGCCTGTTTAAGGCAAATAGACCAGGAACATTTAAAAAAGGCATTAGATGTTGTGGATAATGGGATCAACACCTTTTCCGACCGGATATATACCCTAAATAATATTGTCTCTTCTGCTATAGACATTATACAAACAGATATGTCTTCTTTACATCATGGGCAGAGTCAGCTAAGGTCCATTATGCGATTGGGTTGGACACTTCAAACATTGAAGGCGGGTCGTGTTCCCTGGCAGCATGTCAGTGCAAGGGAGATATTTTTTTCCTTTAATTTAACCCGACAACAACAACTAATGGCTAAGAAGGAAGCGACTTATGTCATGCTTAACATCGAGAAATTTGAAAAGTTGCCTTTTACTGTGGCCAAAATACCATCTGCTGAGTGGCTAATACATGTGGTCATTAATCTGCCTATTTCAACACTTCAATTCACCTCCTGTTTAAAACACATTCCGGTAGGCAGATATGAAAAGCTGGGAGATAGTTACATTCATGAGGTGCGGGAGCTTCCCTTCATGTACAAATGCTTCAGTGGCATGAAAGAAGTCTATCTTAGCGGTAGTGAATGCAAGACTTCAGTCAGCCATTCAATGGTTTGTAAACAACTGTCCTTGCATGGGGTGTGTAACGCCTCTGCTGGGAACTTGGCTTGTCATCTGAAGGGAGTTCCAGTCCCCTTGATTAGACCTATGTTCCAGGTGCTTTCAAACGGCAGCTACGTTGTCCTCAATGGTGAAGACTGTTGTGGCATGAGGGCCGGAATAGTTTACATTGTTTCAGTCTCTAAGGTCGTTACATGCTCAGGAACATACTTTTTCACTCCACTAAAATTAAAGAGGTAGCTGACATTCGGCCTCACATTGCTACTTCAAACGTGAATTTTGACAAGTTGAGCAGACTCAAGGCTTTACTGTTTCAAAAGCATGTGGCCCTTACATCTGCACGCGAGACCTGCACACTTCAGATGACAAGGTTGTCGGCAGAGATACTGTCCATATTAAATACAAACTTTTCGAGACACTATGGTGAACTCGTGGGGCAAATATTTAATGCATCCAGTAAAACTGGAATCGCACATTTTTTCAAAGCTGTTCATTCTGGTTTCTTTCACACCTTCTCCTCCGTATTTGTTTTGATACCATCAGCAATCCACTCAATTTTTTAAAGTATTTTCTGGGAATTTCTGATAACTTTGGATTTATTAGCTGGCATTCTGTTGTTGCTGTTTTTCATGCGCAATGGCTGTCCCGCCTCAAGGAGGAGGAATGAAGGCGCTTCCATCAGCACAGCTATGTTGTGAACGCATGATGCAGTATTTTGGAGCAACACTCCTGGAGCAATTGGAGTGTGGCTGGTCTTTGTCATTTAGACCGGTCTTGCATTGTGGCAGCCTGTTTTTCGGTGCCTCTGGTGCTCTTTCGAATACGCACTGGAAGTCTGTCTTTCGGCGCAGCGCTTGCCTACATTGGACGCTGATCTGTTGATGTTCTCGTTGAGGGTTCATTACCGGACATGCGCTTTGAGGTTGCGTTTGCTATGAGAAGTTATTTATGAGTTAGCCTTCTTGGAGGACATCGCTCACGATTCATCACTGAGCACACCACGGAATGCCACCTTGGCTGAGGCTAAGGCTATGGAACACAACTGCTCATTGGTCCTTCTTGGCGAGGACGTCCCGACTTTAACAACGGCTGAAGTGGAAGATCTCCTATTCTCCATGACTCAGGAATAGATCGGAACTTTTCAAAATTGACTTGCCCTTTGAATTAGGAGTTATGCCACATGCTCATGTTTTAAATTGTCATGTTGGATGCTCATGTGTCGTTTCGACTTGTCATCATTGACTTTGCTTTTTACATATATCTTAGGTTAAGCTTTTTAGCAATAAATGTTTATCTTTTGGCTTTGAACCACTTTCAACCGACAAGGGGAGGGTGTTGTGTAGCCATTTTAGTTAAAGCTCCATGCACGTTATTTTAACACACTAGGCCGCTGTGCACTTTAACCTAGATATCTTTTATTCAGCTTTGTTTTATTATTGTTACAATAACCATTTTTACGGTCTTGCATTATTTTCATCTATCTTACTGTTTTTGCCTATGCCAGCACTCTGTTCTCAAACAAGACATTCTTGATCACTCTGTGTTTCTTTCAAGACTACAGCACGGTGCATTGCCGGTGAACGTGGTAGAAGTTTATTCTCCTTACGTGGGGACACAGAATATCAGCTGTGTTATTATATAAACACTTCCTTGTCCCTTGCACGTTAGAGGGAGATTCCAGCCAGGGAACCCTGACAGTATGGTGATTGCCGAATGCTTCGCTACAGATGATAACGCAGACCGCAGGCCTTTGCCCAGGTATGAGGGTTGATGTATTCCCAGTGGAAACTGAAGGGCATAATTAGAGCTTAACATGCTGTGCTCTATCCTAGCCTAGGTAGGGATTAGTCCATCGAAAATAGTGACAATATGATAGCGTTGTTTTTATGCTTCACTCTTCTGGTCACAATTCTAATACTGTCATGTCGTGTCGTCCTGGTTGTTGCAACTCATGCTTTGCTATCTAAGATGCAGTTGTTTTATTAAACTCATTATTGAAACATATACTGCTTTTATTTGTCATTTATATGTGAGACTGAAGTGTAAATGAGAGAATCGGATGAGACCTGAGTAACCACAACTTCTCTGAGAAGCCAAGTATGTCATGGGCTCGGCTGCCCAATCATCACTATCTGTTAGTAGGGATAAGGCACTGCTAGTTAGCCGGAGCAAAACCCGGATTGGAGCGACAGGTGTCACCCGCAGTGGGTTGGACTTAGTCTCCCACACCGCAGGCAATTCTGTCGCTCAAAATCCAGTAGTCTCATTAGAATAATGAGAGCCTATGCGACACCAGCAGACATACTCTCCAATACTGTTACCTCCATGCATTGTGTCACTATAAACACCAATACATTCAGCACACCCATTCTATCCATGCACACTGCTCAGCACTGTAATATTTCTGTATTTTACCCAGGTGTGCTATTTGCAAACAAAGACTGCCAGCACATACACATTCTCACAATATGTGCCCTGCACAACATTTCAACCTTCAAGTATTTTACTTCTCACAAGTACATATCCAACACATGTTTTTATTGCACACCCACTGCACAGCACTACATCTCTCATGTAATGTATTCCTCAAAGAAATATATACACTCAGTAAATGCACTACCATGCATGTACCATTCATGTACTACACAGTACTGCTCTACTCTTATACTCTGTCTTTACCAGGCACACATACATCCAGCACAGTCAGTACTCCTGGGCTGTTCTTCTCTCTACATATACCTGATGTAGGCTAAGTGTAAGTTAAGCACATAGCATTAGAGCTTGAAAACGGTTAATGAGCCTGTAGGCCTCACTCCATTGGCCCAGGGTAAAAAGGGACAATTTCACTCTACTAATCACTGCCCGGTATACTGCCACCACTGCATTTGTGTTGCTGAACTCTTGGTGAAGGTAATTGCCTTCCACCACTGTGAGAGTAGCACTTTGGCTGGCCCTCCCAACCAACAAGAGCACAATCTTTGAGACAGACCTATGTCATGGCACACAAACTTGTTACGTGTTCACCTATGATTAAAAAAAATCAGCATTAGGGATCCTGACAAAAGTACAGTTGGGCGTTCAGTGCAGGGGCACGATGTAGAGGAATTTTCCTTCACAACACTATTTCATTTGTATGTGAAACATTTAAACTTCTTTAATATGCAGCAATCTCTTTGACAATTACAAATGGGCCTAAATTGAATCACTTTCTTTGTATGTTTTCATGTCATGGTCCTGTCAGACCCAAACCCCTGTATTTCACTGTACAGTAATATTTCGATCACACCAAAATTTAACTCTGGTGGCTCAGCTCCTACACCCTTGATTTTGCAATAAGAGTTATCACCTTCTCGACATCAGACCGAGCAAATTAGCTGAGTGATAGTGACTGGAATCACTTAATAACAAAGTTCTAGATGGACACATTTTAAAGAGTTTAATTACAAAATCTCAATACAAGCACTTTTGAGAAATACAAATTATACCCCATGAATGCTCAGATACAAAGCACCTAGTCAGAAATCAAAAATTTTCCAAGTCCCAATAAGCAACGAAAACCAATAGAGAAATTAACAGAGACCCTGGTAGAAAAGATAAAACACCTTGCTTACACCCAATACCAAAGGGTTTTTACACTCATAAGGAAAATTGGGAAAATTCATGACGAGTGACAACACATGTTGAGCAAATCAGAATGCAGATGATCATGAGCAAAAATATAACTCATTGCTAGGGAAAAGGAAAGCTTGTTCAGCTTTTTCAGCAACAGCACAGTCCAGAGTGGTACACACAATATGAAACATTTTCAAACAAAGACTCATACACTGGTGCATTCTCACAGTCTACAACAGATGTTGGAAGTGTCATTCAGAATGATACTTTCAGTATACTAAGAAAGTCTCATTCACAATACGTGCTCTTTAAGGAAAATAACCAATAGTGTACCATAACTTGTGTCCCATAGTAATTAAATTCTGTCAAGAACTTAATTACTTTAGGTCACGCTAAATGCCAAACAAGATGAACATATGGAATAACACATGCATAGTCCAACAGACCACAATTGAATAAACATCAATAACCTGATTGCCTACCCAAAGAGAATGACCGTCCTATGTAGTCTATTTTCAAAATATGAGCCCTGATGAAGCTTGTGACATAAGAACGAAACACATTGGTTGGCTTGCTGAATTTATTTCTGTTAAGTGGAAGGAGATTAAGGAATTCATCAGTATATGAAGTTTGGACTCTCTTAGACTATTATTAATGTTTGCTACTGTTGACTCTCCATTTTTGTATTACACTTCTAAACACCAAATAAAATCTGTTTCAAGTGTGACATTAATAGTAATTCATCAGTTACAACTATATTCATTATAAAAATAGGTATTTTCCAAAAGTAATTTGTCACCCAAAATTTCATGAAGAAAATGTTTTTACAGCCTCTAGTGCTATCACTGAGGGTCAGGAGACATGAAGTGCTCTCAGTTCATAATATATGAGATGTAAAGTGCATTAAATGTTATCATGGTTAGGCGATTACCAGATGAGGTGCCAGTTTTCACATAAACAGACTTAAAGAGATTTTCTTCTATTAGGCTTGTTTCCACAAGTCCTATTTGGCCCAAAGGAGTATCACACTCAAGAAATTTAGTGAGTGGGAATGTAGACAATTTAACAAATCTGGGAGTATTTTAATCCTTCCTTACCTCCAACAATGTCACTTGTTCCCACTTGAGTTAGAGAGTAATCTCACAATCCAATCTGTTTCTAGCAAAGATAACATAACTGCAGCTCGCCACATGCTCATAAGTGATACCTTTCAATTTCATAGACCTTTTAGATGTCTTTCGCTTAGACATCCTTCAAAATCCTGCTGTCATTATTGGGTCTGTAAAGCTCTCATTCAAACCTACAGCCTTCCTATGTCTTACAGAATTATTTTGATAGAAGTAATTTCCCCCTCATCAGTAAAGAAAGAAATCCTAGTCCCTGAGTGCTTAATCTGGGTGATAACCCATCCACTGTACTAGGGTACACAGGAATTTTCCAGGGTACACAAAGTCACCATTCACTTATCCATCATCTGTCCTACTTGCAGTCTATAACCAGTCGGTTGATTAGGTTTCCTTTGAAGAAGTGGTATTTAGAGGGCCACAAGACCTCACCCAAAGGCTGTCTCTCAGAGATCCTCCTCTCCATTGGCTTACCTGCATTGAACATCACTGCAAGAGCCAGAGAAAACTCTTAGGCAAACCCTGAAGGAAGGCCTTGGTAGGGCCATAAGACATGCCCTCCCTTAGACCCAATTCCTCACAGACTTCAAATAATGTAAATGCTACTGATAGGACTAGATGACTTACCAGCATTCTCCTCCAACAACTCGTACCCACAGTAGTCAGCATTTCATGGCAAGACCGGATGCTAACATTATTACAATCTCCTTTGTTGCCACCACTCTCAGCAGCCCCTTTAAAGAACAAGTTCTACCCTAAGAAAAAGCCAGAGCCCCCACCCTTCTTCCTTCTTTTTGGCTGCTGCTTCATGCTGATAAGTATATATTTTCAATGTAAACTAGCGTATGGTAATGCGCTATTTAGACCAACTTTAATATTTATTTAGATGATTGAAATCATTAATAATAAGCTCTTGAGAGTGAGATTAAGTATGTGGTGATATTTTAAAGGTTAATTAATTGTGTATAGAGTGTATGACTACAATTTGAAAGTTTTTCTTGAAAAAGTAAGTTCATTATTGTTGATTAAAGCTTGTGGTATGACTAAAATGCGAGAGTTAAATACATTTATACAAATACACTGCCTTTGAGGCTTTGTCAAAATTTAGCGTTGGTCAAAGCATTGTTTCTGGCCATTGATCGCACATCAAGGATCGTGTGCAGGGAAGCATAGAGTTGCGTAGAGCAGGGCTATGTGTGCAGCACATGGTTAATGCAGGGTAAACTCTGGGGAATTAAGCATTCTGCCTAGGTTGCAGCCTGTACTACACAAAGCCTACCACTGATGTAGCCTTGATCAGGCTCACACAGCATTGATTTGAAGGCTCTCCTAATAGGTTTTGGACATCATAGCAGTTCGGGGTCATTTGCAAAAAAAAATATCATGTCAGGAGCCCAGAAATCGATGAAAAGCTAAACACGTTTTATGGCACGCCCACCTCACGTATCACGTGATGATGCGCAGGCAGCAATTTTTGGTGATTGGGATATGTTAATAGAAATTAATGGAAGTAAACGCTTGACAGATCGGAAAAAGAATAACATTTAAAGCAGTTATTTGTTCATTTTACCTAACATCTGAGGGAGATGTTAGGTGACTTTTTTTTCTGTAACAGAATGTAAATTTAGAATAAGGTAGGTTTTTGATTATAGAGTTTGTCTTGAATAGGTATTTAAATATAAGATATTTTATATTCCTGTGACAAAGTGATAAGGAAAAGATGTATGGTTGTTTGTAAAAAAGTGGTGTTTGTAATGACAGACTCTATTGCACAGAAAGAAATTAAGATTTCTTTAGAGGATAAAATAACCAATATGCTGCATACATTTTCAGTTGATTTAAATGACAAAATGAAGAACACATTGAAGACTATTGTTCAAGCCAAGGGTTTGATACCAGGGGAGATTTTTGTCAGCTGGTATAGGGTCATAAGGTCAAACGGGAGGTAAAGTAGGTAGGAAAAGAAAACATCTTGAGGTTCATCCGACACCAGCGAAGAATATAAAACATGTAGAGGCAGAGGTTGGACTTTTGGACGCATAAAACATGGTTTTGTTGAGGACAGGCATGGGGACCAACAGAAGGGTCCAGATAAAATAAATAGGAAGTCTAAAAATGCCTAAGAACATACTGTTGTTCTCTGTGATGTCATGACACTTCTGGAGTGCAAAAGTAGAATTGAGCTGATTTTCTGAATTTGAATCAAATAATAAGAGAGGAAGTATACTGAGTTTCTCCTTTAGAGATCATAAAGAGAAGGGAAGCTGAGACTCTAACAGATTTGCTAGGAGTCTTTAGGCCTGATTTAGGTCTCGGTGGAGGTAAATACTCTGTCACTAATGTGAGACATCCCGTCCGCTGTATTACGATCTCATTATCTCCTATGGGGATCGTAATAAAGCATACAGGATATCAGTCACATTGGTGTTGGAGTATTAACTCCAAGAGGACATAAATCAGGCCCTCAATGTTTGGTCCCATGCTATTGAAACACCCTCTTTCACTTGAGTGGTCAATAGCAGCACATATGGCTGAGTATGTTCAAACATGGCTGAGGAAGCAAATTCCTAAGGATGTAAGACTACAACAGATCGAAATGTCTGAAGCCAAACCTGGAAAAACATGGTAATGATGATGCCAGATCCTGGTGCTTTAATATTAGCAGTCATAGGCGAATGGGGGGATGGTGGTGAGATCCCAGGATGGGACTGGATAAAGGACTGAGGATATGTCAAGATAGGTTGTTGTATCTCACAGAACCATTGAAAAAAAATATGATATGGTTGAAGATGCTTCTGCTGGTAAGAAAACCTTTGAACTTGTGGAATTAGGAGAATGGGTTCAGAGGGAAGTTTGCCTATTAGGAACTGTGAATACTGCTATTTCGGTAGAGTGCAGGAGCAGTATTTTATTTAAAAAAGACCTGAAATTGGTGGAATTAGCCAATAATGAAGCAGGGCAACCTGAAAATGGAGTATTATTTGAAGATGAGTGTAAAAGTAAATGTTGAAACATGAAGGGACATTTGGTTTTTGCAAAAGATCTCAAGGTGAGAGCAAAAAAGTCTTTGATAGGTGTGTTTTTGGTTGGGCTGGGCAAACAAGAGGCCAGTTCCCAGGCCATGGCTGACCATGGCATCAGAAGAGTTTCATTTTCACAAGGTTTTAGGCTCAATCAATAGCAATCCTCATATCAAGCATGGATATTTTACTCCCAGAAAAAGAGACCAAAGAAAGAGGAAATCCTGGAGAACAGGTAAGAATAGACCTTATTATCACCCCATTAAAATTGAGCACCAGACTTGTTCAATTTTTCAGTAACTGGGCTTGAGTAACAGAGGATCCTTTGGGCCCTAGAGATGGTGCAAGGTTATCATGAAGACTTCATAAAAAAAACGTACAGTACCATCTCCCACGAATGATAAGGTTCAGTACAGAACTATCAGAACTAGTAAACAAGAAGGTTCTGGAATTAATGGCGAAGGGAGCAATTGTGGAAGTAAGAGAAGAGTTAGAAGGTTTATAAGAAATATGTTTCTGGTGAAGAAAAAGGACAAGACCAGTGATAAATCTGAGAAACCTGAATGATTAGGTAGAATACCACCATTCAAGATGAAAGGCATGCACTTGTTGAGATACATTCTGCAGGAAGGGGATTGGTTGACCCGGTTGGATCTGAAAGATGCATACTTGACAGTTCCAATTTGGGAACCACATAAAAGATTTGTATAGTTCTTGTAGGGTTGAAGAATGTGGAAGCTTGTTTGTCTACCATTAAGCCTGACTTCTGCCTGATGGTATTTCACAAAGGTACTATGGGCAGTAGGCATGTTTCTGAGGGAATGTGGTATACGTCTAGTAATCTACGTGGATGACATACTGTCCATGGATCAGGAGAGATCGAAGATAGAGCAACACACAAACATGGCAGTGTCCTTTCTGGAGGATCTAGAGTTTGTTGTGAACAGACAGAAGTCAAGTCTAGTTCTGAGTCTGGAAAGTCAGGGGCATATTTATGAGCCACTTTAGCCACCATTGCATACCTTTTTGTGACACAATGTAGGAGGCTGGCTTGTTTTGTAGTGGGTATCCTAGGTACTTATACCAGTTCCAGTTATCCCTTATTAGTGAAATGTAGTCAGGGTTCTAGAAGCTTAGGCTGTCAAAGGTAGCTGTAGCAGAGCAGCTTAGGCTGAACTAGGAGACATGCAAAACTCCTGCAATTCCACTATAGTTACAAATTACTTATACACAATAAAAGACAATA
This sequence comes from Pleurodeles waltl, assembly GCF_031143425.1. Lineage (NCBI taxonomy): Eukaryota > Metazoa > Chordata > Amphibia > Caudata > Salamandridae > Pleurodeles > Pleurodeles waltl. Next base: position 450,898,417 of record NC_090439.1, on the reverse strand, counting down.
CTCAGTGTTACCAAAAATAAAGGTACTTTATTTTAGTGACACAAGGCCAAAAATATCTTAGAGACAATACTCCTTCTGGAGGTAAGTATTATACACAATATATACAGTAGAGACCAAAATCAGGTAGGTAAATAGTCAAAGGATTGTGCAAACAGTAGAAAATACAATAGAATGCAATAGGCCTAGGGGCAACACAAACCATATACTAAGAAAGTGGAATGCGAATCACAAATTCCCCCGTAGGCAAGTGTAGTGTGTAGAGGGGTGCTGAGAGTATAAGAAAACCACAAAGGTGAGTAAAATACCCCACCCCAGAGCCCAGGAAAGTAGGAGTAAAGGACTGCAAGTTTCCTCAGGACACACTACAAGTCATGATAAGAGTTATTGCAAGAACCAAGCAAGACTGCAAGCAATAAATGGTGGATTCCTGGACCTGAAGACCTGTGAAGAGAGGAGACCAAGTCCAGAAGTCACAGAAGATTCCAGGAAGGACAGGAACCCCTGCCAACCTAGAGGATGGTGCAAAAGAGAATTTCCCGGTTAGAAGGAATCTGCAGGAGAGCACCAAAGAAGATGGCGGTGGGTTCCTGCATGGCACAGGATATGTCCCACGTCAAGATGTTGGATTCAGGCAAGTTGCAGCACTGGATTCATCCAACAAGCCTTGGTTCAAGCAAGGTCACTGTTTGCGTCAAAATGGAGCTGCCTGGACCCCGGAGGGACCTGGGGGCCTCAACTTGAACTGAGGAGGCAGAGGTGGCTCCCAACACTGGAGAGAGCCCACAGATCACCAGGCAGCATCCACGGGAGTCCCAGAACGCAGGCACAAAGAAGGTGCTAATTGCAGTTGCTGCAGCACTACAAAAGAAGGCCCCACACTGCCAGGAAACAACTCAGCGAGTTGTGCGTCGCTGAATGGAGTGCTGGGGACCTGGGCCACACTGTGCATGAAGGATTCTTGCAAAAAGTGCACAGAGGCCCCAGGAGCTAGACATGACGCTGTGCACAAGGGTGCTGTCGCAAACCGGGAAGGCAAGCTATTAACTCGACATTTGGACAGCTGGACCTTGGGACAGTCTGCGTTGAAGGGGTTCACCACCTGTGTCCAGGGAGCATGCTCATCACCAGGAGAGGAGTCCCAGAGAACCAGTCATCGTCTCAGAAGTTGTAGGAGGCTGGCCTGGTTTGTAGTGGGTACCTTGGGTACTTACACCTTCTACCAGGTCCAGTTATCCCTTATAAGTGAAATGTAGAAGTGTTCTACCAGCTTAGGCTGATAGAGGTAGCTATAGCAGAGCAGCTTAGGCTGAACTAGAAGACATGCAAAGCTCATGCAAAACCACTTATAGTTACACAGTACGTATACACAAGTAAAGATAATACTCAGTGTTGCCAAAAATAAAGGTATTTATTTGGGGGACACAGTACCAAAAATATCTTAGAGACAGTTCTCCTTCTGGAGGTAACTATTATACACAATATATACACTAGACATGAACATCAGACAAGTAAATAGTCATAGAACAATGCAAACAATAGGAAATACTATAGAATGCAATGGGAGAAAATAGGTCTAGGGGTAACACAAACCATATACTAAAAAAGTGGAATGTGAATCACAAAGACAAGTGTAGTGTGTGCAGAATTGCTTGGAGAGTAAGAATACAGTAAAGGTAAGTAAATTACCCCACCCTAGAGCCCAGAAAAGCAGGAGTAAACTACTGCAAGTTTCTTTAGGACATACTACACATCGTGATTTGGATTGTGCAGCAACCAACCAAGTCTGCAAAGGACAACTGCTGGATTCCTGGACCTGAAGACCTGTAAAGGAAGGGGACCAAGTCCATAAGTCAAAAGAAGTTCCAGGAAGGACAGGAGCCCCTGCCAACCCAGAAGAGGGTGCAAAAGAAGAGTCCCCAGTTAGTCGAAGACTGCAGGAATGCACCCTAGGATGATGTTAGTGGGTTCCTGCATGATGCAAAGGATGCCACACAATGTGAAGATTATTGCAGATGTGATTTCGTGTTGGAAGTCACCAATAAGCGTTGGTTACGACAAAAGTGCTTTTGTGTCAAAATGGAACTGGAGTGGCAAAGGAGGGACCTGGGGGCCTCAACTCTGTATGAGGAGGACGAGGGGCCTCTCAGCACCTTAGAGAGCCCTCAGGATGCCAGCCAGCACCCCCAGGAGTCACAGGACAAGGGGACAAAGGAGATGCAAAACATGGGTGATGTAGCACAACAAAGGAAGGTCCCACGTCGCTGGAGAACAACTCAGCGAGTTGAGCATCGCAGGATGGAGAGCTAGGGACCTGGATCAGGCTGTGAATGAAGGAATTTTGCAAATAGTGCACAGAGGCCTCAGGAGGTGAAGAAGATGCAGAACATAAGGGTACCATTGCTCTCGGGGAAGGCAAGGTCTTACCTCCTCCAAATTGTGTCAGCAGGACCTCAGGACAGTCTATGTTGATGATGTCCACCCTCTGTGTCCTTAGGAGCACGCTCGTCGCTGTGAGAGGAGTCCAAGTGTACCGTTCGTCGTCTTGGAAGGTGCCTGCTGGAGCAGGGGAGTGACTCCATCCCTCCACAGGAGATTTCTTCAGTCCTTCTGGTGCAGGATGAAGACAGGGAGTCCCCAGAGCTTGCACACCATGGAAACTGTTGCAGTTGCTGGCTTGGAGCTGAGGTTGCAGAAGAAAAGTATCCCGGTTCCTGGAGCAGGCTGCGGTTGATCCGAGGTCAGAGGATGATGAAGTAGTTGCAGAGGATTCCTGAAGAAAACTTGCAAGCCGAATCCGAAGAGAACCCACAGGAGAGACCCTAAATAGCCCTAAGAGGGGGATTGGCTACCTTATCAGGTATGGACCTATCAGGAGGGATCTCTGACGTCACCTGCTGGAACTGGCCACTCAGAGGCCTCCAGAGAGCCCCCACATCTCGCAAAGCAAGATGGATGAAGTCTGGGACACACTGGAGGAGCTCTGGGCACCACCCCTGGGGTGGTGATGGACAGGGGAGTAGTCACTCCCCTTTCCTTTGTCCAGTTTCGCACCAGAGCAGTGGACAGGGGGTCCCTGAACCGATGTAGACTGGCTTATGCACGTAAGGCACCATCTGTGCACTTCAAAGCATTTCCAGAGGCTGGGGAGGCTACCCCTCACCAGCCTGTAACACCTATTTCCAAAGGGAGAGGGTGTAACACCCTGCTCTCAAAGGAAAGGCTTTGTTCTGCCTTCCTGGGACTGGGCTGCCTAGACCCCAGGGGGGCAGAACCCTGTCTGTGGGGTGGCAGCAGCTGTAGCTGTAGTGCAAGCCTCAGAGAGCTGGTTTGGCAGTACTGGGGGTCCATGGTGGAGGCCCCAGCATGCATGGAATTGGCTCCCCAGTACCAGATTTGGAATGGGGGGACAATTCCATAATCTTAGACACGTTACATGGCCATATTCTGAGTTACCATTGTGAAGCTACATATAGGTATTGACCTATACGTAGTGCATGCATGTAGTGGCGTCCCCGTACTCACAAAGTCCGGGGAAATGGCCCTGAAATATGTGGGGGCACCTTTGCTAGTGCAAGGGTGCCCTCATACTTAGTAACTTTACACCTAAGCTTCAGCAAGTGAAGGTTAGACATATAGGTGACTTCTAAGTTACTTAAGTGCAGAGAAAATGAATGTGAAATAATATGTGCATTATTTCACTCAGGCTGCAATGGCAGGCCTGTGCAAGGGTGTGTCTGAGCTCCCTATGGGTAGCAAAAGAAATGCTGCAGCCCATAAGGATCTCCTGGAACCCCAGTGCCCTGGGTACCTAGGTCCCATATACTAGGGACTTATAAGGGGTGCCCCGTGTGCCAATTGAAATTGGTAAAGGAAGTCACTAGCTCACAGGGACAAATTTAAAGCAGAGAGAGCATAAGCACTGAGGTTCCGGTTAGCAGAGCCTCAGTGACACATTTAAGTACTATACAGACACACACATTAGGCCATAAACTATGAGCACTGGGGTCCTGACCAGCAGGATCCCAGTGAGACAGGAAAAAACATACTGACATACTGGTAAAAATGGGGGTGACATGCTAAGGAAGATGGTACTTTCCTACAGAAGGTGCCTGCTGGAGCAGGGAACTGACTCCGTCACTCTACGGGAGATTCCTTTGGTTCTACTGGTATAGGGTGAAGGCAGGGAGTCCTCAGAGCGTGCACACCCAGGAAACTGTTGCAGTTGCTGGGTGGAGATGAAGTTACAGGGTCACATTAGCTTTTCTGGATACTTTGTTGCAGTTACACTGGTTCCTGGAGCAGTCTGCGGCTGATCCGAGTGTCAGAAGCTGAAGCAGAGTTTTCAGTGGATTCCTGGAGGAAACGTGCAAGCTGAATTTGTAAAAGAATTTCTTTGAAAATATTGGCAAAAGTGGTAGGTCTGTTGTCTTCCATAATTCAGACTATTTTCCCAGGTTCTCTGAATTATCAAGGACTTCGGGGATTGAAAAGAAAGCATTTAAGAGATGGATTGAAGTATTCAGAAAGGATTGTGCTTACAGAGGAAGCAAAGGAACAATTTGTTTGATGGTTTAAGAAAATGAAGGTGTGAAATTGAAAAGCTATTTTTGGGGTTAATCTAGAGGTAATTATAGAAACAGATGCAGGTTTAGCAGGTTGGAGGGTGTGTTATTGTACAGTATCAACTGGAGAAATATGGTTGGAAGAGGACAGCAGATTACACATAAAGTGTAACTATTGATAGGGTCCTTTGCAGACAGGAGTTTCATGAAAGATAAGGAGATGTGTTCAGTCCTTTTAAAGATGGACAATGTCTCAGCAATGAGATATGTGAACAAGCTGGGTGGTCCAAGGTCAGAGGATCTGTCAAAGATATTCTGGGAGCATTGCTTGAGACAGAATATTTTGGTGCAAGTGGAGCAGATGCCGGGTGTGAGCAATGTTGAGGCAGATTGGTTTTCAAGGAATTACAGGGTTTTGAGAAATTGGCCTTTGAACAGATCTCTGAAGTTAATGGCATTTTGGGGTCTGTGTCAGGTGGATCTGTTTGCAAAACAATTAAATGCCTGGCTAGGTCGATTTTTCAACTAGCGTCCAGATTCAGAGTCAGATGGATAGATACATTCTAACAGGATTGGAGGGGCCTCAGTCCATATGCTCGTTCTCCCTTTTCAATAATTACATGAGTAACTTTGACAGTATACAAGTGGAGGGAGATGGTGATGTTAATAGCTCCTCAATGGAAGTCTCAGGTGTGCTATCATATACTTCCAGAAATGTCAGTAGATTTTCAGTTCTGTTGCCATTATTTCAGGAAATGTTAGTGGGTCCAACCGGAGAGACATGCTTTATTATAATGACAGGGCAGCTGAGGCTGGTGTCATAGAGAATTTCAGGCCTGTCTGGGAGGTGACAGGGACTTCACAGGGAGCATCTGATCTCATTAAGGAATTCTGGGCACCAGACACTAGAAAAATTTATAGATTGGCATGGATTTTGACCTTATTTTAGTGGATGTTGTTGAAGTGGTGAATTATTTCTCTGAAATGCTTCAGAAGGAATTTTCTTGCAGGACGAATATTATGCATAGATAAAGATTTGCTGCATGGAATATTTTGTTTATTGGCATCACCGGTGGACAGGATGGTTTGGGAAAGAGATCAATGAGGAGTATAGGAAGTTCAAAAGCACCAGTTTCTAGGTATGTTTCTGTTTGGGATGTTACTAAAGTGCTGAATTATTTGAAGGGATTAGGTGCAGATGAAGTTTTGAGTTTGAAGGTGTTATCACAGAAGTTAACAATATCATGTTTAATTTAATTTAGGAGGATATCCAATGTCCAGGCGCTTGATGTATCAAACAGGATTTCTCCACAAAAGGGGTTATGTTTCTATTTAAATAAAATGACAAAAACTAATACTGTGTCAATATTTTATCTGTTCTTTGATGAGCATGAGAATCTATATGTGGTATGTTCTGCCAAAGAGTATGAGGGGAGAACATTACAGTTAGGATCTCTAGTTGTAAATCAGTTGCTTATTTGATTTAGGTAACCAAATAAAGATGTATCATCTCCAGCTTTTGTCAGATGGGTGAAGGAGGTGATGACATGTTTGGGTGTGGATGCTAACTTATTTGGAGCTCATTCTGTGAGGGGTGCATCTGCTTCAAAAGCTTTAATGCTGCATTGCAAGCCATATTCAGGTGTTCAGATTGGTCAAACTATGCCATTTTTCATAGATTTTTATTTAAGCCTGTTGAGAAAGTGTCTTATTGTTTCTTAAACAAACTTTAAACTTGCAATCATGTTACCCTCAATTCTTGCCATAAAATGTAGATTTTCCCCAGCTTTGATGGACAGAACATCTAAATTTTATTAAAGACACAGAGGCTAATATCATCCCACCCTAATTCCCAACCCTGCATTCATTTATATTGTGTTTATCTTGTAGCTCGTGCACAGCAAAAGAGAAATCAGATCAATGAATGAAACTGAATACATTTGGAATATCTGAAGTACTGATTTTCTCTCTTGGATCTCGAAAATGGGCTTGGTTTTTTACAGATTTTGTTATTTGTTCATGAAATTTGAGAATGCATTTGAGTTGTACATGTTATACGATATGTTGTATTAAGCTGTGGTGTCTTTAGGGCAGCCCCATTCTTACTCCCATATGGAGTGCTTCACGGATCCTACTGAATCCCGACCTTGTTCAATCTATATGTGGCTCCCTTGGCAAAGCTAATCCGTCCTTTTGGATTTCAGGTGTCGTCATATGCTGATGACACCCAGATTATTGTGTCCAGCATGAATGATTGAAAGGATGTTGCAGAGAGTTTCTGGGTATGCATGTGGATGGATGAATAAGAAGAGGTTAAAACTAAATGGGGACAAAACAGAGATTGTTGTGTTTGGCAGAGAGAGTTCCATATGATCTGAACAGTGGTGACCTGAAAACTGTGGTGCTCTCCAAATCCCATTAGCTCCGGGCAAAACCTGGCTGTAATGTTTGACAACACCTTAACATTTGACACCCAGGTGAATAGAACGGTCAGCGCATGCTTCTGGATGATCTGGATGCTAAAGAAGATCCTGCCTTTTCTGTCTAAAGAACTTAGGGTGTCCGTGGCCTTGGCCTTCTTCTCATTGTGGCTTGACTACTGTAATGCCTTGTATCTAATTATCAATCATCTCTCTTTAAAAAAATTGCAATTCATCCTGAATGCAGCCACACAACTAGTTCTAAGTCTGCCTAAACACATATCTATTTCTGAATGGGTGCATCATCTTTATTAGTTGCCCGTAAGGAAGCAGGTATCCCTCAAGGCCCTGTGCCTGCTACATAAAACCTAACATGGCCGTGTCTTGATGTACCTGCCGGCTTCTGTGAACTGGTATGTCCCCAGGAGACATCTGAAATCAGTGGGCCATCAAACTGTGGTGGTACCTCGGGTCGGGAAAACCCTGTGGGGTGAAAGGGCTTGCACATAGCGGCCGGCAGGTTGTGGAATTCCCCACCGGACTACATCTGGATAATAAGGTGTACTTAGGATTTTGGAAACAGCTGAAAACATGGCTGTTCTCTCGTTAGGTGCAGGTATAGTTGCTGCTCATAACCAGGTTGGACTGTCCGGCTCTTGTCTGTCCCTGATTGTCCTCTGCTTTTTCAGCACTTTGATACTGTTCTGGTCTGATGCACTATATAAAAGCAGACAAAATAAATAAAAATAAAATAAGGTAATAACGACGGACGATGGCTGGGGGTTCTAGAATTTACAGTGGTGGAACTTTTTTTGTGTGTTCTATGTTCTTTAAAGAGGTTGCTGAGAGAGGTGGCAATAAAGGAGATTGCAATAATATTAGCCTATGTGCCTTTACTAAAATCAAGATTTTCTGTTTATCAGTGCTGGGGGAAATCTACATTTTCTCTCACGGAATTCCTTTTAAATCAGTCTAAAAGTTCCCTGTGAGGTCACAGAAGCTACTTTGTGAGGTGTAAATACATGATCACAATCAAACTGCAGGCGCACTCTCTTGTGCAGTGGGAAAATAATTAAAGAACCCAGATCTATTGCAGACTTAAGTACTGGCATTCAAGTGTTGGGTAGATTTGCAATAGACTGATAACCTGAAACTTCCTTGTGGACAGTTAGTGACAACATCCTCACCTATATTGGTACAGTATTTGCAGGGTGCAGTTGTGGGGAATAAGGCTATGTTTGTTAATAGTGCTACCTCCCTCTCTCGAATCCATAGATCTACTATAAAGCGCCCACTCTTTGTAGCCTATGCTTTCGAAATGGGAATTAGGGAAAAGTACTCCACCTGAGTTTGTATTCATTAAGACGGCAAATAATTCCTTTTAATGCAGGTGGTCAACTCATTTATTGATGTTACTTTAACCAGTTGTAGGATCTGTATCTTGTGGAAATGTTTTTCATGTTGTATTGCATTTCGGATCGCTCACTTCATTGTGGCCCTCATTACAACCCTGACGGTTGGTGATAAAGTGGCGGTAATACCGCCAACAGGCTGGTGGTAAATACTGCTAAATTATGACCATGGCGGAAACAGCTCAGACAGACAGCCACTTTAACACGCCGACCTCCAGGGCTGAATCAACAGGCAACACTGTGGTAACCGCCTACAGCCAGGCGGAAGCCAATGTTTCACCCACTGTATTAAGACACAGGAAACCGCCACCTTTTCCAGGGTGGTACCAATGACATCAAAAGCCTGTCAGATCTCAGAAGTCAAAGGACTCACCTGTGGAGACTCAGGGAAGAACCACAACGCCATGGAGCCCGAGCTGCACATATTTCCAATGTTGATTTACGTCCTGCTCCACTACGAACATGACGACGAAGATGACCACGGTGAGTACAGCCACCTAGCACACAGGGGAGGGGGGAACGAAAAGAGGGTCACACAAGCACAACACACACACCACCTCCCCAACACCATACACACAAGCAGATACAGTAACATACCAGGTTTACCCGGTACCCCTCAGGAATAATGCAAGGACAACTCCAATAGAGAAAAGTGAGTGTAATAAGACAACATAATAGCAATGCGTGCATCCAAATCAAAAAGTATATACATATTTACAAATGAAGGGACACTTCCTAGTCCTCAATGTTCATGGGCAACAGGGCCACATTAAAAAGTCCAAGGCCCCACTTCACTCCTGCAACAACACGGAGAGAACACTGCAGGGGCATCAGATCGAAAATAGGCCGGCACCTCAGGAGGACACGGGACGGGGGGCACCTCAGCCGGAAGATGGTACAACGCCACTGGTTCTGGAGGGGGCAACATGCCCTGTCCATTGTCCTGGGTAGTGCAAGGCCACAGTCTCTCCGGTTGATGGCATCTCCACTGGTTCTAGAGGGGGCATTGTGAGCTGTGATCTTTATCCTGGGGAGGATGGGGTGAGTGGATGGCTTCTCCAATGGTTCTGGAGGGTGCATCGTGCCGTGTGATGCTGATCTTGGGGAGTGCAAGGTCTCAGTCTCTCAGCTGGGTGTCATACCCACAGGATATGCAAGGGTCAGGCCGCACATCAGCCCATGGAGGCAGGTTTACAGAATGTCCACCGCCGGTGATGGCTGTTCAGTGGTGGCAGTGGTGCTGCTACTGGTATTGGTGGAGGTAGACTCCAGCATCATCCCCTGTAGCCTCAGACAGCTGCCCACTGGTGCTGCTGGCGGAGCTGGTGGTGGTAGTGGTGGGGAGAGGCTCCAGCATCCCCTGCAGCTTCAGACTGCTGCCCACTGCTGGTGGTGGTGCGGCGGCTGGTGGTGGTGGAGGAGGCTCCAGCACATCCCCTGCAGCCTCTGACGGCTGCTCACTGGTGCTGCTGGCGGATCTGGTTGTGGTACTGGAGCTGGCCGAGCTGGTGGTGGTGGTGGGTGGAGGCTCTAGCCCATCCCCTGCAGCCTCGAACGGCTGCACCATCATGGCTGGTGGTGTGGGCTCAGACTGAGTCCCAGCACCAGGCCCCTTGCCCTTCCTGCCAGCAGCTGGGGATGGCTCCTTGCTCCTTTTGGCAGCAACTGGGGGTGGCTCCTTGCCCTTCCTTCCTGCAGCTGGAGCTGGCACCTTGCCCTTCTTTCATGCAGCTAGGAGTGGCTCCTTGACCTTCCTTCCTGCAGCTGGAGCTGGCTCCTTGCCCTTCTTTCCTGCAGATGGGGATGGCTCCTTGCCCTTCCTTGAAGCACTTGGGGCAGTCACCCTTTCCGTCTGGCTGGCTGGTTGCTGGGATCCTTTACCACCAGGACTTGCTGGGGACACTACTGTGCCCATGGATTGGGTGGCTGAAGTGCTTTCCTGGGTTTTGACCACCCTGGCCTGACGTGAAGAAAAGCTTCTTAGGGACATTGGGCGGGTAGAGGGAGAAGGTCTAGGAGTAGAGGAAGAGGGAGTGGTTGTAGGAGGTGTCAGTCTGCTGTGTTTGGGTGCAGTGCATGGCTGGATGTTGTTCTGAGGTGGATGGCTGGAACCTACTCTGCAATGTCAGGCCTGGCCTAGGGGCACCCACAGGCCCACATCCCCCACCTGGATACCACTCCACCAGGAGTAAGTAGTAAGGAAGGGCACTGTACTCACCCCCATGTTGCTGCTGTGATGTCCCCAAGCTCCTGATAGGCCACCGTCAGTATGCGGGCCATCAGGGAGGTCAGGGTTCGACGGGAACCCCTTCATCGTTAGGAGGTAATCCTCATTCTTCTGTACCCAGCATCTCAGGCCCACCCACCGTTTGCGACAGTGGGTGCTCCGCCTGCCGTAGACCCCCAGGGTCCACACGTCCTTGGAGATGGCACGCCATTTACCCGTCTTTTGATGGGCGCTGACCTGCAGAGGAAATAGACACAGGGAAAGCTATTAGTAAGCCTGTCCTACCTGTTACACTTGTGGCACCCCATGCCCCTTACCATCCCCATTAGCCCAAAATTGCCACAACATACATGCTGCATGCTGCCCAGGGCCCATCCACCAACCCCCCCACACGAGGCCTTCACACACAGCACTCCATGCATTCATGCCCCATACATCGTACTCACAGTGACTCACCTGTTGGTCTGGAGGCCCATACAGAAGTCAGGACTGTGGTAGGACCCCATCCACCAGTCTCTCCAACTCCGGCGAGGTGAAGGCAGGGGCCCTTTCCCCAGTCACACAAGCCTGTGGTAGGTTCCAGACACAGGTCACAGCAGCACATGCAGTGTAGGTCCTCTCCTGTTGAAGGTCAGGTAGCAAGTGAGTGAACAGATACAAAATGGCGGTGATGTCCGCTGCGGTGCATACCGTCACCACCGACGTACATCACCATTGGCCACTGTACCCCATAGGGCCCAGTGATAACCAATGAGAAGTTGCACGGCGGTTCACGACTGCCTCCCGCAATGGTACACAACATCAGCAGAATTACCTAATTTCCTCCTGTCCCTCCATACGAGGCAGGCGGACGCCATTTAGGGGGGGTGAGGGGGCAGGCCATGGATCTTAACTGCATCACAGTTCACAATTTCACAATCTGGACATATGCCACCAATAAATTGTAAAAATCACAATTTGCATTGAACTTTAGTGGTTACAATGTACAGATTATGACCAGCTGCTCACTCTTTTGCCCCATAGATTGCAACTGATGCGGATGAATAGGAGATGGAGACATCCCCCCAGTGTACAGACAACTTGTGGACTTGGCAACAATGGAGGACAGGCACATTACCCTCACCTACAGACTTGACAGGGCCACAGTCACAAAGCTGTGTGCCCAATTGGAGCCTGACCTAATATCTGCTATCTGTCACACCTCTGGGATCCCCCCTCTTGTGCAAGTGCTATCAGTGCTTCATTTTTTGGCAAAAGGTTCTTTCCAAGTGACAGATGGCTTGGCAGCAGGAATGTCACAGCCAATGTTCTCAATAGTGCTGACCAGAGTGTTGGGTGCCCTGATTAAACACATTTGCAGCTACATTCTTTTCCCCCAGGTTGAGGATTTGGCCACAGTGAAGGCTGACTTCTATGTAATAGGACATATCCCCACCATCATTGGTGCGATTGATGGGACACATATTCCATTTGTACCCCCCACCAGCAAAATGAACAGGTCTTCAGAAATCTAAAAAGTTATCACTCGATGAATGTGCAGATGGTGTGTTTGGCGGACCAGTACATCTCCCTTGTCAATGCTAAGTATCCTGGGTCAGTGCATGATGATTTAATCCTGAGGAATAGCAGCATCCCAAATGTGATGGGCCAAATCCAGAGGTACATGATGTGGCTAACAGGTGAGCCCTGGTTCCCATCTAGTGGATGTTGAAGTGTGGGTATGGTTTGGGCCATATGGCATAGTGAGTGGCTAACAGTTGTCCCTGAATATTTGCAGGTGACTCAGGTTACCCAAACCTATCATGGCTACTAACCCCTGTGAGGCTCAGGAACATTACAATGAGGCACCTGGGCGAACAAGAAGGGATTATTGAACGTACCTTTGGCCTCCTGAAGGCCACGTTTCAATGCCTCCATCTAACAGGGGGATCCCTGTGCTAGTCACCCAAGAAGGTCTGCCAGATAATTGTGGCATGCTGCATGTTGCACAACCTTGCCTTGAGATGCCATTTGCCTTTTCTGCAGGAGGAGGCTGGAGATGGCCGTGTGGCAGCAGTGGACCCTGTGGACAGTGAAGATGAGGAGGCAGAGGATGAGGATGAGGACAACAGAAGTGCAGTCATTTGTCAATACTTCCAATGACACACAGTAAGACAGTATTATTTAACATTTCATTGACAGTTTGATGTGTGACATTGTCACTGGTATGCTGTGAATTCCTAATCTATGCCCACTCACTGTTCCCATCGGCATCTCTTTTTGAAGATGTTGGTGCCCCACTATTGCTCCTGGTGTGTTCACTGCAGCCTACTACAGGTCTTTCCTATGTTAACATTACTATACAGTTGAATTGCAATGTTAATAGCTTGTTAAACGAATACACACTTAAATCATTTGACATACGCCATACTTGTATTTTTTCCAAGTGTGTTTATTGCAGTGCTCTGAAGAAAAGGGGGAAGTGCAATGGGCTGGGGTGATGATGGAGGAATGTCTAGGGTAGAGTTCAGTTTATTTGTAGCACATGTGCATAGTCTAAATGGGCATAGGAAGGGGAGCAATGGTAGTTCAAGGTGGACAGGGTGACAGAGTGGGACACAAGGGTAACAATCAGGAGAGTCTCATTTCCTGGTGGTGTCTTGGTAATAGTCTCTAGCTTCTGCCTGGATCACAGGGAACGTTTGCGGGGTGGTTCTCCTTCTCCAGGAGGAGGGGTGCTGGTGGCCTGTTGGTCCTGTGGTGGGGTCTCCTGTCCACTAGCGGCAGCGGAGGTGGAGGGCTGTTCAGTAATCTGGCTAGTGACAGGGGCCCGCTGGTGTGCCACTGCCTCTCTCATACTGTTGGCCATGTCTGCCAGCACCCCTGCGATGGAGACCAGGGTGATGTTAATGGACTTCAAGTCCTCCCTGATTCCCAGGTACTGTCCCTCCAGCAGCCGCATATTCTCCTGAATCCTGTCCATGATCTGGCCCAGCGTATCCTAGGAATGTTGGTATGATCCCAGGATCGCGGGAAGTACTTCCTGGAGAGTCGGTTCCCTGGGACTGTCCTCCCCCTGGTGCACAGCAGTCCTTCCAGCTTCCCTGTTGTCCTGTGCCTCTGTCCCCTGAACCGTGTACCCACTGCCACTGACCCCAAGTCCCTGATTCTCCTCGGTTTGTGGGGTTGCCTGGGGTCCCTGTAGTGGTGGACACACTGCTGATTGCATGTCCTGTGGACAGAGTTTTGGGCCCGCTGGGCGGGTGCTGTGGTGGTGTTTCCTGAGGGGGGAGACTGTGGCTGGGTAACAAACTGTCTGGGAGTCCCTGAAGGACCAGGTTGGTCATCCAGATTCAGGCAAGCACAGCTGCTGTCATCACTGTGGGCCTCTTCTGTGGGGGGACTGGATGTTGCTGGCACATCTTCTCCAGTAATATTGGCTGGGGTACCTGTGGGGATGTACCCAATCTGGATTATATAGACGTTTTCCAAAAACCATCCAAACCAGTACTATCCCCACACAGAGACTACGATTGTACCATCCTCCTGGAACCTGGAGCGGTTTTCCCTTTGGTAGAATGTCTTCTCTTACGGAACCTGAAAACCAGATACTTAAGGACTATCTGTAAGAAAATCTACAGAGTGGTCTTATTGCACCATCTTCTTCTCTTGCTGGGGCTCCCCTCTTCTTCGTGCCCTAGAAGACGAAGGATCTACGTCCCTGTATAGACTTTCATGGATTAAATAAAATCACTATAAAAGACCGATATCCACTACCTCTCATCGCAGACATATTGCATACCATCTCTTAAGAATTAAGAAGGAGATGAGTGGAAAACTGCCTTTCGAACACCCTTTGGTCATTACGAATATAGGGTAATGCCTTTTGGTTTAACCAACGCCCCCTCTGTTTTTCAGAGCTTCATGGATTCGATATTCTACGACCTGTTGAATCACACTGTAGTGATTTATTTAGATGATATACTTATATTTTCCAGACACCCTGAACTCCATACTGAACAAGAAAAACAAGTACTAAACAGACTTAGGCAACATCAGCTCTACTGTAAACCTGAGAAATGTGAATTTGATAAGACCGAGGTGAAATATTTAGGTTATCACTTTAGTCAGATTGGTATCTCCATGGATCTAGGGAAGGTTCAGGCCATTCCAGATTGGCCATCTCCCCATCTGCCTCATCAATCAAAGAAACTCAGGGGCATATTTATACTCTGTTGCGCCGAATGTGTGTCAAAATGTTTGACACACAATCGGCACAAACCCTGCCCCATATTTATACTTTGACGTCCGACCCCGCGGGCATCAAAGTTCCACCATGTGCGTCATTTTTTGGAAGTGGGAACCAGCCTTGCGTTTAATTATATGCAAGGTAGGCGTCCCCTTCCAAAACATGACTGTAAGGCCTGTGCCCCATATTTATACTCTGACGTCATTTTGATGCACAGGAGGGGGCAGGCCTTAAAAAACGGCGCCCAGCCTGATGGGTGCCGTTTTTTAACGCCTGGGTCAGGGCAGGCGTTAAGGGACCTGTGGGCTCAGAAGGAGCCCAGAGGGGCCCTCCCATGCCCCCAGGGACACCCCCTGCCACCCCTGCCCACCCCAGGAGGACACCCAAGGATGGAGGGACCCATCCCAGGGAAGTTGAGGTAAGTTGGGGTAAGTATTTTTTTTCGTTTTTTTTTGTGGCATAGGGGGGCCTGATTTGGGCCCCCCTGCATGCCACTATGCCCAATGGCCATGCCCAGGGGACATAAGTCCCCTGGGCATGGCCATTGGGCAAGGGGGGCATGACTCCTGTCTTTGCTAAGACAGGAGTCATGTCAATGGAGGTTGGGCGTAAAATAAAATGGCGCAAATCGGGTTGAGGCCTGAATTTTGCCTCAGACGTGACTTGCCCCATTTTTTGACGCCCAACCTCCATTTTCCCCTACGCCAGCGCTGCCTGGTGTGAGTCATTTTTTTTACGCACACCAGTCCGCAGCGCCGGCTAACGTCATTCAATAAATAAGGTGCCCGCATGACGCTTTGGAATAGTGTTAGCCGGCGGTAAAATTTTTGACGCACAACTGCGTTGGCGCAGTTGTGCGTCAAAAAGTATAAATATGGGCCTCAATGTTTCTTAGGTCTGGACAACTTTTACCGTAAATTTATTTAGGACTTTGCTAAACAGACTAGTCAAGTCACACAGATTCTTAAAAAAGAGAGTTTGCAAAACAGTTTTCTCTGGACAAACGTGGCTGAAAATGCTTTCCAAAGCATAAAACAAGCCTTCACCCAAGCACCTATGCTATGGCATCTGGACACCAACAAACAATTCACAGTTGTTACTGATGCTTCGGAAAGAGCTATTGGGGCAGCATTATTACAACGACAGGACGACGACAGATTAGAACATTTGGGGGCATATTTATACTCCGTTTGCGCCGAATTTGGTTCGTTTTTTTCGACGCAAATTCGGCGCAAAACTAACGCCATATTTATACTTTGCCGTTAGACGCGTCTAGCGCCAAAGTATGAGGAATGAGCGTCATTTTTTTGCGTGAACGCCTTCCTTGCGTTAATGAGATGTAAGGTAGGTGTTCCCGTCTAAAAAAATGACTGCGACGCAAATGCGTCGTATTTATACTCCTGGGCAAAAATGACGCCCGGGAGTGGGCGGGGCAAAAAACCCCGCATTTGCGCCTCTTTTTAACGCCTGGGTCAGGGCAGGCGTTAAGGGACCTGTGTGCTCAAAATGAGCCCACAGCTGCCCTCCCATGCCCCCAGGGACCCCCCTGCCACCCTTGCCCACACCAGGAGGACACCCAAGGATGGAGGGACCCATCCCAGGGACATTCAGGTAAGTTCAGGTAAGTATAATTTTTTTTTTTTTTAATATTTTTTTTTGGAATAGGGGGGCCTGATTTGTGCCCTCCTACATGCCACAATGCCCAATGACCATGCCCAGGGGACATAAGTCCCCTGGGCAAGGCCATTGGGCAAGGGGGCATGATTCCTGTCTTTACTAAGACAGGAGTCATGTAAATGGCGTCTGGGCGTCGTTAAAAATGGCGCAAATCGGGTTGAGGCGATTTTTTTGCCTCAACCTGACTTGCCCCATTTTAAGACGCCCTAACGCCATTTTCCCCAACGCCGGCGCTGCCTGGTGTACGTGGTTTTTTTCCACGCACACCAGGCAGCGCCGGTCTGCTAGCGCCGGCTAACGCCATTCAATAAATATGGCGCCCGCATGGCACTTCAGAATGGCGTTAGCCGGCGCTAAACTTTTTGACGCTAAACTGCGTTAGCGCAGTTTAGCGTCAAAAAGTATAAATACGGGCCTTGATATTTTATCTGTCTCATGTGCTCTCTGATTCTGAACAAATTATTCAGTTTTGGAAAGAGAAACCTTAGCTCTAAAAACAGCTTGTCAAGAGTGGGGACAATTCCTCATGGGTTCTAAAGAGCCCTTCGAAGTAAGAACAGACCATCGCAATTTACAATGCCTACGAACTTTTCAGTGTTGGAACAGTCGTCAAGCCCATTGGTCCTTTTTCCTTAGCCAATACGATTTTTATATTACCTATATTGCAGGTTCTCAAAATATTTTGGCAGATGGTCTTTCTCGATGCTACCCTGAAAGTCCTAACACCCCTTCACAGTTTCTAATTGAACCAGACAAAATAATTGTTTAGTCCAGTCTTTCCTCGATGAAGTACAGTCTGAGCACTCAAGTCTCTTACAACAAGAATTGAAGGAACTGCTTCCAAAAGTACACAAGAGTAAAGGGTACTACTATCATAAAGACGTGTTAATCCTACCTTCTGAAAAAGTGCAAAGAAAGGCACTCCAAATGTGTCACAACTCCCCTGTGGCTGGTCATCGTGGAATCAAAGCCATGCAGGAATTGCTCCTTCGCTCTTTTTGGTGGCCTACACTGAAGAAAGATGCTGAAAGTTACGTGGTATCTTGTCTCATTTGCGCCCAAGCGAAAAATACCCCATAGAAGGCCTGAAGGGCTAATTCAACCATTACCAGTTCCACCAGCCCCCTGGCATACAAGATCAACTGTTTTGATGTGTTCTTTACCTCCCTCTGCGGGAAACCGAGGTATAATGGTGACTGTAGACTAATTTACAAAGATGGCTCATTTTACTGCGTTGAAGAAGTTCCCTACATCTAAAGAATTGAGCCAGATCTTCATCCAAGAAATCTTTCATCTCCATGGCCTTCCACAAGTTATTGTGTCAGATCATGGTCCTCAATACAAATCACGGTTTTGGAAGTACTTCTGTAATGCCTTAAATATCGAAGTAGCCATATCTTCTGGATTTCATCCTCAAACCAATGGGCAGATGGAACGTCTGAAAATGGACTTGAGCAATATCTCAACTGTTTTTGTAATTCCACTCAGAATAACTGGAGCACATACTTACCCACTGCTGAATTTTCTTACAACAATACCGTACATAGGAGGTCATTATGAACACGGCGGTAAACACCGCCGACCGCTGTGGCGATGGTGAACAGAAGACCGCCGTTGGCGGTGAATAGAAACCCACCATATAATGAACCAAAATCCCGAACCCGCCAAAAATCACAAGTCCACCAGTCACCGCCAGGACCCTGTCAGCGGAAATGCTGGACCTCCCACCCCGCCACTGCCAAGCACACCCACATCCCGCCCTCCAAATAATGATGCACAAATCACCTTGGCAGTCAGTGGAAGCCGAACGACCATTGGGGGTGCAGACCGCCACAGGTGGCAAGTGGACCCAACAGCAAGAAGTTAACACATTGGATAAGCTAGAAACCCACACACCTGACACACATCCACAACACCATTAAACACTCACAGACACACCCCACAATCCTTTGCAACTAAAGTAGGCCAACAAAGACAGAGATCACCAGAAGCAGACACCCAACGCCACTATACAAGAGACTCACACCGAACCACAGAAGAGTACCCTCATCGTGATTCCACCCCTGACACCATTCACCACACTCACCATGTCATCCCCCAAACATCCACGCTTCACAGAAAGGGAGCTAAGGACCATGGTGGACAAGATCTTGAAGGTGGAGCCACATCTATTTGGGGCTCAGGTGCAGCACACACCCATCGCCAGGAAGATGGAGCCATGGCAGACCATTGTCAACAGGGTCAATGAAGTGGGACACCATCGATGCACCAGGAACGACATCCGCAAGAGATGGAATGACCTGCAGGGGAAGGTCATGGCCATGGCACCCAAGCACCACATTGCAGTACAGAAGACTGGGGGGGACCACCACCAACACCACCCAAATACACTGACTGGGAAGAAAACACCCACCAGGACCACTACCCCACCCAGTCCACATTGACAACATCCACTCACCCTGGATGCCCACAAACCCACTAACAGGCCCACATCCCTCCCCCTGTGCACAGCCACCTACCCCTGCAAGGATTCACAATGGCACTACACCACCCACAATGCAACTCCACATCCTATGCAAAATGCAGTGCAAACCTCACAAAGGCTCCCTGCATGGCCACAAAGTATAACACCGGCACAAAGCAGCCCAGCCCTGTGCACCCCATCCAATCATGCATTTGTAACAGACATGTCCATTTCCCCCAACAGGCACCACCACCCATGCCACCCTGACGGACAGGACAAGGAGTGGCAGTGACCCCCCAGGGAGACAGAGGCACCTCACATGACACTGGGGATGGAATCCTGGACACTGATGAGCAGGCTGGCCCCTCACACAGTCCTGGTCTGTCACCATCCAGCAGCCCCACCAAGGATACCACTGACACCCCTACCACCCAGGCAAGAACATCAGCCCAGGGCAACCGTCCCCACACCTGTGTATCCAGGCCACAGACTGGTGGAACACAGGTGCAGAGGCCACAGTCACCCCCTACCAGCAGGCAGGAAGACGATGGCCCCAGTACAAGTGGTACTGACAGATCTGTGCAGGTGACACAGGCACAGGGGGCTAGGCCCAGTGGGAGGGCCTCAGTGCCCAGGGGGAGGCCACAGGATGGATGCTGCAGCCCAGGACGTGATCTCTGAGGTCCTGGGGGCCTACCAGCGTACCCATGACAGATTGGCCCAGATAGTATCCACCCTGGAGCATAGTCAGAGGATGCAGCAGGAACACCACCAAGAGGCCATGGAGCAGTGGAAACTGCACAAAGCCACAATGGCCCGCGTAGCAGGAGCACTGCTGCAGCTTGTACAAACCCAGTCTGAGACCCACACAGGACAGGAGGTCCCCACTACAGCACAGGAAACAGACCGGACAATGACAGCATCAGCAGCAACATTCCACCAACTACCCTCAGAGGAAACACAAGGAACAACCATGTCATCCCCTCTAGGTCAACAGCAGGCATACAAACGGACCCTCAGGCCAAGATATAGGACTGGAACCCCTGCCAAAAACAAGGCCCCCTCAAAGAAGTGACTATGCAACAATCTGCCTATAGGAAAGTACCATCTTGTCTGGCTGTTACCCCCATTTTTACTGTATGTATGTTTGTTTTTGCCTTTGTCACTGGGATCCTGCTAGCCAGGACCCCAGTGCTCATAAAGTGTACCCTGTATGTGTTCCCTGTGTGGTGCCTAACTGTATCACTGAGGCTCTGCTAATCAGAACCTCAGTGTTTATGCTCTCTCTGCTTTTAAAATTGTCACTGCAGGCTAGTGACTAATTTTACCAATTCTTATTGCCACATTGGAACACCCTTATAATTCCCTAGTATATGGTACCCAGGGTATTGGGGTTCAAGGAGATCCTTATGGGCTGCAGCATTTCTTTTGCCATCCATAGGGAGCTCAGACAATTCTCTCACAGGACTGTCACTGCAGCCTGAGTGAAATAACGTCCACATTATTTCACAGCCATTTTTCACTGCACTTAAGTAACTTATAAGTCACCTATATGTCTACCCCTCACTTAGTGAAGGTTAGGTGCAAAGTTACTTAGTGTGAGGGCACCCTGACACTAGCCAAAGTGACCCCAAATTGTTCAGGGCAAATTCCCCTGGACCTTGTGATTGCGGGGACACCATTACACGCATGCACTACATATAGGTTAATACCTATGTGTAGCGTCACAATGGTAACTCCGAACATGGCCATGTAACATGTCTAGGATCATGGAATTGTCACCCAAATACCATTCTGGTATTGGGGGCACAATTCCATGCATTCCCGGGGCTCCAGCATAGAGCCCGGGTTCTGCCAAACTAACTTTCCAGGGTTTTCTCTGCAGCTACCGCTGCTGCCAACCCTCAGACAGGTTTCTTCACCCCTGGGGTCTGGGCTGCCCAGTCCCAGGAAGGCAGAACAAAGGATTTCCTCTGAGAGAGGTTGTTACATGCTCTCCCTTTGGAAATGGGAGTGAAGGGCCTGAGAGGAGTAGGCTCTCCTGGCCTCTGGAAATGCTTTGAAGGGCACAGATGGTGCCCTCCTTGCATAAGCCAGTCTACACCGGTTCAGGGATCCCCCAGCCCTGCTCTGGCGCAAAACTGGACAAAGGAAAGGGGGGTGACCACTCCCCTGACCAGCACCTCCCAAGGGGAGGTGCCCAGAGCTTCTCCAGTGTGTCCCAGACCTCTGCCATCTTGGATGCAGAGGTGTGAGGGCACAATGGAGACCTCTGAGTGGCCAGTGCCAGCAGGTGACATCAGAGACCCCTCCTGATGGGTGCTTACATTTCTCTGTAGCCAATCCTCCTCTGAGGGCTATTTAGGGTCTCTCCTGTGGGTATCTCACCAGATAACGAATGCAAGAGCTCACCAGAGTTCCTCTGCACTTCTCTCTTCGATTTCTGCCAAGGATTGACCGCTGACTGCTCCAGGACGCCTGCAAAACCGCAACAAAGTAGCAAGAAGACTACCAGCAACATTGTAGCGCCTCATCCTGCCGGCTTTCTTGACTGTTTCCTGGTGGTGCATGCTCAGAGGGCTGTCTGCCTTCACCCTGCACTGGAAGCCAAGAAGAAATCTCCCGTGGGTCGACAGAATCTTCCCCATGCCAACTCAGGCACCAAACTTATGCATCACCAGTCCTCTGGGTCCCCTCTCATCTTGACGGGCATGGTCCCTGGAACACAGGAGCTAGATCCAAGTGTCCCCGACAATCCAGTGGCCCTTCTGTCCAAATTTGGTGGAGGTAAGTCCTTGCCTTCCCACGCCAGACAGTAATCCTGTGTACTGCGTGAACTGCAGCTGCTAGGGCTTCTGTGCACTTTTGCAATACTTCCTTCGTGCACAACCTAGCCCAGGTCCCCAGCACTCTGTCCTGCATTGCCCAACTCGCTGAGTTGGACTCCGACTTCGTGGGACTCCCTTTTGTTGTGCTGAGATGACCGCTGTGCTAAGATCTTCTGAATGCCTGTTGAGGTGGTTCTGTGGGTGCTGTCTGCTTCTGCATGGGCTCTCTGTGTTGCTGAGCGCCCACTCTGTCTCTTCCTCCAAAGGGCGACCTCCTAGTTCTTCTTGGGCCCTGGCAGCACCCAAAACCTTCCACCGCAACTCTTGCAGCTAGCAAGGCTTGTTTGCAGTCTTTCTGCGTGGAAACAACTCTGCATCCTCCAGCACGCTGTGGGACATCTTCTGACCAAAGGAGAAGTTCCTGGCACCTTCAGTTGTTGCAGGATCTTCTGCTTCTTCCACCCGGAGGCAGCCCTTTTGCACCTTCATCTGGGGTTTAGTGGGCTCCTGCCCCCCCTGGACACTTGCGTGACTCTTGGACTTGGTCCCCTTCCTTTACAGGTCCTCGGGTCCAGGAATACATCTTCAGTGCTTTGCAGTCAGTTGTTGTCTTTGCAGAATCCCCTATCTCGACTTTACTGTCTTTCTGGGGTAGTAGGGTAACTTTACTTCTACTTTCAGGGTCTTGGTTTGGGGTATCTTGGACACCCTTAGTGTTTTCTTACACTCCCAGTGACCCTCTACACACTACACTAAGCCAGGGGTCCCTTCGTGGTTCGCATTCCACTTTTGGAGTATATGAATTGTGCTGCCCCTAGGCCTATTGTCTCCTATTGCATTCTATTGTGTTCTGCGGTGTTTGCACTACTTTCTAACTGTTACTTACCTGGTTTTGGTTTGTGTGTATATTTTGTGTATATTACTTACCTCCTAAGGGAGTATATCCTCTGAGATACTTTTGGCATATTGTCACTAAAATAAAGTACCTTTATTTTTAGTAACTCTGAGTAGTGTGTTTCTTATGATATAGTGCTAAGCGATATAAGTGGTATAGTAGGAGCTTTGCATGTCTCCTAGTTCACCCTAAGCTGCTCTGCTATAGCTACCTCTATCAGGCTAAGCTGCTAGAACACTTCTAATCTACTAATAAGGGATAACTGGACCTTGCACAAGGTGTAAGTACCACAAGGTCCCCACTATAAGCCAGGCCAGCCTCCTACACTGCATACTAACCATCCCACACAATCAACCACCAAACAGTGCTAACAATCAATGAGAACTCATGTAAGCATTGATGGACCCATCAATACTTACAACAAGGCTGCCACCATGTTGGCATTGAGGACAACAACCCATGACCACCTGCTATCACTGTAATTTGCACTATTCAATCCCTGCACCAAATAAAACACATATCACACCTGTAACACTGTCCCCTGTCATAATGTATGAACAAAGTGAAGTATGGATGCAACTGGCTGATAACTACTTTATTTGTAGCATGAAAGTACACACTCACCTTACATGTTGTTGTGCCTAAATGTTTTAACCACTAAATTGTATTATGTCCCATGCAGACCTGGACCCAGTTGATTCAAACCCCCCCTAGATGACAAAGCACACCTAGAGTATGTTTCACAAACACCAATATCAGCCCTTAGTCCCATATAGTTACTGGAAGTAAAGTTGTATCACTTGGGTCCTGGAATTCTGGCTGTCTGCTAGGTGGCAGTTAGTGACAGAAACACCTACCTATGATCCACCCTCTGTCCTCTTATAGTTGTTCCATCTTGTGTGGCACGCTACTGTTCCTCAGCACAAAGGAATCATGGACTGAACCGGGGAACATGGCATTCACATGTGAGATGTATTGGTTTGCAGTACATACCAATTGAATGTTCACGAAGTGAAAATTCTTTCTGTTTCTGTACACCTGTTCACTGACTCTTGGGGGTATTATAGGTCGATGGCACCTATCACATGGGGTATGTTTGCAAATGCATAGAAGTCAGACTTGATGGCAGGGAGGTCAGTACTTTGGAGAAACCTCACATAGGACTGCAGGTGATGTACAAATGCATTTAGAAATCTTGTCAGTATCATGCTGAGCATTGGCTGTGAAAATCCTGCACCCATGCCCACTGTCACTTGAAATGAGCCAGTAGCTAGGAAATGGAGTGAAGAAAGCACCTGCACTTCAGTAGGGCTGGCATGCTGATTACGATTTGACGGAGTCAGTGCAGGATCCAGTAATGCACAAAGTTCAAGAATAGTTGCATGGGTGAGTCTGTAATTGATTATTATGTGACGCTCCACCATAGTCCGCAAATCAACAAGTGGTCTGTACACCGATGGGGCCCTTCCTCGCCACAAGGGTTGATACCTAGAAGGGAGGAACACACCTACATAGGCACACATTGTCATTCATTGAGCACTGCTGACTTGATTGTAGGGACTCAAATGCTAAATGTTGTTGACAGAATTTCATCTAGACGATAATGATTGAACAGGGGTTGTCATGTGTGGTAATCTTAATGGTCACATGCATAGGTGTGTTAAGTGAACAATAGGGCCTGCATTGTGCAGATATCATTTTTTTAATGCGTAGTTAAGTCCAAAATGTCTGCTCCCTGTAATCCAGAACGGTCGTGGTGGAAGTGACCTCATACTGCTAGCGGTTGACGTAACAGCGTAAGGTGGTGTTTACCGCCGTTCGCACAGTCATTGGTTTACATGGATGCCAATGGGGAATCCTGGCGTATCATGAACGCCTCAGGCGGTGACGTTCACACTGCCGCGGTACTTACGTGAATTCGTCACCCCAACTTCACTTGACTCCCAATCTCGTGCAAGCAGGTACTCCACTGAGTGTACTGCTGTGTCCTGGCTCTGGTCATGGAAGTAGCTCGTGTTGCAAGGCAAAGGGCCCCGGCCTTCACCCAGGAGGAATTGGAGAGGCTAGTGGACGGGGTCCTACCCCTGTACGCCAAGCTCTACGGATGGCCAGAGGTACAGTTGAGTCGGGGGATTGGGGCAATGGTTGTGTGTAATGGACGGTGTTGAAAGTATATATGTGTGCACCTCTGACCCTGCATGGGCCATGGTTCATGACATGCTGCATGCGTATGTCCTGTAAGTCTGTTAGTACGGTCCGTCCCTTAGTAGACGTATAGCCAGCTGTACATATTTCCCAAGTGCCTGACCTCTGTGTTACATTTCTGTGTGTCCCTTTTAGGTCAGCACCCACCAGAAGAGGGCACTTTGGCATGCCATCGCCAAGGAGGTGTGGACCCCGGGGGTCTACAACTGGTGGAACACCCACTGCAGGAAGAGGTGGGAGGACCTGCAGTGCTGGGCGAAAAAAAATTGTGAGGCCCTGCTGTGGAAGTCCTCTCAACAGGGAAGGGGTGCCCGTCGGGCACTGACCCCCCCTCATGCTACGCATCCTGGTGGTGGAGTACCCAGACCTGGATGGGCACTTGATGGCTGCACAGCAGTCACAAGGGGGTGAGTACACATATCACAATCTTAACCTGTGATGGATGTCTGTGTGTGCATTATGGTTTATTCTGCTTAGTTGCAGGAACTCTGACTGACGTCCATCTACATGATGACCCCCGTAGAATGTAGGTGTGTTTAGGTCAGGTCTCCTACACGTTGGGTCCTTAGGTAGTTCAAGGGATGGGTGTAGAGCAGGGTTCTGGTCACTAGTCAGGGCCATGGCCATTAGCATAGTGGAAGGTGCTGCCTGGTGAAGGGTCTTCTGGGTGGGTGTATGTATGGCCACTATGTTCACTCCTTTCAGCTATTTACAAGTGTCTCTCCAGTTTTGTCTCCCCATCCCTGTTCTCTTGTGTTGTTTGTGTACATCAGCATCATCTGGTGAGGGAGCTGATGCACCGGCGACTGAGGATTCAGCGGCCCACAGATCCTCAGAGGCAAAGTCATCCGACACCAAGGGAACCAGTTAGTTGGAGGGCGAGGGAAGTACCACGGGGGAGGCAACTACCACTGGAGGTAGTGACTCCAATACCTCCTTCGATGGGGGCTCCCTGGCGGTGGCGGACCCTAGTGGGCACACCCCTACAGTATCATCATCCACCACCCCCATACCATCACCGCCCTCCCATTTGCTCCCCACCGAGTTGCCCGTGCCCGCTCACCCAGAAGAGTGGTCGTCTCCTTTGCCCCAAGCACCTCCTCTCCTTCCCCAGTAAGCCCTGCTGCCCTCACGGAGGAGGCTATTGACCTCCTGAGAACCATCTCTGTAGGGCACACAACCATTGTCAATGTCATCCAGGGGCTATCATCAGAGATGCAGCAGACCAATGCCTATCTGGATGGCATTCACGGTGCCGTGTCTGGCCTACAGAGATCTTTTCAGGCTCTGGCCTCCTCTTTGACCGGAGCCAGTTTCCCTGGTGTGAGAAAACAGGGCTGATTGCAGAGGCCCCCTAACTTTTTTCCCTCATTTCCCACTTTTTGCTGGTGTTTTCCTGAGTCTGATGGTGCCCTGGGTACTGCTAACCAGTCCCAGGGCCTGTGCTCTGTGTAAAATGGATATGTAAATTAGGCTGATTATAATTGGCTAAGTTAACCTACCTATAAGTCCCTAGTATATGGTAGGGCATGTAGGTTTAGGGACCACAGCATAGGTAGTGCACCCATAGGTGCACTGCTGAGGTGCCCAGTGTCATTTTAAAGGCAGGCCTGCCTTGCTGGCTGCTTTTAAATTAAAGTTATATGCAAATTCGACTTTGGAATTAAAAGTAGTTCCAAAGTCTCAAACTGCCTTATTTTTACATATAAGTCACCCCTAAGATGTGCCCTATGTGCCCCTAGGGCTGGGTGCCATGTAACTATAAGCAGGGACTTTATAAAAATAGTTTTATAAGCCCTGGTGAGGTAAAAACAGCCAAATTCGTTTGTCCCTCATTGTAGTAAATTGCCTTCATAGGCTAGAATGGGGAGACTTTATTTTAATTTCCTTAAATGATGCATACCAAGAATTTGGTATCAAATTAATTGTTGTAATAAATCCCACAACTTCCAGTTGTGGGATTTAATATAACTTGTTCAGGTAAAGAGTTTTAAACTTTACCTGAAAAGTTGCCCATTTCAGCCCTGCATTGTTTTTGCTGCTGTGCTCTGATTGGCCAGCTCTAGTAGCTTGGCCAAGCTGCCTTGATGAGGTGTGAAGTGGCCTGGCTTCACACAAAGGAATGTGCCTGTGGGAGGGAATCTCCCCTCAGCAGATGGTGAGGCAGGAAGGGGGAGGGCTGCCAAACTGGTCTTCAAATGCAGAGAAGGACATTTGGAGCAACCAGCAACACCCCCACATCCTGCAACCCCAGACAGCTAGGTGCCCCCTTGATTAGATTAGGAGAGGGCAGGAGAGGGGTGTGTTTATGATTTTTAGCCACACCAGTGGGTGGGCTCAGCCTGATGTAACCTCCAAAAATCAGATTCATCCATGATGGATTTTTAGAGAATGTTGCCTCCTGGGATTGATTTTTGCCACACTTCCCAGGAAGTGGTCATCACAGGGGGAAGGACCCTGCACCTGATTGGAGAACCAGGACCCCCCTGCTTTTCACCCAGGAGCAAGGATAAAACTAGCAGACCTGCACCCACACCTCAGATCCCCATCAGATTCCAACAAGGAAGAACCAAAGGAGAAGAAGGACTGCCCTGCTGGACACCTGGCCTGCACCTGGAACCTGCACTCAGAAGGACTGCACCAGCTGCACACTTGGGCTTCACCACAAGAAGGACTTTGCCTAGCTTCAACTGGTTCAAGGAGGGACTCCCTGTTTGCTACAGGTGAAAAATTGCTATCCAGAGTCCCCTGCACCAACTCCTGAAGAAAGCGACCAGCTGACCACTGTCCAGTGGCCAAAAGGGAGTTTGCGCCAGGTGCATTCTGGGAGTTGTAGTCCGCACCCCCCAAGGACCATCTCAGAACTTCTGGACCCTTGGGGTGAGCTGTGGACCCCAAAAGAACCTTAAAAAGACATCTGGGAGAAGCCCCAGAAGTTTGGAGAAGTTTGGACAACTTTTGTAAAAAAGCACCATAGAGGGACCGACCCGCCGCGGCAACTCTAGCCGGCTTGCCTCAACCGCGACCCGGCCTGATTTGCTGGTTCGTCCCGGCAAAGAAAATCTCAGAAAAAGAGACTAAGTCCGAAGGTAAAAATTTGACCGGGACCTCCCAGCCAGCGTATCCGAGAAGGGCTCCATGGACGTCGGATCAAGATCCAGGTTTGCCCTGGTCGAAGGATTTTCACCTCAAAAAAACAACTAAGTCCGAAGGTAAAAATCTCCACCGAGGATTCCAGCATCGCGTATCCGGAGAAGGGTTCCAGGAGGTCGGATTGGACTGGCAGGTTTGTCCCGCTGAAGAAAATCTTTGAAAAAAAGACTAAGGGGGTTATTCTAACTTTGGAGGAGTGTTAATCTGTCGCAAAAGTGACGGTAAAGTGACGGATATACCACCAGCCGTATTACGAGTTCCATAGGATATAATGGACTCGTAATACGGCTGGTGGTAAATCCGTCACTTTTCCGTCACTTTTGGGACGGATTAACACCTCCTCCAAAGTTAGAATAACCCCCTAAGTGTGAAGGTAACATTTTAACCGAGGCCTCCCGCGGCCTGTAGCCGAGCAGGGCTCCATCGCGGTCGGCCTGAAACTTTGACTTTGCCCCGGTCGAGGTGCAACCAGATGACCCGATTGGCGCTTTTTGTTTCTAGGTGCTAAAAAAAAAAATCATTCTTTCAAAATTCATATCTCCAGTTCCCCTTATCTGATTTTATTCGTTTTGGTGTCATTTTTAAGATAAAAATATAAGCTATTTCAATAAATTGGTTTTGGATTTTTAAACTGTTTCCTGTGTTTTATTTAATTACTGTTTTGTGATATTTGAATGCTTTACACTCTGTCTCCTAAGTAAAGCCTTGACGCTCGTTGCCAAGCTACCAAGGGTTGAGCTGGGTTTAATTTACTGAGACCTAACTGGACCTTAGTGGAGGTTAGTGGCCTATTGCTAGGTGTAGGTACCTACCTGCCCTTACCAATAACCCATTTTCCAACACCTGGTCATTCCGTCCCCCTCCAACCTCCTCTACCCCTTCCAGCACCCCACTCCCTTCACCTGTCCAAAGCACACAATCTGACACGCAGTCAAGCACCTCAACACACAAGAAGCACACTTCTAAACACAAGCGCCACACCTCCCAACACAAGCGTTCACACAGCCAACATACACCGGCACACACAGCAACATCCACCTCCCCTAGTGTGCCCACCTCTTCCGCCTCCTTGTCTGACGCCTCTACATGCACACCCCCAGATACTGCACCTTCAGTGCTGAGCCTATTCCTTCACTCACCACAATAGCAGACATCCAGACATGCACCCCAGACACCACACTGCACTCACCACAACTACTGTAGTTGACACATGCAGCACACTCACCAGACTTGCAGACACCCACAGAACATACATCCACACTGGCAGCCTGTCTTCTCCCACTATGTCCACCCCACTCCTCCAAAAACAAACAAATGCACCAAGATACCCACCCATCACACATCCACCACACCTCAGCATACTGTCCAATCACCTGCACCCACAACACGCACCCTTATACCACTTACGTCCACACCCTCTGCCTCCACTCCCACGCCCTCCTCCAGGCCCAACCCAATTGCTCCCTAAAACTTTTCCTCTCCAGTGCTGACCTCTTCCAACCCACTGGCCCACCCCGTCTTGTCCCTAAATGTGCGCACCTCCTTGCCCTTTCCACTCCTTCCACTTCACAGCCCACCCCTGTCCGCCCTTCACATTCCGAAGCCCCTTCCCCAGAGAGGAAGAAGCCCCGTGCAGAACCAATTCCATCTGGCTCCACCTGGTCAAAGCACACAACCCCACCTTCCAAGGCCAAACCCAAACCCCACCCCAGTCGCAAATCCCCACCCCCACCACCCCCTACCCCTGAGGTGCCTGGATGCCCCATTGTTGCCCCATAAGGTGGAGTACCGTAGTACTTTTGGGAGTCAGGTTGGGGCCATTATAGCCCAAAAACATCAGGCACTATGGACTGGCCATTGGCCTTAATGTGAATAGTTAGCTCTGTGAGCTGTATTAAAAGTTTATGTGTGGCCTGTGTTTTGGCGGCACACTCTTGAACACTGGTCTCTCGTTTCATTGTTTGTGGGTGTGGGGCATTTGTATGTACTATGGTCAGGTTGGATTTGCCTTGTGTCGGGTGAGTACCTCTTGCTGTGGGGTGTATGGGTTGTGCTGATGTGAAGGGTTGTAGGAGCGTTGCAGGGTGGACGGAGTGGGTGGGTATGTAACTGTGCCCTTTCCTCCCTTGTTTCATAGGTTGTGGTACTTACCATCATCGTCTTCGTCTGCGGTCTCGGTCGTGGAGGTATGTGGCAAAGAGCAGGGCTGGCATGATCTGCAGCTCTCTATCCATGTCTGCTTCGGTGTGTTGTGAGTGCCTCCGGTGAGTGTTTCCTTATATTGGGTTCGTTTCCGCCTGGCTTTGCGTGGCGGTGGTTCCCACCCCGGAACTGACGGTGGTCTAGTGGTTCATTATTTGATGGGCAGGTTTGGCCTTTCCATCAGCCTATGGGCGGACTCTGCCGTCGTTGTCGGCACTCCTCTACTTGTGGTGGGTGGTTTTCAGGATGCCTGTGTTTCAGATGGTTCATTATTTGGCGGTCCAGACCGCTCCTCTGTTTGCGGTTTTTACCGCCACCACCGGCGGTGCGATTTTGACAGCCATGTTTAATGAGGGCCAAAGTGACTCAAAAGCCATTCCTTTTTTCTGCTCATATGGATTTCATCCCAGATCTTTTCCTGCCACTCCTAGGACATCTTCTACACTTCCTGTAAGCACCTCTTTTTCCCAAAGGTTACATAGAATTCAACGTCTTATTCAGTCTAATCTTTTGTTAACTAAAAGACACATAAAAAGAATGGCAGATAAGAAACGATGTGAGGTTTCATCTTATCAAGTCCAAGATAAAGTCTGACTTTCTTCCAGATTTTTACCTATGCGTCTCTCCCAAAATAAGTTTAAACCTCGTTATTATGGACCCTTTTGTATTCTTCGGAAGATTAATCCCATATCCTTCCGTCTCCATTTACCTCGAACATGGAAAATCCATTCAGTTTGTCACGTCTCTCAATTGAAACCCTTTAAACCTGATCCTTTTCTTAGACAATTCACATGTCCTCCCCCTTTGTTGGTGAATGACGAACCTGAATATGAAGTTCAAGAAACATGTGACTCTCACATATTCCGAAACTGTCTCCAATATCTCATTCATTGGAAAGGCTATCCTCTTAGTGAATGTTCTTTTGGGAAGCTGCATCTTCTGTTCACGCCACACTTTTGATCCGGTGTTTTTTTTTGTCTTTATCCGCACAAACCCAGAGCTCTCGGGTGGGGGAACCTACTGTTGCACCGCGGCAGACCTCGGCATGAGCCGAGCATTTCGTCTCAGGGCGCAGCCGCGGTTCATAGCAGCCAGGCATGCCACGCTACTACTGTGCTTTACTTTCTCGCTCGAGGCCTGAAATTGGGCATGGGGCCTCGGCGAGTCTTGGGCGTGGCGCAACCTTAATATTTACTTGGGCACCTTCCCCCACACCCCTCACTTACCTGGTGGGCCTGTCCTTTTTTCTTTCTTTCTTTTCTTTTTTTCCTTTCCTCATTTTTTTATGTGCACATTCAGCAGCCATGTTCTTTCTTTTTCCCAGCATGCCTTCTTTTTCCCTGCATGCTTTAGGAACCTTTTTTAACATAGTGTCTTTTCTCTATATGTTCTTATGTTTCTTTCCAAATCCAATATGGTGACTTTCTACTTCCTGTTGGTCATTTCCTGTTCTTGAGTATATAAGGTGAGTAATTCTTGTTCTCCTTGCGCTGCTACACTTCCTTTGGTGGTGATCTTCGCTCCTGCTACTTTTTTCTCCAGTTATTTTCCTCCCCTGTTGCAGCTTCTTCCAGTATTATTTTTCCTGTTGGAAGACTTACCTTTTCGCTTCTTTTTTGTTCCATGGAGTTCCTGCTTTAGAGGTTTTTCCCTTTGGGGTATTTTCCTCTTGGACTTCTTCTGGAGGGCACGGATTGCTTTTTGGCGTTCCTCCAACGGCAGCACCGTGATTACCAGAAAGGGCCGCCCTTACCTGGGTAAAGGCAGAACCTGCAAGAATCAAGACCTTTCTGCAGTTCCAGTGGGCCAAAGACAAGTAGCCCGTGACAATTCTATGGAATCAGAAAGCCCACATTTGCAATTCACAAGACTGAGGTTGCCTTCAAAATGCTGAGAGTGGGCAGCAAATCCTCAGGTCCGACAGAGGCCCCTAACACCATCTGAAGTGTGGCAGTCTGTCTGCCAAACTTATAGCTCCTTCACAAGGTTTCCGATGGTAGAGCCAGCTGAGGTTTTACCAATGGAAATGTAGCAGTTCACTCTCCTATAAAAGACTGCCAATTTGGCAGGACTGAAGTCACTGTATTACAGCACCACTAAACTCTAAAGGAGCCTTTAATGTCTGCTGTCCTGTTGGCAGTACCATATCCAGGTGATAGAAATTGGAAAGCTTTTAGCTTCAAGCAGGTTAGATGGATGCCAATAAAATAAACCTCAGTATGTTTTTCAGGGCTCACCAGGTTATCAATTTGGTAGAAATCCACTGGTTATACATGCCGGTCTACTGCAAAAGAGAGGACTCTAGCTGTCTCTTGTATTGCCTCTGATGATTACCGCAGTCACACCCTCATCCTTGGTTCTACCTGAGAGCCCTTAGCCATTCTCACAACCTCTTCTGATAGGGGTTATGTTATGCATTTTAATGCACAGGCCCTATAGGTAGCTTGAATAAGGGGCATAGTATATAAAACAAACTGATGGTCAGTAACCACAGAAAGGGAAGGAGGTTAAATGGAAGATGAAGGTTATGGGACTTTGAATTCAAGGCACTGTAAAGCTTCCATTCGGTAAACGGCCGCCCCAGCTCCCTCTGAATAGGTGATTCACTAATATTGCACTTTACAGGTTGAAAGTGGTTATTTTGTGTTTTACACGCATTTCTGGTAGGTCCTCTATGCCAGTCTATAAAAGAACATCGAAGTACATATACTATTGTGCACCATGCCTATGAATGTCACAATGAAACTGAGAACTTTTTTAAGAAGGAGTTCTTTCTTGAGCCAAATCATTTGCTTTCATCTTGTGTTCCAGACAGCGGAAAACTAAGTTGTTGCAAAGAGAAAAAGCTATAATTGTATGTCAAAAGTCGAAGCTTTCAAAGGTCTTTCACTTGACGAAAAGTGCCTTCAAATAGGTTTACCTCTTAACCGTGGGCTAAGTCTGGAAGTAAATCGAGGTGACTTTGACGCAATGTGCCATTGCACATAAAGTCAGCACTGAAAGTGATAATTTAAGATAGGTCTTTGCCACAGCTTTGTACTGAATGTTGTCTTAAATAGCTTAAGTAACTGAAGTGCTCGAATTACTACATTAGACAGTAGTAAATGATTGCTTGATACAAAAACTTTCAGAGCACCTGCTGCTTTTGTCTAGAACTGTTGCTACAATCACTGACATCTTGGAAGTTGAAAACAGAGCATAACACAACAAAATACATAAATCAACAAAACAGCACAAATATACAAAGCAGAGCACAACACAACAAAAATATAAAAACCGAACAGAACGCAACAAAGGCAGAGCAATGCAACAAAGGCATAACAAAATGGCACACAATAAATATGGACGGAGGCTCCTAGCACGCTTTACCACCTCCAGAAATCTCCCAGGGGTAAAAAGTGTTTGTACCAAACTCGCTCTTAATAACCACTAAGGGTATGTAAAAGAGCTAGTCAAGATTTTTTTGTAATCTGTCCTGGAGTGGTGATGGCTCTGCTGTGTGAAACAATACGTTTGCAGGCATAGATTAAATGATCATAAATATTCAGCTTCCAAATTCTGTTTTGAACTTGCCACACTAATGGCCTGATTTAGAGTCTGGCAGGCAGTATACTCCTCACAAATACAACTGAGTACTCTTTGTGCCAACCCTCAGCCCCATCTGCCAAATTGAGAGATGGGTTGACTTTAGCACTGTGTTGAAGAAGTACTTACTCTGATGGCAGGGAAGTCAGGAACAAGACATTACACCACGCGCCCTATTTAGGGTGGATGGTATAATGCCTTTTTTCTCTATCTGTCACTGCCAGGACAACTTGGGTGTGGTCAATAGGTTTTGTTTTTCAGAAACAAACTGCTGCTTTCTAAATTTGTTTCTGCAAAATTCGAAAATGTCCAAGGTCTGTAGGCCGTCAGTCAAAATAAATGGCAGCTGTCTATCAAAATGTTAGTACATTGAAAGGAATCACCATGGTAGCAGTTCTATTCAAAGTACAGAGATAACTGCTGTGCTGGTCATAATCTCTAAATATTGGGGGTGCAGTGCCATTGAGATGGTGGAGATAACCACCTCTGTCATCTGGACGGACACTATTAAATCAGACAAATGCTAAATCAGACCTTTGATGTGTGATTTTAGTGTGACCTCATTCAACTACATAATTTCTAAAAGAAATAGCTTTTTGCCTGTCTGTCTTTTTTTTATTTGTTTTTCATAGAAAAGTATGAAAAACACAACTTCTGCTTTTTTCTTCTATATATGTTACAAATGTCAGCTCTTGGCGTGGTTTCCCCTGTCTTTTTGCTTCTGAATTCCTGTTTTTGCTCTTGTGCTGAATTTAGTTTTCTCTGGCTTAAGTATTCTGGGCACTCTACCACTGCTGACCAGTATTAGAGTCCATGTGCTCTATATCCAAATTGCATTGTTGATTAGTTTATCCATGATTGGCATTTGATTTATATTTCTAAATCCCTAGTATAGTGCACCATGTGGGCCCAGGGCCGGTAAATCAAATGCTACTATTGGACTCAGCAGCACTGATTGTGCCACCCACAGGAGTAGCCCTGTAAACATGTCTCAGATCTGCCACTGCAGTGTCTGTGTGGGAAGTTTTAAACTGCTGCTTCGACCGGGCAAGTGCACCCACTTGTGATTCCCAAACTTTCCCTTTTACTACACATAAGACACTCCTAACATATGCTCAAGGCAGCCCCAAGGGCAGGGTGCAGTGTATTTAAAAGGTAGGGCATATAGTGGTGTGTTTTACATGTCCTGATAGTGAAATACTGCTAAATTTGCTTTTCACTATTGCAAGACCTGTCTCACTTATAGGGTAACATGGGGATTGCCTTGAAATACCTTTTAAGTGTCATTTCCCTTTGGGAGCAGATAGAGATTTGGAGTTTGGGGTCCCTGAACTCAAAATTTAAAAATACATCTTTTGGTGAAGTTGGTTTTTGAATTGTAGGTTTGAAAATTTCATTCTTAGAAAGTGGGCATGTTCTTGCTTAACCATTCTGTGCCTCTGCCTATCTGTGGAATACATGTCTAGGTCAGGAGAACAGTTGGGCTTTTGTGCATTCACTCTAGACAGTCACACAAAGGGAGCTGAGGTTTGACCTCCATATTTTGATGGCCCATCACCAGGCTGATGCGTCTTCCTTAGCCAGAGTGGTTGGATGAGTTGACATTTGCACCTGAATTGGGTTTCTCCTGCCCTCACACAAAGCAGTCTCCAAACCCCTGGAGTGCGTCTGGGGCCAGGGCAGGGAAAGGTAGGGTGTTGTGCGCTACAAGACTTCTCTTTGAAGTTTGTCTACTTCAAAGACAGAATTGATTATAAATTCTGGACCTCTGACACCACATAGTTAGAACACTTCTGGACTCAGGACATTCAGCCAGGAAGAAGAGCTGGATGCTGTAGGAGGGATAGCAACTCTGCCTCTTGCTTTTTTATGGTGGTCTGCTGCTTTTGTTCTGGGAGTGAAAGGACTGGACTTGGCGTTCTACATTCTGCTTTCCAAGGGGTTGAACTGAGCGTGCCTCCTGTTAAGAAGTCTCAGGGCCATCAAATACTTCACCTTCCAGTGCCTGGGCTCCCTTGCTGAGAGTCCTGACTTGCCAAGTGGTGCCAAATACAGTTCCTGGGCCCTTGGACATGAGCTCTGGTGCAACTAAGAAGAAACTAAGCACTTTGACTCAAGAGCAACTTCAGAACCGATGCTACACTCTGACTCCTCGCGGCTTCCTGCACCAGGGCTGTGGTATCTGCTGAGCGCAACAACTGCGACCTGCAACACAGGCCGGATGCCGCTGCAGTGCCTCCAAAGTCACACCACAGTGTGAGTCCTGAGTGCTGTGCCACCTACATCCATGACACCAGACTTCAACTCCACCTCAGCACCTGTGGCATGATTTCAACACTGCAAAGTTGACACCTTGCATCTTGATCCCGCCTTGTCGTAAGGAGACGGTGCCTCGCACTGATGCCACATCATCTCCCCTGCCACTGTAAGGACCTGACGTCTCACCTCCCCTGCCTAACAGTAAGGAACCAATGCCTCACCTCCCTGGTATCAGCAAGGAACCAACGCTGCACCAGCTCCAGCGATGCATCACCTCCCCGAATGCATGCAATGTATTTTTTCCTCATCTCCTACCAAGGTACTATACATGGGATCAATGTGACTCCGTGATCAGCTTGTACTCCACATCAGAAAGTTGGAAGCAAATCTGTCAAGATGTTGTGATTGCCCCAGTTGGAGCTATTGCTCTTCTAAACTCTATAACAAGATTTAAACTTTGAAAATTTGTATCATTACTTGTGTATGTTGGATTTTTGATGTTTTTGTCTTGTTTTCCTCTGATAAATATGGACTATTTTTCTAAACTGGTTTGGGGGACTTTTGTGGTGTTTTTACTGTGTTACTTTTGGAAAATGGCTTATTGGCAAGGGCAGGTAGGTACCTACACTCAGCAATAGGCCACTAACCTCCACTAAGGTCCAGTTAGGTTTCAGTAAATTAAACCCAGCTCAACCCTTGGTAGCTTGGCAACGAGCGTCAAGGCTTAACTTAGGAGACAGAGTGTAAAGCATTCAAATATCAGAAAACAGTAATTAAATAAAACACAGTTTAAAAATCCAAAACAAATTTATAAAAATAGATGATATGTTTTATCTTTAAAATGACACCAAAACGAATAAAATCGGATAAGGTGAACCGGAGATATGAATTTTTAAAGAATTATTATTTTTTAGCGCCTAGAAACAAAAAGCGCCAATCGGGTCATCTGGTTGCACCTCGACCGGGGCAAACTCAACGTTTCAGGCCGACCGCGATGGAGCCCTGCTCGGCTACAGGCCGCGGGAGGCCTCGGTTAAATGTTTACCTTCACTGCCGACGGACCGCCGTACGGAAGACCGCCAGTGCTGGCGGTCTTCCGCACGGGCCATTACGACCGTTGGCAGCGCTCCGCCTGTTTCCAGACTAAGAGCCGCCAACAGCCATACTGGCGGCTAGCGGGGAAGTGGAGGTAGCTCCACCTCCACCGCCATGCCAACAGAACACCGCCCAGCGAATCACGAATTGTGATTCGCTGTGGCGGTGTTCTGTTGGCGTGGCGGTGTCGGCGGAGCTGCCCCCATGGGTCCCGTTCCCTCCCGGAGGATCACCGGAACAGGTAAGGTGATCGTCCGTTAGGGAAAGGGGGTGGGGGCGTGTTGTGAGTTGTGTGCGTGCATGGGGGCGTGCGTGTCTGTGTGTCTGTTGAGAGTGCGTGCATGAATGCGGGGGTGTGTGTGTGTATGTGCATGAATGCGTGCATGTATGCGTGTGTGTATGTGTGTATGTCTGTGTACATGTTGGGAATCGGGGTGGGGAGGGGGGTCCTGCATCCTTTTGGGGGTGGCAGGGGTGGTGGAGGGGGTAGGGGAGGGAGTTGGGGTGGGGGTGGGGGGTGGGGGAGACCCCTATCAGTGCCAGGGAAGGGATTCCCTGGCACTGATAGTGCTTACTGCCATGGATTTCATGGCGGTCCCAGTGGGATGAACCTGCCAGTCCAATCCGACCTCCTGGAGCCCTTCTCCGGATACGCGATGCTGGAATCCTCGGTGGAGATTTTTACCTTCGGACTTAGTCGTTTTTTCGATGTGAAAATCCTTCGACCGGGGTAAACCTGGATCTTGATCCGACGTCCATGGAGCCCTCCTCGGATACGCTGGCTGGGAGGTCCCGGTCAACTTTTTACCTTCGGACTAAGTCTCTTTTTCTGAGATTTTCTTTACCAGGACGAACCAGCAAATCAGGCCGGGTCGCGGTTGAGGCAAGCCGGCTAGAGTTGCTGCGGCGGGTCGGTCCCTCTATGGAGCTTTTTTACAAAAATTCTCCAAACTTCTCTAAACTTCTGGGGCTTCTCCTCCCAGATGTCCTTTTAAGGTTCTTTTGAGGTCCACAGCTCACCCTAAGGGTCCAGAAGTTCTGAGATGGTCCTTGGGGGTGCAGACTACAACTCCCAGAATGCACCGGCCGCAAACTCCTTTTTGGCCACTGGACAGTGGTCAGCTGGTCGCTTTCTTCAGGAGTTGGTGCAGGGGACTCTGGTTAGCAATTTTTCACCTGTAGCAAACAGGGAGTCCCTCCTTGAACCAGTTGAAGCCAGGCAAAGTCCTTCTTGTGGTGAAGCCCAAGTGTGCAGCTGGTGCAGTCCTTCTGAGCGCAGGTTCCAGGTGCAGGCCAGGGGTCCAGAAGGGCAGTCCTTCTTCTTCTGTTGTTCTTCCTTTTTGGATGTGGTAGGGAACTGAGGTGTGGGTGCAGGTCTGCCAGTTTTATCCTTGCTCCTGGGTGAAAAGCGGGGGGGGTCCTGGTTCTCCAATCAGGTGCAGGGTCCTTCCCCCTGTGATGTCCACTTCCTGGGAAGTGTGGCAAAAATCTATCCCAGGAGGCAACATTCTCTAAAAATCCATCATGGCTGAATCTGATTTTTGGAGGTTACATCTGGCTGAGCCCACCCACTGGTGTGGCTAAAAATCATAAACACACCCCTCTCCTGCCCTCTCCTAATCTAATCAAGGGGGCACCTAGTTGTCTGGGGTTGCAGGATGTGGGGATGTTGCTGGTTGCTCCAAATGTCCTTCTCTGCCTTTGAAGACCAGTTTGGCAGCCCTCCCACTTCCTGCCTCACCATCTGCTGAGGGGAGATTCCCTCCCACAGGCACATTCCCTTGTGTGAAGCCAGGCCACTTCACACCTCATCAAGGCAGCTTGGCCAAGCTACTAGAGCTGGCCAATCAGAGCACAGCAGCAAAAACAATGCAGGGCTGAAATGGGCAACTTTTCAGGTAAAGTTTAAAACTCTTTACCTGAACAAGTTATATTAAATCCAACAACTGGAAGTTGTGGGATTTATTACAACAATTAATTTGATACCAAATTCTTGGTATGCATCATTTAAGGAGACTTTAAAAATTAAAATAAAGTCTCCCCATTCTAGCCTATGAA
Source organism: Pleurodeles waltl (assembly GCF_031143425.1). Taxonomy (NCBI): domain Eukaryota; kingdom Metazoa; phylum Chordata; class Amphibia; order Caudata; family Salamandridae; genus Pleurodeles; species Pleurodeles waltl. The sequence continues at coordinate 450,859,147 of NC_090439.1, read as the reverse complement.
GGCCATTTACTACAATGAGGGAAAAACGAATTTGGCTGTTTTTACCTCACCAGGGCTTATAAAACTATTTTTATAAAGTCCCTGCTTATAGTTGTTACATGACACCCAGCCCCAGGGGCACATAGGGCACATCTTAGGGGTGACTTATATGTAAAAATAAGGCAGTTTGAGACTTTGGAACTATTTTTAATTCCAAAGTCGAATTTGCACATAACTTTAATTTAAAAGCATCCAGCAAGGCAGGCCTGCCTTTAAAATGACACTGGGCACCTCAGCAGTGGACCTATGGGTGCACCACCTATGCTGTGGTCCCTAAACCTTCATGCCCTACCATATTCTAGGGACTTATAGGTAGGTTAACTTAGCCAATTATAATTAGCCTAATTTGCATATCCATTTTACCCAGAGCACAGGCCCTGGGACTGGTTAGCAGTACCCAGGGCACCATCAGAGTCAGGAAAACACCAGTAAAAAGTGGAAAATGGGGGCAAAAAGTTAGGGGGCCTCTGCAATCAGCCCTGTTTTCTCATAGTTACTGTGTGTGTGCACAAATACTTTACACATTGCCTCTGAGATAACCATGACTGCTTGCGCCAAGCTACCAATGGGGTGAGCAGGGGTTATCTTAGCTGTGTGGGTCCCTTACCCTGACTAGAGTGAGGGTCCCTACTTCTCAGGGTGAAAACTATATATAAAAATTAACTAAAAAAGCAAATGCTGCAAGGAAGTTATAGTTAGGTTCAGATTTTACATGCATAATACCATAGAAATTCAGCTCTTACAGTTATTTCAAGTAATTATAACATGTTATAATAGCAGGTGCTCTAAAGTGACTATAACTTGCGCCCTCGCCATGCACAGTTTTCTCATCAGTAGTTTTATTGCAAATGTTACAGTGATATTATCAATGATATCAAACAAGATGTCATGAGTGATGTAATAACTGGGGTAATTAACAGTGCATGGCAAGGGTGCAAGTTATACTTACTTTAGGGCATGAGTTATAGTTACTTAATCTAACTCTAACTATAGCAGCTGAATTTCTATAGTTTTGTGCACATACATTCTGAACCTAACTATAACGCTCCTGTAACCTTTGTTTATTGTGTGAATTTCTATGTTTTTTTTAGTTCTATTAGTTCTATTTACTAACTATAACATCACTGTAACCATTGTTTTTGTCAGTGAATTTCTAGTTTTTTTTTAACGTTTAGTAAAATGCCCATTGCAATGCATGGTGGGAGGGTATGGATGCAGGGCCTGGCAATGTGCTGCCCCCACCTGAGTAGCTTGCTGCTCCTGCCCTTCCCACCTTGCCATCCATTGTTCAAGTCCATGTCCCTGCTCCCTCATTACAGCCCTTGTTCTGCCACAGCCCTTCCTGCCTGCCCTGAACAGTTAGCTTGCCGCCCCATCCACCTCCTCCCTACCCTCTGTTGTCTGAGTCTATGCACCTGCCCCCTCCCTCTTGCCCTGTCTGATGTGCTGCCACTGCCCCGTCCCTTCTGCCCTTCATGGTCAAATATGTTTCAACTGTCCCTCCTATCTGTCCGGTACAGTCAGCTTGCTGCCCTTGTCTCTTTCCCCTTTGCTCTTTGTTGTCCTTGTGCACGTCCCTTTTCACTCCCTATTGCTTCCCATGGTCCATTGTACTGCACTGCCATCCCACTTGCCCTGTATGGTGTTTTGCACCTCTTCAACCCCTGACAGTTGCCCTCTAAGGTCAGTTTGGTGCCCCTGCCCATCTCCCACCTGCCCTCTGGTATTTGAGTTGAAGTCCCCACCCCATTCCTCCTGCCCTCTGTGATCCAATGTACCATACCTGCCAACATTTTGAAATTAGGTAGAGGGAGATTTTGATAAAAAACATGAGAGTATTGATTTTCCAAATTTACTTACATTGAAAAAGAGGGAATTTTAAATAGAAGGCATCTAAAATACAGCCCTCATGGGCTTAAAAACATTGGGAGTCTCCTGCCTGAATCGGGTCTGTTGGCATGTTTGGTTATACTACCTTTGTCTCTTTCTTCTGCCCTCAATGCTCTGTTATATTGCCACAGCCTCTCTTGCCTGCCCTGCATGGTTGGTTTGTTGCTCCTGCCCCACTTTTCCCCTACCCTCCATTGTTCATTGTACTGCCACTGCCGTTCCCTCATGCCCAGCATGGTCATCTTGTTGCCTCTGCACCCTCCACCTTACCCTCAATTATCTGAGTCCATTCCCCTGACCTCTGCCACCCCACAGTATTCTAATGACCAACTCGATTGCTAACTTTTTATGTTTATTACAAAAGTGTGGAACACCTGATGTCATATTGATGTAATCAAAACTGTAGTACCAAAAGCATTTCCTTTAGAAATTATAAAAAATGAGAGAGTCTTATTCCCTTACAAACTATGGTTAATACTCTAAAAAACTAAAATGAGGACATATTTTCTGAGTTCTCAAATAGCGACAAAGCACTTTAAATTATTTGCTATCTTTTTGTACCAAAATGCATGTGTCCTTGTGTAATGTAAATGATGGCCATGTAAAGCACTCCAATATCTTTGGGTAAATCTGTGCTATATAAAACTTCAAAAAGACTAAAATATTAAGTTTCTCATGATGACTTTGGCGGTTCGACTGTCGGACCGCCAAAGCTGCAGGGGGTGAGGCTGCCATCATAGTGACGGCCTCACTCCCATTGTAGTAGGATGTTTTCACCGGGCAGACGAGTGGAAACATCGTGTTATAACATTTCCGCCAATCAAACCAACGGAAACAGTGTGTAGGCAATGGGCTCAGCTCCCCTATGGGAGCCAAAGACAATGCTGTCACACACCAGAACCCTTGGAATGGGCACTGTCTGCATAGCTGACAGTGCGCATTCCAAGGGTACTGGCAGGAGCCCCTGCACTGCCCATGCCATAGGCATGGCCAGTGACGGTCCCCCCGGTAGCCCTCAATCTTTACATGGAGGTTACAGGGACGTTATAGTTAGGATCACATTTTAAACATACGAAACCATAGAAATTCACCAATTATAGTTAGAGTTCCCTCATATAAGATAACTATAAATCGCGCCCCCGCCATGCACAGTTTTTTCAGCAAAAATGTTATTGCAAATATTACATTGAAATTATCAATGATGTTATGAAAGATGGCATGAGTGCCGTAATTTGTCGGGTAATTAGCAGTGCATGGCAAGGGTGCAAGTTATAGTTATCTTAGGCCACTAGTTATAGTTACTTGAGGTAACTTTAACTATAACTGGTGAATATCTATGGTTTTGGACGTTTAAAATGTGAGCCTAACTATAATGTCCCTGTAACCTTTGTTTTTTTAAGTGAAATTCAATGTTTTTTTTTCCTAACTATACATCCATGCAACCTTTGGGTTTTGCAGTGAATTTCAATGTTCTTTTTTAACGTGTAGAAAGTTTAATTACTATACATTAATCCAACCACTGCAGGGCCTGTCCACCCAACCTTGCACCTTGCAGGGCCTTCACCCGTGCCCAGGGGAGGTTGCCAGCAAGACCTGGCCTGCACCCAGACCCTGAGGCCACCACCCCTCTAACCATCCAAACCCATACTGTGCACAGCCCTTTGGCCATGCGCGGCGGGAGATGGAAGAGACTTCTCTTGGTGTGAGAATAGGTGTGAGAGGGTGTATCTGGGAGTGAGAATGGTTGGCAGACTGGCTGTCTAGGTGTGAGAGTGTGTACATCAGTGTTTTAGTCTGTGCGTCAGGGTGTGCAGGGGTCTGTGAGTTGGTGAGTGAGTGCCTGAGTGGATCTGTGAGTGGGTGCATGAGTGTCTGATTGGGTCTGTGAGTGGGTGCTTGAGTCTTTGAGTGTGTCTGTGAGTTGCTGGGTGAGTCTTTGAGTGGGTCTGTGAGTAGGTGTGTGAGTCTCAGAGACATTTGAGGTGAGCCAATCTAGAGTGTTGCAGGGTGCTCCTTACTGGAGCTACTTTCCACCTAAACTTGGGAACTACCCAGAGTTCTCTTTTCTGTTTTACATATATATATATATATATATATATATATATATCGGCCCAGTCGAAGGCTTTTGCCAAAACACGTAGGCCAATCTGTTTGTAGCACCTCGCGCTTTGCACTTTATAATCATGAAATGAAAATCCACAATTTCAAAAGCAAACAATTCGCACCGGCTTGTGCTGTCTCCTGGATTTGCCAGTGTGAATAGATAGCCGATAAGGGCTGGAAAAGGAGACCATATATATATATTTTTATATATTTATATATTTATTTATTTATTATTCACTGAGGATTTGCGGCTTCACAGAGTGAACTAAGTGTGCCTTAAAAAAATGTCGCTGATGAAGTAAAGCTGAATTTAGGGAATGTTGTCACTTTTGCTGCTCTTAAAAGAAACCAGTTGTTTACATTACACAGGGCTTACTGTTGATGTAGTCTAAATTTTAGTTGAGCCCCTGGTGTCACAAAGGTCATCAGAGTGTGACAGTTTATGTTTTATGATAATCAAAGTATTAACAACTAGGGGCCAGATGTATCAAAGGGTTTTACCCATTCTGTGTCTATGGGAAAATATGTTCACACATATGGCCCTAGATGTTGAAGCTGCACTGACACACAATTTAAATGTACATTTGCTTGTATTTTAGAGTTCAAAACGTTTGATCCTTTGAAGCTTTCCCTTTTTACCTGTCTTTCACCTACCATAGTTAGCAGTTTGCAGTCCGAGATTATCTTTTTCCAAATTATTTTTGCCCTTTTTATGCATTTTGCATTTTGTCCGCATGTGTTCCTGCCAACACATATATTTCCCTGATTTGTTTAGTTGTAGGGTTTTTTCATTGCCCAGCCTAAATTAATGACTCTGCTAATTTGAATTGACCGATGATTGCTAAACCTGAGCAATGGCTTATTTCTGTATCTCAGACATTCATGCTTTTGATATGTATTAGTATTCTTGAATGCTTAGTTTTTTAATGGTATTTCATCTGAACCCATTCTGTCCACTTCGGCAGCCCTTGATGATTATGTATCTCTATAATTTGGTTTTGTGCATTTTCTACACAACTTTGAGTTTGTGTTTGTAATAAATGCCTTAATTTTATTTTCGGTTGGCTTCTTCCTTCAGTGGCCACATTTGTCATGGTGTGTCATTTAATTGGCTTTGCATTGAAAGTTTGTTGATGGTTCTACCACACTACTTACTGGGTCCAAAGAGTTATCAACCTTGGACAGCATTGATTCATGCAAAGGATTAAAATGCTACAACATTGTACTCTGCATAAACTCTTGAAAATCTCTGAACTGGTAGACTTGGGAATGCACCAAAAACCTACACCTTCCCATGTGAGGCAGAACAAGAAGAAGTATCTTTATTTCTCCTTGTTTTTTCTCTCTTTTTATGGGTGCTGCATTACGCCCCTTCCTGCACAAAAACAATCCTGCATGCAATACAGGCACCCTTGTAGCATGGTGCAAGGGTGCTTATGTTGGTGCCAGGCAGCCAAAGGGGTGCCAACACTGGGGAAAATGCAGGAATGTACCTTATCCTTCTAAATGCTGTGCTCAGAACTCAGCAACACCACAAACAACATTTAACAAAGCAATGCCTTTTCAGTAAATGCTTTTTTGCAATGGAAACATACTTATACAGCCACAAAACATAGTAATAGGTAAGAAAATACCAGTTGGGGAAAATTACTAAAGGAGCTCACTTTTCTGACACTTAGGGCCTGATTACAACTTTGGAGGAGGTGTTTATCCGTCCCAAAAGTGACGGTAAAGTGACGGATATACCACCAGCCGTATTACGAGTCCATTATATCCTATGGAACTCGTAATACGGCTGGTGGTATATCCGTCACATTTGGGACGGATTAACACCTCCTCCAAAGTTGTAATCAGGCCCTTACTGTGGCATGGTAGTCCTGTGGGCCATGTGATACATGAAATAGTAAATACCTCAAAACAGGGATCATTTTACTGAAAGTCCTATGTTCATCCATTATCCCTTTATCCGCTGAGGCTCCTCTCTCATCTCTCTGTTCAGTGCTATGACATTTTTTATGTTTATGTACTTTGTGCATTAGCCTTCATAACTTCCTTTTTCAAGAGGTATCAAGGCCAAATTTACATCCTTTACCTACATTTTGAGGATTCTAAATATTCCCAAGATTTTTGGATACCCCTAATGGGACCTGAGAAAATAACCCAAATACAGCATTTGTTTAAATAGGAAAATGTGCTGTGCAAGAAAGTGTAATTTAGAAATAAAATGCCAAAAGGTTTCTTAAACTAGGTCCACCCTCCTAAAAGCATTCAGGCACAGGAACAGTTGTAAATACAGTGTATTATTACCACAGTTTTTCCCAGTTTTTAAGTGTAATCAACTTTTCCTATTTTGTGGTTCTGCCTACTTGCACTTAGTGGTGGAAACAGGTGTGAAACCCATGAGTGACCACAAAGAGGTATATATTTTTGAAAAGTAGGCAAAGTTTGAAATTCAGTAAGGGGTACATTTGTGTAGGCTGCTCATGGTGTCCTAAAAAAATAGATGAAATTAAAAAAGCACTGAAAATAAGTAGCAAAGACATTAACAACTTTGTTGTCTGTCAAGATCATTTTTGCCAATCAGACCCTTCTGGTCACATGGATTTATAGGGCCTGATTACAAGTTTGTTGTCATACCACCATCCCACCACAGCGGTGGTCCCAAGTACTTTGTTGAGGGGGTGTTTCACCCGCCCATAAAGATGCATGCAGCTTGAACCGCTGACTGGGTCACCTGAGTGTGTCCTGCCTGCGAAGCTGCGGACTCCATTGCTGGCTATTCTTACTCTGACGGCATCATTGGCACGGGTTACACATAGCAGATTGCGAAAACGGAGTGGCACTGGCAGTCCCCTTGCAACGGTTTCCCGAAGGGCGGTAGGTTGTTGCAGTACGCACTCAGCAAAGCACCATAACAGTGACCACTGAATGGATACAAATACAATACACCTGAGGTCCATTGGTGAAATGGATACACCTGCAAATCACACTATAAAACACACCCCATTCCAGACCATGATCCTTTGCCAATCCACTGTAGCACAACATTTTGGTGAGAGAAGGCAGGCCTTTTTTTACACATCCCTTTTACTACTCTTCACACACTGTGCTAGCACAATTTCTTCTCATCCCTTCGTGCATTTTTTGTTGCACTGTCACCAACTTTAATTTGGGCATATGTCATGGGAAAAAAATCCCTGTTTTTGAGAGGCAGATTTGGCAGCTATGGTGGATGAAATCATAAGAGAAGAGCCACAATTGTTTGGAACCCAAGTCCAACAAACTATTATCAGTCAGAAAAGGGACATGTGGTCCAGAATAGTAACCAGAGTGAATGCTGTAGATAACACCCTGCGCACACAGGAGGAAATTAGGAAGAGGTGGAATACCCTGAGGGCTAAGGTACATTTCCTGGCCTCCAAGCAACACCTGGAGGCCAGTAGAACTAGTGGTGCTCCTCTCAGCATCCCAATCAAATTGTTTCCGTAGGACGAGAAGGTCTTGCAGATCCTACATCCTGAAGGCTTGACAGAAATACCAAGGGCAGTGAAGTATGTAAGTTACACCTCACTAGTGGTCACAATATCTCAATGTCCTGTTTGCTCCATATTCAGCTTTTGCCTTTGTGTTGTCTACATAATGTCCTAACATGTAATCCCCAAACTATCAGAGATGTTGATTTTTCTGTGCCAATGTGTATTATTGCATATAAGATCACATATGTCAATCTTCATCAATCTACATAAAATACTCTACTCAGAGATATTTCTGTCTACTTAGATTATGTTGTCCTGGTCTTTTCAACTGAAACAGTTGATAGAATGAATGACACCATACCAAGTGTGTGGCCCAAATATTTGCAAGTCATGAAGTTAACTCAGCAGATTAGATGTTGCAGGTGACCCATTGACTCTAAACCGCTCATGTGATGACTAATGCTAAATATACAACCAAGTTGTGTGATAGCCTGTTTTGTACCCGGCTAGGCCTTGCAGTGGTCAAATACACATGTTAACTCTCCACTGTGTGGAATGTTTAGGAGATGTCATGTTTATCTCTTAATCCAAAAAACAACATCTAAGGACATCAAATGAGCTGCTAATTCAAGTGAATGTATTTAATGTCTACAAATGTCTTATCAACAAGTTTAATACCATGCAATATTTCACAATAGTAATCTCTACCTAGTTGTTCTTTTTCTAGGTTTCTACTTACGGTGTCACAAAATATTTGGATGTAGATATCACATTTCCACCAATAACAATGTTTCTATTATGCAACAGGTCTATCTGGCAGAGTACAGGCCCATAGGTTGGACACAGAAGAGACACCCACTCCACCCTAGGACCAAGCCTTCACTGATAACAATACTCCTGGTGATCTGAATGAGGAGGAGAGTACTGGTCAACCTGGTCATCCTGGGTAGACTGCAACAGTGAGTTTCACTGGGCCCACAAACACACCCCCTACCCTAGCTACAACACCTCAGCCAACATCATTCCCCACAACCTGTGCTCTTAGCACAGAAACAGCCATCATGTGCCCCACCCTCCAGGCTGGATCGTGATGTGACAATCACCACCCCAGTTACAAGGGAGCTAGGAACAGGTGGGAGAGGACATCCTGGGCCAAGAGCAAAGTCTTGTGGTGGTAGGGGCTGTGGGAGGGGAACTCTGGGCCAGCAGAGTGATGCCACTGAGGCCACTCACACTCAGGACACAATTGACCAAGACTTGGGAGCCTATCATGATTCCCAAGGTGGGATGGGAAGGTACTCATGAAATGCGTGAAATTAAGCAACTGCAGAGGGACATACACCATGAGATGGAGGAACATAACTCAAACAGGGCTCCCTAAGTTGGGTGCTGTAGGACATTCACATACACCTGTGTAGGGTTTCCAGCACTATCTACCTCTTCCTGTGGTTCAAATGCATCAGGGCCATCACAACTTGCTGCAGCCACAGGAAAGGAGGCCATACGAGAGGAAGACACACTGAAGATACCCCTGTCCCTGCAGCTGTGGATCCCTTCAGCACTGGGAAGTGGGAACGTCCACGCAAATTTCCAGAAGGTGGAGATGGTAAGACCTTCACCAGCAGCAAGAAACCTCAAACCTAATTTCCTCCAGTGTGTGTCACACATTCACTCTGTAGACTATTTCTGGACACATCTATCTTTCTGATTACAGTGACATTTTGGACATTGGACTTCGAACAATATGGAATCTACAGCTATGGTTTCATTCACCATGACTGACTTCTTCACTTTTCAGTTTTCCTATTTGGTTTTCACTCTATTTCTTTTCTACTTGTTCACTTAAATAAATCCACTAATCTGAAACTCATTGTCTGCTGTAGTATGCTTCACATCTAGCAATGTATATACGTACTTACATATGAACTTGACAATGGCAAAAATATCTATGTGGGTAAGCATGGATATGTTAGATGTACAATGTTTAGCTCAGGATCACAACCATGTCCCACCAAACATACATACCAGTGTGTTCTCATATACCATCCTTATCCCATTGTACTAATAATAGCCTGGCATTATGTCAGAAACATAGCAAATCATATATGACACCAATAATCTCTGCCAGTGGTCACATTTTCAATTGCAGACCTTAACAATGTGGAAGGAGGGGATACTTTGGACAATTTTCTTTTGAATAGGCAAAATAAAATTGGTCTATGTCATCAGCTGAAGCCATATATCACCTAGCCCACAAAGGGAATCCCTCATCAATAATACCAACAGATAAACACATGGCAGTACTACATTTCCTGATCACAGGATCATTCCATTCCATTGATCCTGTCGCTGGTGGAATGTCCCCAACACATTTCTGTGCTGTGCCACAAGCACTTTGCCTTACAGTCAGTAGACACATCAACAGCTACGTACACTTCACACACAATGAGGATGCGAAGGGAGAATAGCACGACTTGGCTCCACAACAATTTAATATTGGAGCACATGATGGCACACATATTTTATTAGGACCATCACATGACAAGGAATAAGTCCAATGGAGACCTTATAACATCCATTATATCATTGTGCAAGCTGTCTTGGTACATCATTTATTAATCCAAATTCTGTATCTGACATACCCAGCAACAAACCATGTCCCCATTGTACTTCCATAAAGCATCTTATACCCACAAATGTCACAATTCTGAAATGTCCATATAAAGATGCCATGGTGAAGGTACCTAAAACAGACCAAAACAAGAAAATAAGTTATCAAACCATACATACAAGTCAATTCACATAGTCCACTCCTGGAGAACACAGTCCATGACAAGAAATCTGAGCTAAACTGAGCAACACAAACAAAATGACCATGTGTCATCATCTTGTTCAACAAACACCTTTCACCTGGATTACCCAGAGCTTGCCCTCCCTGATATTTTCCTCTAATATACTCCTCTCATCATCACAACAAGATTTGCTGTAACTATCAAAGTAATGACATTTGACAAAAATACTTCCACTCATGAGAAGAAGATGTTGATGAGATCTTGACTTGAGTCACCTCCTTCCTCTTCATCGCTATCATCATCATTTGGCATTGCTGGATCCTCACCCAGTGGCACTTCATCGCCCCCATCCTCTACAATATAAGGGATGGTCTGTTGCAGGACTAGGCTGTGGAGCATGTAGCAGGCCATGGTGATCTGACACACCTTCCCAGGTCAATAGAGGAGGGCTCCCCCACTTTTGTCCAGACATCTAAATCTGTGCTTCTGTAGTCTAAAAGCCCCCTCATCTGGCTAACTTGTCCTTCCATGGGCCTCAGTGAAGTAGAATTCCCCTGGCGTTGTTGGATTCCTCAGTACGGCCAACAACCATGGCTGGTTTGGATAGGCTGAGTCTCCTAGATTATAGACAGACATTAGTGTAACAAAAAGTAACACACTTCCTGATTATACTACCTGAAATTACCCATACAAAGTTAGGACAGATCATACATACCAACAAGCCAGACCCTCTCAAGTAGTAGGTATGACCTCAGCTGGGGTATGGTGCTGTTCTGTATGACAAAGAGATCATGGGCTGATCCAGTGATCTGGGCACTGATATTAGGGATATACAATTCGGGTGAGCAGACAGCTTGCACGTTGAGAGAATGAAGTTCTACCTGTTACAGTAAACTTATTCCCTGGCTTGCAGTGGTACTAAGGCAATATGAGTGCCTTCAATAACTCCACAACATGTGGTAACCGAGCAAATCCATAGATCCAACCTTCACATTGGCTAAATCCTTACGCCTGGGGAACTAGATGTAGCTGTCACTGTATCTCATCATTGCTGAAAGCCCATCTTTTAGTACACAACAGAACATTGGTTGTGACATACCACCACATATTGCCACTGTGATTTGGAAGTAACTTGTGCCGGAAAATGCAATACTGTCATAAGTTTCGTGTTTTGGGGAAGGAGATCAGGCTCCAACTGATGACATAGATCCTGTATGATTTGCCTATTCAAACTAAACTTCCAGATTATATCCCTTTCTTCCATTGTCTGAAGGTCTGGAAATGGGCCGCTCCCAGGGCACCTATGTGTGAACTGAAAACAGTATATGAAAGTTGTTCTCAAGGTCCACAGTAGAAAATGTGAAGATTTAGCCAAAAATCATGTGACAGTAGTTAATTGTTTCATATTACAATAAATACATATGACTTTTAAGGACTATATTGTGCAACATCCCTTACTAATTCCAGTGTTGCCCTCAACATGTGCCTTGACCATTACTGTGTAAATAATACATCTTGGATGTATTATTTGCACCCCTTTTAATAAACATTTGTTTTTGGACAAGTATCTTCATTCACAGTATAGAATGCACTTTGCTATTATGGCCTATATGCACACTAATGCACTAGACGAATGAATAGTAGAGTTAAATGTAAATGTCACTGGATTTGTGCATATTTAAACATGTAATCCCTTATTTCTAGTGGTGGTGACTCAGTTAACATTCACCAATACAGTACTTTCAACCACTAAAATGGCAGCTGCCTCACTTTGTATATTGAATTTCGTGCATCTGATGCCGCTAGCGAAGCTTCACAGTGCAGTGGGTGGTTGAGTCCACGACAGACACAGCCATAGGCTAATGTTGATGATTGTGATGGTAGAGGGCCAATGACTGTGTCTACATACGTACATGTATGCTGCGGATTGAAAAATACCTCAATCACCTCCTGACACTGCTGCTATCAAAACCTCCTCCAGTTTTAGCTGCTGTTTGCCACCTGTGCGAGCAATCATGGCATGTCGAGCAGATGAGAGGGCCCGTGAGTTTTCTGCAGAGAAGCTGGAGCTACTGGCTGATGAGGTCCTTTTCGTGTATGGATAGCTCTATGGCTCACCATGTGACAGGTAACTCTTTTACATCCATTTGTTACTCTGTTTTACTCGATTATTTCCATTCACCTAGGCTACAATGTGCCTCTAAGTTAAAGTGTTAAGTCTAATTACTGTTGTATAGTTTTGTAGTCCTACATAGGACAATAATGGCAAGGAATGTCCAGCACTATACGTTGTGTACTTAACAGCACCATTGGGATATGTGAGTTCTGGAAAGCCCTAGATTCCATTTCTGGTGCATATAGACGTCAATACAAGTATACATTTCATCATGGTACCTATGATTTATTTTGCTAATAAGATCATGCTAACTGTGCAAACACATTTATGGCCTTTACAGCATGAGCTGTAAATGTATTCTATAAAAGCAGTTAAGAATGATGTTAGGTAGGTGTAAATTCCCACATATCACTCAAACTAGATCAGAGCTTGCCAAACGGTTGTCTGTGAGCTACCAATAGCTCACAGACCCCTTCAGAGTGCCACAGAGCACCAAGCTCACATATTATATGACCACAAGCTGAAATGTAATATGTTGAACTGGTGGAAATGTGATTTTCATGTGGGATTAGTATGCTCAGCCTGCAGGGGGCAAGGTCTGACAATCAGTTGTGTCCAATCTCGACCATGGGCCAGGCTTGGGCAGAAGTTGTGTGGCACTACAACTGATGAACAGAGTCAAAGCCCTGTAGACCTGTAGATTCTTGAATAATCACAAAAAGAGTGTTTATAAACAATAGTAGCCCTGATTGGTTTTACATGGAATACATTTGGAAAGATGACTGAGGTAACCCCTTTGACCTGAAAGTTTATTCCATTGCCCCACATTGTCAATGTGTGTAATTTAATAACTACAGGCACCTTACCCTCGCAGGTTTATTTTCAATTTCCCATAAGTAATGCTTGCACTGTACAGGCCTATTTCACATGTGAAACATTAACAGTGCAGATAGTTGGTTTATTCAGAAGAGGTTTTGACATATGAATCACCAGCTTTTTTTACATTAAGCCAATCAAACAAAAAATACAATGGTATGTTGATGTCCTCCCTGTAACAGTGCCACATTTGCAAAAGGTTTGTCCTGTGATGGCAGTGCATACCACAGAAGCTCAATCAGATGCAGTGTGATATTACATTAAGTTGTTCTCATGTCCACATATCCCCAGAGAGGAAGCTCTAACTGACACAGATGGCAGCTCTTCCATTGTGCCCGAAGTCTTAGGATGTAGTCTATACTATGGTTCCAGGCTCTATGGACTGTATGCATCAAGTCAAAAGGCCTGGTTGTAAAGGTGTATGTACTATAATGCACAAATATCGCACTCTTCAAAAGCTCACAATAGTGTGTTATGTTTCATAGTAGCTCCCATCACAGTACATGTCTAATGGACCAGCGCTACATGATGTTAGTGGGCTGGCTTAGTCAGTGTATGACATGACCAGGTGTGAGGAAGATCAGCAGATGAATACAAAAGTGGGTAATCATATCTTTGTAGTACATAGCATGTGAAAACTGCCCATGTGTGTGTTAACTTTATTTTATGCTTGTGCTAGATGCAGACAATTTGTTTGACAACAAAACAGATATCCAATAAATTGCAGTGATACACTGTTTTGTCCTCTCTTATATCAATAAGCCCATTAGAAGCAGAACATTTTGAAGGCCATCACCCAGAAGGTGCGGACCCTGATGGGGCTATCACCAGTACAGCGTCCATTATAGGAAAAGGTCGAAGGACCTGAGGTGCTGGACCCAGAAGATCGCAGAGGTCCATCTGGGAAAATTCTCATAATGTGATAGGGCGCAGGCTGCAACCTGACACCCCTAATATCCCACATAATGGTGGTGGCCTATCTGCAGCTGGGTGGGCAGTTCAGGGCCCAACAGCAGTTACAAGGGGGTGAGTCCTGGCCAGGGTTTTACATCTTACATTGCTAACTTATTTTGTTATAGGCCAGCATTTCCCCATCAACGTTGGTGGTGAGCCATGTCCAACGTACAAGAAGACATCTGGATTATGAAGGTCTGGTAGTAGGTGCATGATGATGTCCTTTGCCTATTGAATTTCTGACCTGCAACCTAGCAGAGTCCAGTCCACTAACAATTTGCTGTTTTGAGCAGACATATGGCTGAGTAAAGTGAAAGATTTCCTCATGTTTTTTGATGTTCTGTGTGGCAGTTGTACTAAACAGGGCACTTGTCTTCATTGTGTCAGGAGTGATGCTCCCTCACTACTGTGTCTCATGTAATGCTAGCCCTAGTACATGTGACATAGCATACAGTGAACTTTTGCTGCAGTGACTGGACAACACTTCACATTGGTAAATTTGGATTCTAAAGTAACAGGAGTGTGCAATCATTACTGGTGCCATCAGCATCAGGACCTACATGTTGCCCGTATCCCTTTCCCTGTTGTTGTCTCATCTGCAATACTGTTTCAAGATTCATTCACTGGTTTCGTGCATCAGGCAGTGATATGTTGAAATGTAGGGATCATATGTAAGTTTCTGCATTCAGTCTCACAAGGCAATTGGTGTTTGCAATACAAAATGGTACTGTGATGTGCCATCCCATTAGGGCTGAAGTGATTCCACCTCTTCATGTCATAGATATTCACTGACATACAACAACCTCCAAAGTTGTATTAGCTTTTAGGAATGCAATTTAAGTATGCTGTTGTGACAGTACCAAGTAGGATTGCGGATGTTCATAGGGCTGTATGAACTCTTATGATGTGTGCATTTGTAGTATATATCTGGTAATAATTTGGCCATAAATGTCTCTAGGCTACTTTTCTATGCTACATTTAATACACAGCTAAACTACTTCAGTACAGCTTTCATTTGACTATTTAGACAGTGGACATATGAGGTAGTTTCTGAGAAAACTGACGTCAGTGTGAAGTTAGCCTTTGCATGTGACATGTTTTCTTCTATAGCGCATATTACAGCTACTTGATCACATCATGATTTTGTTTAAGGTAAATGAGCATTTGCAGACTTCAGGGACTTGTGTGGACACTGTGGAAATGTTTTGTAGCTAACCTATTTGGTTACATCAGTTCATTATGGTATGCTACAAGGGTCAAACTATACAAGGTGAACAACTTTGCATGTATACACATAAGAATGAAGTGCAGACAAGTTGATTCATTGTATTGGAGCTGTCTAGAGTTACGGCATCACTGTGACCAACTGTTTTCAGGTAATGTAGCTTGCATGCATGCGCTCATGCTAATGATTAAGCCCATGTAGTGAACCATGAAGCTGGTGTAATCAGTGTACTTTTGTAATGTTTTGTATTTGAATCTGATGGTCAGCTGTGTTCACATAGATGCAATTAACCAATTTTAATGTGCCATCTCAGATTCATCGAGGGCAGGTGAAGGAGAAAGGGCCAACATAATGGGAAAGCAGCTGGCCACAGTGGTTCCAATCCGGTCAGTACCGATACAGAGGGACCCAGTGGCTAAGAAGTTGTGGGGAGTGCCACAGGAGTCACAAGCCCTTCTTCGTCATTGTCAGAGTCATCCTCCAGTGGGCACTCCCGAGTGGTGGCAAACCCCATAGGATATGCTCCAACTTCATCCTTGTCCACCACCACCTGTTCCATCTCTACCCTCCCTGTTGCTCCCCACCCAGTTGGCCGGGCCCACTACCCTAAGAGAGGAGCCATCCCCTTCACTCCAGGCACCTCATCCCCTGCCCCTGTACCTCCTGCTGCTTAAAGTGAGGAGGCTATTGACCTCTTGATAAACATCTCACATCTCTATGGGTCAGACTACCATTTCAAATGTCATCCAGGGGCAAGGCAACCATCTGCTGCCGATGCTGGCCTACCTGGAAGGCATTCACAGTTCAATGTCAGACCTACAGAGATCTTTTCAGGCTCTGGCCTCATCCCTCTGTGCAGCCTGCCATGCCCCCAACCTTGTGGCCCTCTGGCCACCCCTTCCCCACACAATACCCTATTTCCAAACCTGTCCAAAGCACACACAAACATTTACACACACCCACTCATACAAACCCAAACAGCACATCCACACATAAGCACACGCAGAAACAAACAGGCAAGTATCTAAACGGACAGGCACCACACCCACAGACACCCCCACTGCCATCACATCCACAACCACTTCTATCAATACCACTCCCACATAATAACACCACTCCCCATCACATCCCTAGACAGCACAGATGACAGCACACATACCATACCCCATCAACACATCTGCAGCCAGCATAGATCACACCACACCTACATGCACCCCGTAACCGTCATCACATCCATACACACACAACACAAAACCACACTCACTGTCACCATTGCATCAGCATCCACAACACCCACTCCCAGCACTTCTTTTACAACAACCCCTACAGATACAAACATTTACATTCTCCACACCTTAGGAACACAAACGAACACAATTAAGCATCCAATAGACACCACAGACATAAGTACCCCATACCTGGAGCACATACATGTGCACACATACACCTACACCCATGACTGACACAAGCATATCACACACAGTCACTTCCTCTCCCTCCAAGACCCCACTCCTTCCCATTCCCACTCCTAAGTACCATACCAAAGACCCTTCCTTTTCCCTTGCCATCAACCCTCTCAAACCTCTAACCACCACTTTTAAGATGTTTCCTAGGCCTCCCACACCAAAGACCACCTCTTCTACCTCTAAATGTATCCCTATTATCCACCCATCCACCCTTTCTTCCACCGCTTTCACTTCCCAAACCCCCCTCTTAAAGGGAGGTCCTTCCCTTCCTCTTGCCAACCCTCTATTTTCAAAACCAAGGACATCCCTCCCAAACCCAAATGCCTCCTCCCAAATAACATCTTTGAGGTGCCTGCCCTGTCCAATGGATATTCCTTTGTGAGGAGGTTAATCTGGCAGTGTATTGTGCAGCAGGTTTGGTGGCACTGCAGTGTGTTAACACACAAATTCAAATTAGACAGGCCATGGTCCTTTTACTATACTTTTCCTTTAATATTTTCATCAAGAACTATATTTCTGTTTGTTATTGTATACATTAACCGCTTCTGTGCCTTGGACGAGGTCACCTCGTCCAAGGCTACAGTTCCCCTGTGCCTTGGACGAGGTCACCTCGTCCAAGGCACAGGGGAACTTGGGGGAGCGCTAGCGTGCCCCCCCGTGCACCACCCTCCCCCCAAGGCGGGGATGGAAGGGGAAGACCTTCCCCTTCCACCCCCGACCCCCCTCCGGCAATCCGATGACATCAGCGCCCGCACAGCGCGCCGACGTCATCAGGTGTTGCCGGACGCGCTGGAAGCCATTTGCTTCCAGCGCGCGAGGAGGAAAGGACCCGAAAGGTGAGTCCTTTCCGTTTTGGGGGTTTTGGGGGGTGGGGAAACAGACACGGGGGAATGGAAAGGCTTTTTCCTTTCCCCCTGTGCCTGTTTTCACAAGATTCCTGCTCCGCGATCGTGGAGCAGGAATCTCCACTAGACACTAGGGATTTTCCCCCTGGGGGGGCAATTGTTTTTAGTATTTCGCCCCCCCCTGGGGGCAGATCCGCCGATTTTTCGGCGGATCTGCCCCCGGGGGGGGGGGGGGGCGAAATTCCTCTAGACACCAGGGATTTTGTTTTGTTTTTTTATTTTGGGGGCGACCCCTTGGGCAAGGGTCGCCCCCCCCGGGGGTCAATTTTATTTAGTATTTCGCCCCCAGGGGGTGGCGAAATCCACTAGACACCAGGGATTTTGTTTTGTTTTTCTATTTTGGGGGCGACTCCTTGGGCAAGGGTCGCCCCCCCTGGGGGCCATTTTTTTTAGTGTTTCGCCCCACCCCGGGGGCAGATCGCCTTTTTTTCGGCGGATCTGCCCCGGGGGGGGGGCAAAATCCACTAGACACCAGGGATTTATTTTTAGTGTAATGTTTCTTTTGGGGGCGACCCCTTGGGCAAGGGTTGCCCCACTGGCGGGATGTATTTTTTAGTATTTCGCCCCCCACCCCTGGGGGCCTATCGCCAAATTTTCAGCGGATTTGCACCCGGGGGGGGGGAGGTGAAATCCACTAGACACCAGGGATTTTGTTTTTATTGGTTTTTTTGGGGGCAACCCCTTGGGCAAGGTTCGCTCCCCTGGGGGGCTATTTTTTTTTCTCTGTTTCGCCCCCCCGATGGCAGACCAGCCATTTTTTTAGGCGATCTGGCCCCTGGGGGGTGGAAGCACACTAGGCGCCAGGGATTGTGTGGTGTGTGTGTGGTGTGTGTTTGGGGGCACCCCTTGGGCAACGGTCGCCCCCCTAAAGTGGGGAAAGTTCGTATTGGCCATCTCTGCCCCCTTTGGGGGCAGATGGGCCTATTTTTTGTAGGCCCATCTGCCCCCAAGGAGGGCAGAAACCAACAATACGCCAGGGATTTTTTTAGTTTGTTTTGTTTTGTACTGGAGTGCCCCCTTTGGGAAGGGTCGCCCCCTAAAGTGGGCACAGAGGTGTTGCCCATTTCTGCCCCCCTTGGGGGCAGATTGGCCAATTTTTTTATGCCCATCTACCCCCGAGGGGGGCAGGATCCACTTAGGTACCAGGGACAACTTCTAAGTTCTTGGTGGTGGGGTGTTTGTCAACTGCCGAAGTATTTGTATTTGTGATTATAACAATTTATTTCTTCTTTTTCTTCTAGTTCAACGCTTTTGCTTCCTTTGCTGTGGATCCTTGCGGTTTTGGCAGTAGTTGTCCTGCGGTTTGCATAGTTGCATGTTTTAGGTAAGTGAAAGCAATTTACTCCAAAGGAGTATTGTTGACATGCATGAATGACATGTTTGTAGGTGGTGTACTAAATGCAGTATTGTGTGTTTGACATTGTACTTAGATTTGAGGACAGTGATGTTTGTGTTGTCATATGTCTAATTTGCTTTTTTCTTTTTTCTTTTTAGTGGGATATCATTGGTGATTGCTGTGTTTGTGCAGAGTAGTTGCTTGGTGAGTAGCTTTTTCAGGCAAGTGAGTGGTATAGTTTTTTGTAGTACATAACTCTTTGTGATAAAGCTACACTTTGTTTATTACTTATTTTAGTGCTAGTTGTTGGCAATCCATTTGTTGTTAGTGAAGATCATGGCTAGCCGCAAAGTGACCGCTCAGCAGGTTGTTCGCATGATCTTTGAGTCGTCTTCAGACCATGATTACGACACTGACTCTGCATCTGAGGCAGAGGAGGAAGCAGGAGATTCTGGAAGTGAGTTTTCTGTCCGAGAGTATTCTTTTGATGAGGAAGCTACTCTCAGTGCAGATGAAGGGCCTGTGTTAGAGGAGGACATTGATGTGCCAAGAGTGCAGCAGCCTGGGGCTGAAGGGTTTCCCATTAGAAGACCTGACACCTGGATTGCCCCAAACATGGAGCAGCCACAGTTACCTGCATTTACTGGTCTCCCAGGGTGTAGAGTTAATACGGAAATATTTTGCCTGTCCATTTCTTTCACTTGTTTATGGACGATGTATTTTTGGAAGAGATTGTGGAGCAGACAAATGTGTATGCAGAGCAATATTTGCGGGACAACGCTGCCAGACATAAGCCTCAGTCTAGAGCTACTCAGTGGGTTCCCACCTATCTGGAAGAGATGAAAAGGTTTTTAGGTTTGTCTTTTTTGATGGGGTTGATCAGGAAGCCGTCACTGGCTTCTTATTGGTCTACTAGTCCCTTGATGGCAACTGCTATATTTCCTGCAACTATGACACGTAATCGATATTTGCTTCTTCTTCGTATGCTGCATTTTGTAGATAATGCTTTTGCCTTGCCACAAGATCACCCTGATTGTGACCGTCTTTTTAAGATTAGGCCTGTCCTTGATCATTTTGTGGATCGGTTTTCAGAGGTCTATGTTCCAGGCAAAGAGATAAGTGTGGATGAGTCTTTGGTCCTTTTCAAGGGGCGTTTAGTTTTTAAGCAGTACATTCCTAGTAAGAGGGCACGGTATGAGATTAAATTGTATCTGCTGTCAGAAAGCAGTACAGGCATTGTGTTTAATTTCCGGGTCTACACTGGTAGGGATTCCAGTATTGACCCTCCTGGTTGTCCGGCCACTTTTGGAGTTAGCGAAAAAATTGAGTGGGAACTTGCTAGACGGCTGTTTAGCAAAGGTCACCATTTGTACGTAGATAATTTCTACACTGGAGTGCTGTTGTTCAAGGAGTTATTTAGAGTGGACACTGTTGCTTGTGGCACAATCCATTCAACCGGAAAGGCTATCCAAGGGAGCTTGTCTGTAAAAAACTTGAGAGGGGACAGTGCAGTGCCTTGCGGAATAATGAGCTGCTAGCTCTGAAATTTTCAGACAGGAGGGATGTGTATATGCTATCGACCATCCATGATGAGAGTACTTCCCCTGTGGCTGTTTGGGGTCAGGTTGCGGAAGTGCGCAAACCTGCGTGCATTTTGGACTACAATAGGCACATGGGTGGTGTTGATAGAGTAGATCAGAGGTTGGAACCTTACACTGCTCTTCGTAAGTCTTATGTGTGGTATAAAAAGTTGGCCCTACATTTATTTCATTTGGCAACTTTTAATGCCTTTATTGTATACAAGGCTTGTTCACCTGAGTCAAGGATGACATTTGTTAAATTTCAGGAGTCGGTGATAGAAAGCCTTATTGTGGTGGAACCGGCAAGAGTTCCTAGAGTAGAAGTGGTGGAGGATGTGGCTAGATTGAAAGATCGGCACTTTCCAGATCACATTCCTCCCACTCCCAAAAAAGACTTGCCCACAAAGAAATGTAGAGTATGTGCCCGGAGATTAATCCGGAGGGAGAGCCGGATGTACTGCCCCGAATGCCCTTCAAAGCCTTGGCTGTGTGTGCCCGGCTGTTATAGAAGTTACCATACCCAAAAAAAAATCTGGGAAATACCGTGAGCATAAGCTGTCTGTTTTATATTTTCATATGTTTCACGGTTGGCATCTCTGTCATGTATTTAGTTAGAGCTTTTGTGTTTGTAGTTTTGTGCTTATTTTATAATTAGTGGTTTCTTTGTTGTTTATAAACAAAAAAAGTGATGGCGGTGTGCGTGGGGTGGCGCTTGGCTGGCGGTGTGCGTGGGGTGGTGCTTGGAAGGCGGTGTGCGTGGGGTGGGGCTTGGCTGGCGGTGTGCTTAGGGTGGCGCTTGGCTAGCGGTGTGCTTGGGGTGGCGCTTGGCTGGCGGTGTGCTTAGGGTGGTGCTTGGCTGGCGTTGTGCATGGGGTGGCGCTTGGCTGGCGGTGTGCTTGGGGTGGCGCTTGGCTGGCGGTGTGCGTGGGGTGGCGCTTGGATGGCGGTGTGCTTGGGGTGGCGCTTGGCTGGCGGTGTGCTTGGGGTGGCGCTTGGCTTGCGGTGAGAGTGGGAGGGTGCTTGGCTGGCGGTGTGCGTGGGGTGGCGCTTAGCTGGCGGTGCCAGCCAAACGGCAGTCCACACTCCCATCAGCTGGTGTGATTCTTGTATCAGGCATGTGGGCGTATGTAAGTGATGGGCCCTTGAGTGGCGCGGTCTGTCGATGTGAGTGTTGTAATGTGCTGGGCCCGTGGCTGGCGGTGTGAATGGTCTTGTGCGTGTCATGTATGAAAGGTGTGTGAATGGACTGTAAAGCGGTTGGTGCCTTGTCGCGGCTTTACAGCTCACGAGCTGTGAGTCATTGGTTCAGTTTTTTGCCTTTCAGTTATTAGCAGTGCATTTCATTTTTGTGAAATCTCTTGTTAATAAAATTTGATCCACTGAACCATCACTCACCCTCGTGCCAAATCCAACCAGTATGTGTGGTAAAAATGACAAAACCTGCTCCGCTGTAATCAGGCGTCGCAGCACACCTGTGACACGCTAGGTGCCTCGGGTGGTACCCCGATGATGAAGCATGCCACCAACTTGGTTGGTGGGTGAGGGTTCTTCTTCACATAACCTAAGTCTGTTTCTTTTCATAATTTTAGTGTTTGGCACATCACGGACGTATGTGCACACATCAAAATGATATATTACAAAAATACCTGTGTTTGGTGGGGGGGGCCCACCTATGTTTTTGGTCCTGGGTGCGGCCTTCATCTAGGGAAACCTACAAAACCCAGACATTTTTTAAAACTAGACACCCCAAGGAGTCCAGGGAGGTGTGGCTTGCGTGGCTCCCCCAACATTTTCTTACCCAGACTCCTCTGTAAACCTCAAAATTTGCACAAAAAAGCATATTTTCCTGACTTTTCTTAGTAGGATCACTGCTCCAGCACAAAATTCCTACTCCCCAGTTTTCCCCTCAGTCTCCCAAGTAAAATGACACCTCACTTATGTGGGTCCCCAAAGCAGAGTCCGTCTAAAGATGTATAAAAGAATATGCCCTTATAAACTCGCTGTGCTATCCCCTCTATCTCTTTAAGTTTTGGGCCTTATTCTGTTGCAGGCACCTGGCCCACCCACACAAGTGAGGTATCATTTTTATCGGGAGACTTGGGGGAACACTGGGTGGAAGGAAATTTGTGGCTCCTCTCAGATTCCAGAACTTTCTGTCACCGAAATGAGAGTAAAGGGTGTTTTTTTAGCCAAATTTTGAGGTTTGCAAAGGATTCTGGGTAACAGAACCTGGTCCGAGCCCCAGAAGTCACCCCATCTTGGATTCCCCTAGGTCTCTAGTTTTCAGAAATGCACAGGTTTGGTAGGTTTCCCTAGGTGCCGGCTGAGCTAGAGGCCAAAATCTACAGGTAGGCACTTCGCAAAAATCACCTCTGTTTTCTTTCAAAAAATTGGATGTGTCCACATTGCGCTTTGGGGCGTTTCCTGTTGCGGGCGCTAGGCCTACCCACACAAGTGAGGTATCATTTTTATCGGGAGACTTGGGGGAACGCTGGGTGGAAGGAAATTTGTGGCTCCTCTCAGATTCCAGAACTTTCTGCCACAGAAATGTGAGGAACATGTGTTTTTGTAGCCAAATTTTGAGGTTTGCAAAGGATTCTGGGTAACAGAACCTGGTCCGAGCCCCAGAAGTCACCCAATCTTGGATTCCCCTAGGTCTCTAGTTTTCAGAAATGCACAGGGTTGGTAAGTTTCCCTAGGTGCCGGCTGAGCTACAGGCCAAAATCCACAGGTAGGCAGTGTTTTCTTTCAAAAAATGGGATGTGTCCAAGTTGCGCTTTGGGGCGTTTCCTGTCGCGGGCGCTAGGCCTACCCACACAAGTAAGGTATCATTTTTATCGGGAGCCTTGGGGGAATGCTGGGTGGAAGGAAATTTGTGGCTCCTCTCAGATTCCAGAACTTTCTGCCACAGAAATGTGAGGAACATGTGTTTTTTTAGCCAAATTGTGAGGTTTGCAAAGGATTCTGGGTAACAGAACCTGGTCCGAGCCCCAGAAGTCACCCCATCTTGGATTCCCCTAGGTCTCTAGTTTTCAGAAATGCACAGGTTTGGTAGGTTTCCCTAGGTGCCGGCTGAGCTAGAGGCCAAAATCTACAGGTAAGCACTTTGCAAAAATCACCTCTGTTTTCTTTCAAAAAATGGGATGTGTCCAAGTTGCGCTTTGGGGTGTTTCCTGTTGCCGGCGCTAGGCCTACCCACACAAGTGAGGTATCATTTTTATCGGGAGACTTGGGGGAACGCTGGTTGGAAGGAAATTTGTGGCTCCTCTCAGATTCCAGAACTTTCTGCCACAGAAATGTGAGGAACATGTGTTTTTTTAGCCAAATTTTGAGGTTTGCAAAGGATTCTGGGTAACAGAACCTGGTCCGAGCCCCACAAGTCACCCCATCTTGGATTCCCCTACTTCTCTAGTTTTCAGAAATGCACAGGTTTGGTAGGTTTCCCTAGGTGCCGGCTGAGCTAGAGGCCAAAATCGACAGGTAGGCACTTCGCAAAAATCACCTCTGTTTTCTTTAAAAAAAATTGGATGTGTCCACATTGCGCTTTGGGGCGTTTCCTGTTGGGGGTGCTAGGCCTACCCACTCAAGTGAGGTATCATTTTTATCGGGAGACTTGGGGGAACGCTGGGTGGAAGGAAATTTGTGGCTCCTCTCAGATTCCAGTACTTTCTGCCACAGAAATGTGAGGAACTTGTGTTTTTTAGCCAAATTTTGAAGTTTGCAAAGGATTCTGGGTAACAGAACCTGGTCCGAACCCCACAAGTCACCCCATCTTGGATTCCCCTAGGTCTCTAGTTTTCAGAAATGCACAGGTTTGGTAGGTTTCCCTAGGTGCCGGCTGAGCTAGAGGCCAAAATACACAGGTAGCCACTTCGCAAAAATCACCTCTGTTTTCTTTCCAAAAATGGGATGTGTCCACGTTGCGCTTTGGGGCGTTTCTTGTCGCGGGCGCTAGGCCTACCCACACAAGTGAGGTGTCATTTTTATCGGGAGACTTGGGGGAACGCTGGGTGGAAGGAAATTTGTGGCTCCTCTCAGATTCCAGAACTTTTTGCCACAGAAATGTGAGGAACATGTGTTTTTTTAGCCAAATTTTGAGTTTTGCAAAGGATTCTGGGTAACAGAACCTGGTCCGAGCCCCACAAGTCACCCCATCTTGGATTCCCCTAGGTCTCTAGTTTTCAGAAATGCACAGGTTTGGTAGGTTTCCCTAGGTGTCGGCTGAGCTAGAGGACAAAATCTACAGGTAGGCACTTCGCAAAAATCACCTCTGTTTTCTTTAAAAAAATTGGATGTGTCCACGTTGCGCTTTGGGGTGTTTCCTGTGGCGGGCGCTAGGCCTACCCACACAAGTGAGGTATCATTTTTATCGGGAGACTTGGGGGAACGCTGGGTGGAAGGAAATTTGTGGCTCCTCTCAGATTCCAGAACTTTTTGCCACAGAAATGTGAGGAACATGTGTTTTTTTTTGCCAAATTTTGAGGTTTGCAAAGGATTCTGGGTAACAGAACCTGGTCCGAGCCCCACAAGTCACCCCATCTTGGATTCCCCTAGGTCTCTAGTTTTCAGAAATGCACAGGTTTGGTAGGTTTCTCTAGGTGCCGGCTGAGCTAGAGGCCAAAATCGACAGGTAGGCACTTCGCAAAAATCACCTCTGTTTTCTTTTAAAAAATTGGATGTGTCCACGTTGCGCTTTGGGGCGTTTCCTGTCGCAGGCGCTAGGCCTACCCACACAAGTGAGGTATCATTTTTATCGGGAGACTTGGGGGAACGCTGGGTGGAAGGAAATTAGTGGCTCCTCTCAGATTCCAGACCTTTCTGCCACAGAAATGTGAGGAACATGTGTTTTTTTAGCCAAATTTTGAGATTTGCAAAGGATTCTGGGTAACAGAACCTGGTCCGAGCCCCACAAGTCACCCCATCTTGGATTCCCCTAGGTCTCTAGTTTCAGAAATGCACAGGTTTGGTAGGTGTCCCTAGGTGCCGGCTGAGCTAGAGGCCAAAATCTACTGGTAGCCACTTCGCAAAAATCACCTCTGTTTTCTTTCCAAAAATGGGATGTGTCCACGTTGCGCTTTGGGGCGTTTCCTGTCGCGGGCGCTAGGCCTACCCACACAAGTGAGGTATCATTTTTATTTGGAGACTTGGGGGAACGCTGGTTGGAAGGAAATTTGTGGCTCCTCTCAGATTCCAGAACTTTCTGCCACAGAAATGTGAGGAACATGTGTTTTTTTAGCCAAATTTTGAGGTTTGCAAAGGATTCTGGGTAACAGAACCTGGTCCGAGCCCCAGAAGTCACCCCATCTTGGATTCCCCTAGGTCTCTAGTTTTCAGAAATGCACAGGTTTGGTAGGTTTCCCTAAGTGCCGGCTGAGCTAGAGGCCAAAATCTACAGGTAGCCACTTCGCAAAAATCACCTCTGTTTTCTTTCAAAAAATGGGATGTGTCCACGTTGCGCTTTGGGGCGTTTCCTGTCGCGGGCGCTAGGACTACCCACACAAGTGAGGTATCATTTTTATTGGGAGACTTGGGGGAACGCTGGGTGGAAGGAAATTTGTGGCTCCTCTCAGATTCCAGAACTTTCTGCCACAGAAATGTGAGGAACATGTGTTTTTTTAGCCAAATTTTGAGGTTTGCAAAGGATTCTGGGTAACAGAACCTGGTCCGAGCCCCACAAGTCACCCCATCTTGGATTCCCCTAGGTCTCTAGTTTTCAGAAATGCACAGGTTTGGTAGGTTTCCCTAGGTGCCGGCTGAGCTAGAGGCCAAAATCTACAGGTAGGCACTTCGCAAAAATCACCTCTGTTTTCTTTAAAAAAATTGGATGTGTCCACGTTGCGCTTTGGGGCGTTTCCTGTCGCGGGCGCTAGGCCTACCCACACAAGTGAGGTATCATTTTTATCGGGAGACTTAGGGGAACGCTGGGTGGAAGGGAATTTGTGGCTCCTCTCAGATTCCAGAACTTTCTGCCACAGAAATGTGAGGAACATGTGTTTTTTTAGCCAAATTTTGAGGTTTGCAAAGGATTCTGGGTAACAGAACCTGGTCCGAGCCCCACAAGTCACCCCATCTTGGATTCCCCTAGGTCTCTAGTTTTCAGAAATGCACAGGTTTGGTCGGTTTCCCTAGGTGCCGGCTGAGCTAGAGGCCAAAATCTACAGGTAGGCACTTCGCAAAAATCACCTCTGTTTTCTTTAAAAAAATTGGATGTGTCCACGTTGCGCTTTCGGGCGTTTCCTGTCGCGGGCGCTAGGCCTACCCACACAAGTGAGGTATCATTTTTATCGGGAGACTTGGGGGAATGCTGGGTGGAAGGAAATTTGTGGCTCCTCTTAGATTCCAGACCTTTCTGCCACAGAAATGTGAGGAACATGTGTTTTTTTAGCCAAATTTTGAGGTTTGCAAAGGATTCTGGGTAACAGAACCTGGTCCGAGCCCCACAAGTCACCCCATCTTGGATTCCCCTAGGTCTCTAGTTTTCAGAAATGCACATGTTTGGTAGGTAGGTGCCGGCTGAGCTAGAGGCCAAAATCTACAGGTAGGCACTTCGCAAAAATCACCTCTGTTTTCTTTCAAAAAATTGGATGTGTCCACGTTGCGCTTTGGGGCGTTTCCTGTCGCGGGCGCTAGGCCTACCCACACAAGTGAGGTATCATTTTTATCGGGAGACTTGGAGGAAAGCTGGGTGGAAGGAAATTTGTGGGTCCTCTCAGATTCCAGAACTTTCTGCCACAGAAATGTGAGGAACATTTGTATTTTTAGCCAAATTTTGAGGTTTGCAAAGGATTCTGGGTAACAGAACTTGGTCCGAGTCCCACAAGTCACCCCATCTTGTATTCCCCTAGGTCTCTAGTTTTCAGAAATGCACAGGTTTGGTAGGTTTCCCTAGGTGCCGGCTGAGCTAGAGGCCAAAATCTACAGGTAGGCACTTTGCAAAAAACACCTCTGTTTTCTTTCAAAAAATTGGATGTGTTCACGTTGCGCTTTGGGGCGTTTCCTGTCGCGGGCGCTAGGCCTACCCACACAAGTGAGGTATCATTTTTATCGGGAAACTTGGGGGAACGCTGGGTGGAAGGACATTTGTGGCTCCTCTCAGATTCCAGAACTTTCTGCCACAGAAATGTGAGGAACAAGTGTTTTTTTAGCCAAATTTTGAGGTTTGCAAAGGATTCTGGGTAACAGAACCTGGTCCGAGCCCCACAAGTCACCCCATCTTGGATTCCCCTAGGTCTCTAGTTTTCAGAAATGCACATGTTTGGTAGGTAGGTGCCGGCTGAGCTAGAGGCCAAAATCTACAGGTAGGCACTTCGCAAAAATCACCTCTGTTTTCTTTCAAAAAATTGGATGTGTCCACGTTGCGCTTTGGGGCGTTTCCTGTCACGGGCGCTAGGCCTACCCACACAAGTGAGGTATCATTTTTATCGGGAGACTTGGAGGAAAGCTGGGTGGAAGGAAATTTGTGGGTCCTCTCAGATTCCAGAACTTTCTGCCACAGAAATGTGAGGAACATTTGTATTTTTAGCCAAATTTTGAGGTTTGCAAAGGATTCTGGGTAACAGAACTTGGTCCGAGTCCCACAAGTCACCCCATCTTGTATTCCCCTAGGTCTCTAGTTTTCAGAAATGCACAGGTTTGGTAGGTTTCCCTAGGTGCCGGCTGAGCTAGAGGCCAAAATCTACAGGTAGGCACTTTGCAAAAAACACCTCTGTTTTCTTTCAAAAAATTGGATGTGTTCACGTTGCGCTTTGGGGCATTTCCTGTCGCGGGCGCTAGGCCTACCCACACAAGTGAGGTATCATTTTTATCGGGAAACTTGGGGGAACGCTGGGTGGAAGGACATTTGTGGCTCCTCTCAGATTCCAGAACTTTCTGCCACAGAAATGTGAGGAACATGTGTTTTTTTAGCCAAATTTTGAGGTTTGCAAAGGATTCTGGGTAACAGAACCTGGTCCGAGCCCCACAAGTCACCCCATCTTGGATTCCCCTAGGTCTCTAGTTTTCAGAAATGCACAGGTTTGGTAGGTTTCCCTAGGTGCCGGCTGAGCTAGAGGCCAAAATCTACAGGTAGGCACTTCGCAAAAATCACCTCTGTTTTCTTTAAAAAAATTGGATGTGTCCACGTTGCGCTTTGGGGCGTTTCCTGTCGCGGGCGCTAGGCCTACCCACACAAGTGAGGTATCATTTTTATCGGGAGACTTAGGGGAACGCTGGGTGGAAGGGAATTTGTGGCTCCTCTCAGATTCCAGAACTTTCTGCCACAGAAATGTGAGGAACATGTGTTTTTTTAGCCAAATTTTGAGGTTTGCAAAGGATTCTGGGTAACAGAACCTGGTCCGAGCCCCACAAGTCACCCCATCTTGGATTCCCCTAGGTCTCTAGTTTTCAGAAATGCACAGGTTTGGTCGGTTTCCCTAGGTGCCGGCTGAGCTAGAGGCCAAAATCTACAGGTAGGCACTTCGCAAAAATCACCTCTGTTTTCTTTAAAAAAATTGGATGTGTCCACGTTGCGCTTTCGGGCGTTTCCTGTCGCGGGCGCTAGGCCTACCCACACAAGTGAGGTATCATTTTTATCGGGAGACTTGGGGGAATGCTGGGTGGAAGGAAATTTGTGGCTCCTCTTAGATTCCAGACCTTTCTGCCACAGAAATGTGAGGAACATGTGTTTTTTTAGCCAAATTTTGAGGTTTGCAAAGGATTCTGGGTAACAGAACCTGGTCCGAGCCCCACAAGTCACCCCATCTTGGATTCCCCTAGGTCTCTAGTTTTCAGAAATGCACATGTTTGGTAGGTAGGTGCCGGCTGAGCTAGAGGCCAAAATCTACAGGTAGGCACTTCGCAAAAATCACCTCTGTTTTCTTTCAAAAAATTGGATGTGTCCACGTTGCGCTTTGGGGCGTTTCCTGTCGCGGGCGCTAGGCCTACCCACACAAGTGAGGTATCATTTTTATCGGGAGACTTGGAGGAAAGCTGGGTGGAAGGAAATTTGTGGGTCCTCTCAGATTCCAGAACTTTCTGCCACAGAAATGTGAGGAACATTTGTATTTTTAGCCAAATTTTGAGGTTTGCAAAGGATTCTGGGTAACAGAACTTGGTCCGAGTCCCACAAGTCACCCCATCTTGTATTCCCCTAGGTCTCTAGTTTTCAGAAATGCACAGGTTTGGTAGGTTTCCCTAGGTGCCGGCTGAGCTAGAGGCCAAAATCTACAGGTAGGCACTTTGCAAAAAACACCTCTGTTTTCTTTCAAAAAATTGGATGTGTTCACGTTGCGCTTTGGGGCGTTTCCTGTCGCGGGCGCTAGGCCTACCCACACAAGTGAGGTATCATTTTTATCGGGAAACTTGGGGGAACGCTGGGTGGAAGGACATTTGTGGCTCCTCTCAGATTCCAGAACTTTCTGCCACAGAAATGTGAGGAACATGTGTTTTTTTAGCCAAATTTTGAGGTTTGCAAAGGATTCTGGGTAACAGAACCTGGTCCGAGCCCCACAAGTCACCCCATCTTGGATTCCCCTAGGTCTCTAGTTTTCAGAAATGCACATGTTTGGTAGGTAGGTGCCGGCTGAGCTAGAGGCCAAAATCTACAGGTAGGCACTTCGCAAAAATCACCTCTGTTTTCTTTCAAAAAATTGGATGTGTCCACGTTGCGCTTTGGGGCGTTTCCTGTCACGGGCGCTAGGCCTACCCACACAAGTGAGGTATCATTTTTATCGGGAGACTTGGAGGAAAGCTGGGTGGAAGGAAATTTGTGGGTCCTCTCAGATTCCAGAACTTTCTGCCACAGAAATGTGAGGAACATTTGTATTTTTAGCCAAATTTTGAGGTTTGCAAAGGATTCTGGGTAACAGAACTTGGTCCGAGTCCCACAAGTCACCCCATCTTGTATTCCCCTAGGTCTCTAGTTTTCAGAAATGCACAGGTTTGGTAGGTTTCCCTAGGTGCCGGCTGAGCTAGAGGCCAAAATCTACAGGTAGGCACTTCGCAAAAATCACCTCTGTTTTCTTTAAAAAAATTGGATGTGTCCACGTTGCGCTTTGGGGCGTTTCCTGTCGCGGGCGCTAGGCCTACCCACACAAGTGAGGTATCATTTTTATCGGGAGACTTAGGGGAACGCTGGGTGGAAGGGAATTTGTGGCTCCTCTCAGATTCCAGAACTTTCTGCCACAGAAATGTGAGGAACATGTGTTTTTTAGCCAAATTTTGAGGTTTGCAAAGGATTCTGGGTAACAGAACCTGGTCCGAGCCCCACAAGTCACCCCATCTTGGATTCCCCTAGGTCTCTAGTTTTCAGAAATGCACAGGTTTGGTCGGTTTCCCTAGGTGCCGGCTGAGCTAGAGGCCAAAATCTACAGGTAGGCACTTCGCAAAAATCACCTCTGTTTTCTTTAAAAAAATTGGATGTGTCCACGTTGCGCTTTCGGGCATTTCCTGTCGCGGGCGCTAGGCCTACCCACACAAGTGAGGTATCATTTTTATCGGGAGACTTGGGGGAATGCTGGGTGGAAGGAAATTTGTGGCTCCTCTTAGATTCCAGACCTTTCTGCCACAGAAATGTGAGGAACATGTGTTTTTTTAGCCAAATTTTGAGGTTTGCAAAGCATTCTGGGTAACAGAACCTGGTCCGAGCCCCACAAGTCACCCCATCTTGGATTCCCCTAGGTCTCTAGTTTTCAGAAATGCACATGTTTGGTAGGTAGGTGCCGGCTGAGCTAGAGGCCAAAATCTACAGGTAGGCACTTCGCAAAAATCACCTCTGTTTTCTTTCAAAAAATTGGATGTGTCCACGTTGCGCTTTGGGGCGTTTCCTGTCGCGGGCGCTAGGCCTACCCACACAAGTGAGGTATCATTTTTATCGGGAGACTTGGAGGAAAGCTGGGTGGAAGGAAATTTGTGGGTCCTCTCAGATTCCAGAACTTTCTGCCACAGAAATGTGAGGAACATTTGTATTTTTAGCCAAATTTTGAGGTTTGCAAAGGATTCTGGGTAACAGAACTTGGTCCGAGTCCCACAAGTCACCCCATCTTGTATTCCCCTAGGTCTCTAGTTTTCAGAAATGCACAGGTTTGGTAGGTTTCCCTAGGTGCCGGCTGAGCTAGAGGCCAAAATCTACAGGTAGGCACTTTGCAAAAAACACCTCTGTTTTCTTTCAAAAAATTGGATGTGTTCACGTTGCGCTTTGGGGCGTTTCCTGTCGCGGGCGCTAGGCCTACCCACACAAGTGAGGTATCATTTTTATCGGGAAACTTGGGGGAACGCTGGGTGGAAGGACATTTGTGGCTCCTCTCAGATTCCAGAACTTTCTGCCACAGAAATGTGAGGAACATGTGTTTTTTTAGCCAAATTTTGAGGTTTGCAAAGGATTCTGGGTAACAGAACCTGGTCCGAGCCCCACAAGTCACCCCATCTTGGATTCCCCTAGGTCTCTAGTTTTCAGAAATGCACATGTTTGGTAGGTAGGTGCCGGCTGAGCTAGAGGCCAAAATCTACAGGTAGGCACTTCGCAAAAATCACCTCTGTTTTCTTTCAAAAAATTGGATGTGTCCACGTTGCGCTTTCGGGCATTTCCTGTCGCGGGCGCTAGGCCTACCCACACAAGTGAGGTATCATTTTTATCGGGAGACTTGGGGGAATGCTGGGTGGAAGGAAATTTGTGGCTCCTCTTAGATTCCAGACCTTTCTGCCACAGAAATGTGAGGAACATGTGTTTTTTTAGCCAAATTTTGAGGTTTGCAAAGGATTCTGGGTAACAGAACCTGGTCCGAGCCCCACAAGTCACCCCATCTTGGATTCCCCTAGGTCTCTAGTTTTCAGAAATGCACATGTTTGGTAGGTAGGTGCCGGCTGAGCTAGAGGCCAAAATCTACAGGTAGGCACTTCGCAAAAATCACCTCTGTTTTCTTTCAAAAAATTGGATGTGTCCACGTTGCGCTTTGGGGCGTTTCCTGTCGCGGGCGCTAGGCCTACCCACACAAGTGAGGTATCATTTTTATCGGGAGACTTGGAGGAAAGCTGGGTGGAAGGAAATTTGTGGGTCCTCTCAGATTCCAGAACTTTCTGCCACAGAAATGTGAGGAACATTTGTATTTTTAGCCAAATTTTGAGGTTTGCAAAGGATTCTGGGTAACAGAACTTGGTCCGAGTCCCACAAGTCACCCCATCTTGCATTCCCCTAGGTCTCTAGTTTTCAGAAATGCACAGGTTTGGTAGGTTTCCCTAGGTGCCGGCTGAGCTAGAGGCCAAAATCTACAGGTAGGCACTTTGCAAAAAACACCTCTGTTTTCTTTCAAAAAATTGGATGTGTTCACGTTGCGCTTTGGGGCGTTTCCTGTCGCGGGCGCTAGGCCTACCCACACAAGTGAGGTATAATTTTTATCGGGAGACTTGGGGGAACGCTGGGTGGAAGGACATTTGTGGCTCCTCTCAGATTCCAGAACTTTCTGCCACAGATTGTGAGGAACATGTGTTTTTTTAGCCAAATTTTGAGGTTTGCAAAGGATTCTGGGTAACAGAACCTGGTCCGAGCCCCACAAGTCACCCCATCTTGGATTCCCCTAGGTCTCTAGTTTTCAGAAATGCACAGGTTTTGTAGGTTTCCCTAGGTGCCGGCTGAGCTAGAGGCCAAAATCTACAGGTAGGCACTTTGCAAAAATCACCTCTGTTTTCTTTCAAAAAATGGGATGTGTCCAAGTTGCGCTTTGGGGCGTTTCCTGTCGCGGGCGCTAGGCCTACCCACACAAGTGAGGTATCATTTTTATCGGGAGACTTGGGGGAACGCTGGGTGGAAGGAAATTCGTGGCTCCTCTCAGATTCCAGAAGTTTCTGTCACAGAAATGTGAGGAACATGTGTTTTTTTAGCCAAATTTTGAGGTTTGCAAAGAATTCTGGGTAACAGAACCTGGTCCGAGCCCCACAAGTCACCCCATCTTTGATTCCCCTATGTCTCTAGTTTTCAGAAATGCACAGGTTTGGTAGGTTTCCCGAGGTGCCGGCTGAGCTAGAGGCCAAAATCTACAGGTAGGCACTTTGCAAAAAACACCTCTGTTTTCTTAAAAAAAAAAAGGGATGTGTCCCCGTTGCGTTTTGGGGCGTTTCCTGTCGCGGGCGCTAGGCCTACCCACACAAGTGAGGTATCATTTTTATCGGGAGACTTGGGGGAACATAGATTAGCAAAACAAGTGTTATTGCCCCTTGTCTTTCTCTACATTTTTTCCTTCCAAATATAGGAGAGTGTGTAAAAAAGACATCTATTTGAGAAATGCCCTGTAATTCACATGCTAGTATGGTCACCCCAGAATTCAGAGATGTGCAAATAACCACTGCTCCTCAACACCTTATCTTGTGCCCTTTTTGGAAATACAAAGGTTTTCTTTATAGCAATTTTTTACTCTTTATATTTCAGCAAATGAATTGCTGTATACTCGGTATAGAATGAAAACGCACTGCAGGGTGCAGCTCATTTATTGCCTCTGGGTTCCTCGGGTTCTTGATGAACCTACACGCCCTATATATCCCCGCAACCAGAGGCGTCCAGGAGACGTAACGGTATATTGCTTTCGATAATCTGACATTGCAGGGAAAAGTTACAGAGTA
This sequence comes from Pleurodeles waltl, assembly GCF_031143425.1. Taxonomy (NCBI): domain Eukaryota; kingdom Metazoa; phylum Chordata; class Amphibia; order Caudata; family Salamandridae; genus Pleurodeles; species Pleurodeles waltl. Next base: position 450,824,802 of record NC_090439.1, on the reverse strand, counting down.
AAACGTAGAGAAAAATTGATGTTTTTTTCACCTCAATTTCAATATTTTTCTTTTTCAGTTATTATTTTTTGTGGGAAACCCTTGTAGGATCTACACAAATGACCCCTTGCTGAATTCAGAATTTTGTCTACTTTTCAGAAATGTTTAGGTTTCTGGGATCCAGCATTGGTTTCATGCCCATTTCTATCACTGACTGGAAGGAGGCTGAAAGCACAATAAATTGCAAAAATGGGGTATGTCCCAGTAAAATGCCAAAATTGTGTTGAAAAATTGGGTTTTCTTATTCAAGTCTGCCGGTTCCTGAAAGCTGGGAAGCTTCTGAGTTTAGCACCGCAAACCCTTTGTTGATGCAATTTTCAGGGGGAAAACCACAAGCCTTCTTCTGCAGCCACTTTTTCAATTTAAAAAAAAAAAACGAAGTTTTCACTGTATTTTGGCTAATTTCTTGGCCTCCTTCAGGGGAACCCACAAAGTCTGGGTAACTCTAGAATCCCTAGGATGTTGGAAAAAAAGGACGTGAATTTGGCTTGGTTAGCTTATGTGGACAAAAAGTTATGAGGACCTAAGCGCAAACTGCCCCAAATAGGCAAAAAAAGGCCTGGCACAGGAGGGGGAAAAGGCCTGGCAGCGAAGGGGTTAATCCTTGAATTACTTTTCACTAGTTATTTTTGGTAACCTAACAATGTTGCATTGATTAGCTTGTGGCACAATGTCATTGTGTTTACACATTATGGCATGTTATAATACATATATGATTAGAGTGTACTTTGTTATGTACATGCACATTTTCATTAGGTATGTGATTAGCTTTTAGGGGCAGGCATTCATCATAGTCATGAACACTCACACCACCTAATTGATGTGATAGAAAACATTGGGATGTGTGACTACAGGTGTATTTGTTTCACCCTGACAGGTGATCAATATGACCAAGTTTGTATATTTGGAGTTTGGAACCAATGCAGAACTTACACAGGGCCAGGGGAAATGTTCCATGGATGGCTATGTGGAATGTATCCAAATTGAGACAGACATTGATTTGGATGGTATTTCAAATAGTAAAGGTTTCAGCTTGTCTGGAGCAATGTCAACCTCATTTTGCTTGCATTTGTACCTATGATGTATGTTGGATATGTGTAGAATGTGTGCAAGTGAGTTATTTGTTTATCAACAACTGGAGAGTGGTAAGATGTCATACCTTATTGCCTTCTTTTTTGGCATGTGTCTAATATTGTGTGTGCACCTTACTCATACTTTAGTTGTATGTGAAGAATACTTCAAGCACTGATGTGTTTGATTCAATATCTTGCACTCACACACTACAAACATATGCATGGCGCTTGATTATTTTATTGGATGCCCCTGATAGGCTTAAAGCCAGGGGGGCGGTGCACAGAGATGTTTTGAGGCATGGGCAAAGTGACCCAGACTTTCAGTGGGTCCCCTGATTGAGCCAAACCTGTTCTACAGAGAGTCTTTACATGATGCAATACTTCTTATACAGATTGTTTTAAATACCATTTTCCCAAAGTTACTTATGAATGTGCATGATGTTTGAGAGTTTATTGCAGAAATTGTGCAAAGAAAGTGTGTTTTTGTTTCATGAGACATCCCTATTAAGTTTACTTTTATCAATACAGGCCCTAGCATGTGTGAAACTTACATAGTTCATTTGCTGTAATGTTAGCGAGGAACTGCTATTGTGTTTTAATATTGTAAGCACACATCACTGTCCCTGAATATTAGTTGTGTACACATTTAGAATTTGGAAGAGTGTGCCTGTGCAGTGTCAGTGACCCAACCAAAGAGGACATCAAAGAGCAGATTTTGGATCATGCATTCAAAGTTGTTCGAACAGGGACATACAAATTACCTCTGGCCCAGGGCCCCCATACACCTTTAGATGTACCTACCTGTGCATCTGTTAAGTGAAATGTCAATGTAAACAGGTAGGACTGTGTCTTACCGCCGGTTGCATCCATCATAGTGTGGGTTTTGAAGGATGTGTATGATGGGCTCCATAGTGGCAGAGGACATTTGCAGATAAGTACAGGACAGTTTCTGCTTTTTATCCCTCTCTTTTGCCAACTCAGGTGTGGAGGCTTTGCTGCCACAGTCATGTCGGCGGGAAGGAGCATTGTGATTGGGTCGGTGTGGAAACTGGCGGTCCGCCATCTGACATACACATTGGCCTTTCCTGCCGCCATTGCAGTTGAGATTTCCGAGTGGCAACAGAGGTGCTGCTGTGGTCTTTAAGCCTATGTACCTCCTTGCTTTGTAATTGGGTGGGTGGACCACCAAGTTGGTGGCCGGAGACTCCGGCACTATTTTTATGGCAGAACCCTTTCCGCCAAACTGATAATCAGGCCCATAGTGTTTCTTGACTATCCCAAAACATGCTATACCCATAGGCAACAACTGAACTGCAGCTTATTATGAGTTTTCAGGGTGTGCCAACCATGCATCAATTCATATGGTAAAATCTAAAGATTGCAAAATGGTTATGAGTGGAATTCTATAGATTATAGAAATGTGTCTAAAATACTGAGTTTAGTGATAGTGTTTATTTCTACAACTCTGTACTTGGGGTTACCCATACTGTCATGACTCAGAAAACATTTTGCAACATGGGTTTTTTCTTGAACACTTGCTTACATTTGGAAGCAAAACAATTGAGAGAAATGTTATTGATGACAAATGTTCCTCCATTCCATGGGTACACACAAAATGGGCCAAAAACTATGTTTAGGGGTTTGACTAGTGTTGTACAAGTAACAGACTTTCAGTAGGTCAAGAAACCATAGATACAAAGGGTAGGAATTTCCCATCTTTTGCGTGGCATACCCCCAGATTTCTGCCCTATCTGTTTTTGCTGACTGTAAAGCTCTATGTGCTTTATCCCTGCTAAAAAGTAGTAAAGTAACTGTGCTCCCCCCTTTAACATGGTTGAATTGATATACTCCTAATTGGCATATTTAATCTACCTGTAAGTCCCTAATATATGGTACAAGTTGTAGCCAGGGTATGTAACCTAATGGCCACCAGTGGATTGCAGCATCTATTGTGCCACCCACTGCAGTTGCAGTGCAAACATGGCTTCTGGTCTAATATTTTAGCATGCCTGTAGAAATTTAAAAACTGCAATTTGACCTGCAAAAATACCCCCTTTTGGCAGAATCTCTCTCTTAAATATAAATAAGTCACTCCTATGTAGGTCTTTTATCCTATAATGCCAGGCTCATGGCATTTAAAAGTAGGATACTGAGAAATGTAATGTTAACATGTCCATACAGTGACTAGCACCTGAAAATATTTTAATGATGGAAGACCTGCTGGCCTGTAGATAAACACTGGAAAGCAATATTAAATATTATTTCTGCTATCAGGGTAGGGATCACCTAGAATTATGATTCTTCATCACTTTTTAATATTTACCTACAGCCCAAACTAATGATAAAGTTGGCTTTTTGATAAATATTAAGGACAAGTAACCGTTAGAAAGTTACCTTTTTCTTGGTTGAAGCCTCAGGAGGCTAATTTGCATTAGCATTCAGCTGCAACCCACTGAGTGCTCAAGCCCTGAATGAGGTATGAAAACTGCTCCCAGAGCAGACACAAAGGCCTGGGTGTGGGGAGATCTTTTTATTCCTCTGGAAGGATAACCATTTAGTCTATGCCCAGGAGCTTAAATTAGTTCAGCGCGCCCTCACACGTCACAGGCAGATGTCAGATGATATCTGCACAGGCTGTTTCTTTTGATTCTTCTGTTAGGCAGATAACAATTCCAGTGGGTGGGGAGCTGCCCTCAGAATTGATTTGGAGTGACCACAGAGGAGGGGATGCTCAATCCCCCGACCAGACCTCTGGATGGTTTCCCCACCTTTAATTTAAGCAGAGAGCAGCACTGTGGGACTTTTTGCTATAGGGCAGATAGGAAGTGCTGCTAAAGTAGGTTATGTCACCCCTGGGAACCTTACCCTGTTACTTAGGGGGGTGTCAGAAGTCACCCTCACCCACGGGCTTGTGCCAGGCTTACATGTGGCATCCCCTGACACCTCCTACAGAACACTACTGGACCTTAGGAAGATTAGAAGAGGGCTAAGTCTGCCATCTGAGACCTAAGAGGAGCCCTTAAGAAGTAGACCTACTCCGTGTTCTACCAAGGAAAAATAAACTGACTCCATTGGTCGTAAGTCCACCCTATCTAAGCTGCAGAGATACTACTAACTACAAGAGACCTTTGTTGCAACAACCTAGATGACCAGTTTCAACTAAACGTGCCCATGACCCTGCTGCTGGCCTCTGCTGGAATGAGCTTTGACTCCCCCAAGTGCTGTTTCTGAGGGCCGGGAACCTGTGCCTGAGTCTGAATGGACTTTTCATACCACCTCTGAGAACCTGGGACATAGATACATTTTTTGCTTCAAAGACCTCTGAAGGACTGGGACAAACCTGCCAAGCTGATCCAAACAAGGTGCATTGCAGCTGGGCTGAAGTTCAGGTTTCTCCCACTCTGAGCTTTCTACCTGCAGTAAATCTATCACAAATCCATCAGAGTATCTGGCCTCATGGAACTCTCTTCAGCAACAGCTTGCCGACGTGCCCCAGTGAAGAAGTCTGAGCTCATAAAACGTGACTAAGGGCCTGATTTAGATCTTGGCGGTAATGGTCCTGCTCACAATTTTTTTACAGAAACAATTTCCGCTCTCTTGGCGATCCGCCCACCCGATTTAGATGCTGGCAGTCCCATAATGACAGAGAACCCGAGTCCTGCCAACTCCACCAAGAATCTTCAGCCACCTTGAGGGCGGCATTGGGAATAGGGGCCGACTGCGGGACTCCAGTCAACATTATTTCTGAGTAGATTTGGATGTGCCTTACTGCCAAGCCAACTGTGGAGGTCTGACCTGCACATCGTAGTTGGCGGATTGGAGGGGGAATTGGGTACAAGCCTACCTTTCTCCCCCATTCCACTTCTGTTTTCGACTGGACACAAATGGACATAACCTTCCGGCGCTGCTGTCACTGGACCACAGACTTAAAGGTAGGGAACCCGCATTGGCTGTGCAAATGCTGTGATTATCGCAAATTAGCTCAGGACCACTGCAGTAATATTTATGTCATAGTAATTTTTTGAATTACTGTGCAATAGATATGTCAGGAGTACATTTGTGCGGGACAAGGATGGGGACACACTGGTACATGACACCATGTGTCACAAACAGTACACAACTGTCATATTGGTGTTAGTATTCATTGTCAAATGAATGGTGGCACCACAGTGACCTTACATTCACATCCGTAGACTACGTCCATGTGTGCACATTGCAGGGGACATGTACCTGTTATGTTGTGCTTCCACTTGTATCTGTCAGACAGTACATTTATATGTGTGTGTGTGATCAGATTGGCTGGTTGAGGCAGAAGGAGCTGAAGTGGGTGCTGTGTTTGTGTCTGTATGTGTACCACTTACATGTGGGTACAATGTTGCGTTTGTTTGAGTGTGTGTTGTGTTGCTGTGTGTAACATTCAGATGGGTGTTGTTGTGTGGTGGTCATTGTTGTGATGTGTATAGTTGTGCTTTTGTGTGAGTTTGTTTGAGTAGCTGAGTGTGAAATTGTTTTGGTTGTTGTGGTTGTGTTGCTTGTGGGTGCAGTGTTAATAATGCTTGTGTGTTGTGTCATGGATGGAGCAATGTGTGTTTTCGACATGTGTGTGCTGTTTGGTGTTGGAATGGCAGTGGATTACTGTGTGTATGTGGTGTGCTGTGTAGTGTGTTGTGCAGGGAACACACATGTCTAAGGTACAGTGTGTGTGAGACTTACCTCTATTCCATTTCCATTTCCATTGTAAGATGCCCATTGGGTTCAGCAACAGCCTCCCTCTGCCAGAAAACCGCCACCAGTACTCTGTCTACAGGACTGTAACATCTGAATATGGCTGGCAGAAACCCGACAGCCTAATGGCTAGGAAGAGCACTCCATTGTGGTGGTCTGCTGCTCAGCAGCATTACATCTAAATAAGGTGGGGGAACACCATGACTTAATGGTATGTTTGGGTCTGCCGCAATGGCGGATTGGCGGTAATACTGCCAAGATCTAAAACAGGGCCTAAGTGTGAATGGAGACATTTTGACCGCATGAGAGCTCCAAAAGTACCTGGCCAACAAGAGACCTTCCCTGGGAATGAAATACAAATTTCTCCTGCTCTGAGGTTTCCAAAAATCAATGGCTTCACCAGACCATGACCATTGTCTTTCAACCTCATGGAGAACCCTTCAGCTACTGACTACTGCCTGGACCTATTGAAGCTATTTGACTTCCATTTTTTTAACTTGGGCCCATATTTATGGGCTGTGTGGCTCAGGGAAGTGCAGCAAGTCACCTTGCTGTGCTGTCCTCCATCACAAGGAAAGGGGAGGAATGGGCTGTACTTCTCTAAAACGGTGCAGCCCTGTCCTTTCCCCTTGCACCCTTTTGGTTGCCTAGCGCCAATGCAGGCAACCTTGAATCATGGTGCAAGGGTGCATGTGTTGCATGCAGGATTTTGTTTTTGTGCAGAAAGGGACACCTTCCTGCAAAAACAATCCTGAGAGGCTTTTTTCTCCTTCTATTTTTGCTGCAGACATTAGGATTCCACAATAAAAAGAAGAAAACACAGAAAAAAATAGAAGAAATAAACACATTTCTCCAAGTTGCACCTTTCCTGAGGAGGCATATCTTCTTGGTGCATACCTAGGGTCAAAATCCAAGGATGTTGCATAGGAACACCCAGGCTACACACATGGAAACATATCCTTGGCGGAGAGTAATGTAACACCGCAATTTATGTTGCATTACATTGCTCAAGATTTATGAAGCCATGCAGGGCCATGCAAAGTAGCCCTGCATGGCTTCATAAATATCACTTAAGGTTTGTGTCACTCTTCCACCATGTTGTGTGGTGTAAGAGTAATGCAAACCAGGCCATAAATGTGGCCCAAAGTTCAAAGGTAAAAACTCTGACCGGTTGAACCTAGTTACTGTATCCGACTCATGCTTCATTGTGGTCGGTCTGCAATGGTACAAAGGTTTTGTCTACTGTGTCCAGTTAACTGCGGTTGGCTTTGAGCACTTTTGGGTGATTTTCTTCCCTTTATGGGATATTTGTAGTTTTACTGTCATGTTATTTATTAAAATATTCTGTATTTTTTCTAAAGTGGTTTAAGATTTTGTCTTGTGTTGTCTTTTGACTTTATTACTGTTTTAGTACTGCATGAATACTTTACATCTTGCCTCTAAATTAAACCTGCCTGCTCTGTGTTGTAGCTCCCAGGGTGGCTAAGCCCAGGTTAATTTAGTGATATTAGTTGTTCACCCTTACAAGAATTGTGGCACCCACCACAACAAATCTCCCAGTTTCTCACACTCTATTTCAATGATTAACAAGTCCCACATGGACTAAGGATTTTTTCTCATTATGTTTGAGACATTCAAATATTTTTTCTCTTTGGGAGTGCAGCAGTTTACATGTTGGCTTGACAGAAAGGATGCTAAAAGAAATGAAATATTTGGTACCATTTTTACTTGAATGACCTTTTTTTGGGTCGCCCCTCTTACACTCTTTCTATAGGCAAATTGAGAGCCTTAAGAATATGACAGACCAAGTGGTGACTTCTTAATCAAGAAAGCAACTTTCTCTTACTTTCTAAATGTTGTGGGGAACATCGAGGGGAATTTGGAAACATTTGTCAATTTTTGGTGGAAGCCTTATTACCACCGACTTGCAAATGAGGCTCAATTACTTCTGTTGTTCTAAATGTATATTGTATGCAAAACCATTTTGCTAGCATTAAAATGGAAATTCACACAAATGTAGAAAAGCAAAAACCTTGCTGAAGTTGTTATCCTTTCCATAGACCTCCATTAAAGCAGTAAAAAGTTTTAAAAAGCTTCACATATTTCTATTTTTCTCTCACATATTGACTTCCAAGTACACACAAGAGTCTAATTGACAATGTACCCTACATGTCAGCTAACCACAATAACAAATACAATTAAAACCCCACATGAGATCTTTTCCTCACTTTGTTGGAATGTTGTAAGTGTATTAGGAAAATGGCACTTTAAACTTGACTGTCATTGTGTCAAAGTGTGACATCAGTTGTCTACAAGGGAGATGAGTGAAAAGGGACCTTACAAAGAATGTACCAGAAACAAATTAGCAAATGTGTCATGGGACTCAATTCTGTATAGCTAAACATCATACAAATTGGGTTAGTGTGGGTCAATCAATATCTCTCTGTATATCTTAATCATCTTACTATTGAAGTGTTTTTCTGTATGTTAAATGTTCAGCAACAATAAACAGATAGATAACTGTACATAGACAGGTCTCTCTTTTTGCAAAAGTGTTTTTTTCTATCTCCCCGTTATAGTATTACAAACATGAAAAATCATAGTGCAAATGGCATACTTGGTCAAATGTTCTATAGCTAATACTGTTCAGGAAGAAGAAGTGTGTTCGAGATATAATCACTCATTCCAGTACTACAACTGGAACTGCTCATGACTAAAGGAATGTGATACATTTATTAGGCTATATTGAATTTTCCAACATAAATGTGGTTAAACATACCCTGGTTCTTTTGGGTAACTATACCAGCTCCAGGGTCTGCTGAGGATGAAATGGAAATAAAACAGATGGAGCTCCCATAATATTTACTCCTTGCAGTCTATCTAATTAAACTTTTGCCTCATAAGGCAAAAGTGACATAAGAGCATTACATTGTATAACTGAATCAACCATGGATTTGATTATGAACTGGGCCAGTAAATTCAATTGAAATGGTTGAGCCAGTAATTGTATTAACCACAGCCCATTCCACAATGTGGAACCACGGTGTAAGGATGCCTGCATTGGCACTAGGCAGTGCTAAGTGTGCCAGCTCAGGGAGACAGCAGAAATGCATCATATCCTAATAGATATGGTGCATTCCTGCTCTCTCCCTGCAAACGCAGCACAATACAGATAGTTGTCTTGCTGTGTTGAGTGGCTTTTTAGTATATCTGGATCCTAGTGCCAGCAAGCTCCTAAAGATAGTATAGAGATCATTCTGCATGAGGCATGATTTGTGATAAAATATACCAAGACAATAGTACTTTCTTAGAGTAGCAGCCCCTTTGAAGGTGATGGAAGGTGCCATATGTATGTGTTTACTCACATTTGCATCTGACTATACATGGTGCTAATGTTTACTTAACATCACATCATTTTTCTAACTCTGAACATTATACTGGATGATAAACCATAGCTCGTGTTCATTCTCAAAAATGAAGGTAAGTTTGTCTTGAAATAGATTTAATTAGTTTACAACTTCTCCTGACCAGGTGGCTGATTACATTGTGTTTTCACTTCTTTAATGAAAAAATTGATCTTCTTAATTGTTTCTTTTTCCTGCCTACCTGTTTCAATACATTGTAATTTTCCTCTGATCAGTTCTTAGAATGAAATATTGTCTGTTATGCCTCAATCTTACAAGAAGAATATTATTTATAGATGTTATTTTAATATACAGTTTGATATAAAAAGTTGTTTCTTTGACATATTTTACGAACTAAATACATTGATTCTTAGTCGAATATATGCTGAAACATTCATATTATTGTTAGTAAAACTGTGTGTTCGTCTTTTACTCTTCTGTAAACCCTTTAAGGTTTAACAATATGTTATTCATGTAGCAACCAGAAAATGCTAACTTTTTGTGAAAGATACATATTCACTTACTCCCACTCAAAAATACATACTCTCTTTGCCCATAAATGGGTGAACCTGGAGTCTAATACCGCCACTGGTTTGGCTTGCGAATTGTGTTCTGAAAGAGAAATGAGCCATTGTTCACTACAACCAATGCCTTCTACAGTGCCATGCTTGAATGACTTAAATAGTTAACTGAATAACAATTCCATCCTTGTTATTTGTTGTGTCACTACAACTCAAGTATGTAATTTGACTATTAACTGCTTTGAATGTGATGTTGTTTCTAATATGTATTTCCTCAAATCTACACCTGTCTTTAAAAGGTGTGAATGCTTACCTAAAATTGCATGCTATAGTTGGTGATAAACTTCAATACATGTTTGCTCTGATTTCAATATTGACTTCGCTCATGATAAATGTACTATGCTTACAGCATCTATATTAGAAATGGACATATGCGTTATATCTTCTTATACCCCCTTTCACAAAACAAATTGATAATTGTAAAATATAAGTATCAGTATCATTATTTCGATTATAAATATAATCATAAAAGAATACAACCACATAATAACACACTCATTGTTAGAAATGAGATCTTTGGTTGGCAGTCAGGTTACCCCCTGTCAGGGTAAGTCACACACAATCCAAACTATCCTGTGCCCACCCTCTGGTAGCTTGGCACTGAGCAGTCAGGCTTAACTTACAAGGCAATGTGTAAAGTAAAATATATATTTATCTGGATACATGTAGGTCAAAACTATTAAAGATGCAATAAGTAAATGTTGAGATATCACTGAAAAGTGATATAAAGGGGGTCATTCCAACATTGGCGGTAAAAGCCGCTTACCGCCGTACAGAAGACCGCCAAAACACCGCCGCGGCCGCAGAATTCCGCCACAGCTATTATGACCCACATCTCGGAATCCGCCGAAATTCAGACACCCACACAAGTCCGCCACACCAAAGGTCAGTGTTAAACTGGCGAAAATAATTCCTCCACCGTCACGCCAACAGAAACACGCCCATGCTATCACGACCCACGAATCCATGTGGCGGTCTTTCAAACGCGGTATTCCATTGGCGGTACACACCGCCGCGTTCAAAATACACACACATCTCCAAAACACCGCCACATTGGACAATTCAAAATACACACACCTGATACACATACACTCCCACACACCAAATTAAATATAAAACACACACCCACATCACCCACAAACCCCTACGACCACAATTCACGAACGAAGGCTAGAGAGACAGAGAGCACAGCAATTGAGAACCCCACCACACAGAGGCACACAACACCATCACCCATACAACATTCCACGCACAAAACACCACACACCACCACACATCACCACACACATCAACACTTACACCACCCCACACATCACCCACACCACCCCATGTCACACCAAAGACACCCCCGGTTTTCCGAGGAGGAGCTCAGGGTCATGGTGGAGGAAATCCTACGGGTAGAGCCACAGCTATTTGGCTCACAGGTGCAGCACACCTCCATAACCAGGAAGATGGAGCTATGGCGCAGAATCGCTGTGGGACAGTATCCAAGAAATCGGAAGGACATCAGGAAGAGGTGGAACGACCTATGGGGGAAGGTGTGTTCAGTGGTCTCCAGGCACAACATTGCAGTACAGCGGACTGGCGGCAGACCCCCACAATCCCCCACAACTAACAACATGGGAGGAGCAAGTCTTGACCATCATGCATCCAGAGGGCCTCGGAGGAGTCGGTGGAGGAATGGACACTGGTAAGTCAAATCTTAACTATCATATCCCCCACCCTACCTGCATGCTATCACACACCCACACCCTCACCCCCTCCCCTATCACTCCAACTCCTCACTAATGTACAAATAACACAAACCACCCATCCCAACACCAAGCCCTGCATGACACAACTAAGCATGGTCACCCCTCACCAAAGCATGCTCACTGCACATACCCATAACAACCCCTAACCTTCATCACACAAACCCACACACAGGAATGCTTGCACTGGGGTACACGCACACCCACCCATTGCACGCCATTACACACACAGATGCAATAATCATGCTCTTATATCCCTGCAGGACCACTAAGAAACGTCACCACACAGGAGGGTCCAGACATCTCCACTCCATCCACAGAAGAGGCCCACAGTGACGACAGCAGCTCTGCCCTACTGGATCCTGATGACCAGCCCGGACCATCGTGGGCCATGGGACAGTCGGTTCCCCTTGCACAGGCACAGCCCAACACTGACCTTCCACCCTCTGGTAACACCAGCAAAGAACCCACCCAGCGGGCCCATACCTCCGTACCCAGGACATGTCAATCAGCAGTGTGTCCACCACTACAGGGAACCCAGGATAACCCACCACCCCAACAACAACAGGGACCTGGGGGCAGTGGTAGTGGGCACACGGTTCAGGGGACGGAGGCACAGGAACACAGGGGAACTGGGAGGGCTGCTGTGCGACAAGGGGCGGACAGGCCAAGGGAACCCACTCTCCACGAGGCCCTCTCCTCCATCATGGGAGCATACCACCACTCCCAAGAGACGATGGCGACAGTCCTGGCCAAGTTTCAGGAGACCCAGCGCCTGCATGAGGAACAGTATTTGGGGTTCAGGGAGGAGCTCAGGACCATCAGCTCCGCCCTGGACACCATCGTAGGGGTGCTGAAGGACATACAGCAGACCATGAGGGACACCATGGCACACCAAGGGGCCCCTGACACTAGCATGGACCTCCGCCGGCGCTAGTGGACAGGACGCCCCGCCACAGGACCACCACACCAGCACCCCACCCCCTGCAGACGGACAACCACCACACAAGCGGTCCCTGAGATCCAGGAACAGGACAGAGCAAGATAGCAAGACCCCTGCCAGGAAATGAGACCACCCTGATTGTCCTCCCACTGTCCCACTTTGTTACCCTGTCCATACTTAAACTGCCCCAGCTCCACTTCCTATGCCCATATGGGCAGTGCACCTGTGTGACCAATAGACTGGACTCTGCCATGGACATACCCCCACCGTCCCCCATCACCATTTTACAACCCCCCTCCATTTTTGAGCACTTAAATAAACTCCCTTGAACCACAAAACAATCTGGAGTCAGTCTGTGATTTGGTAAATTTGTATTATCAATGACAGTGTCAAAATGTGTTCTCAATTGTAAAGCCAACATACCTATGTCACACATCACAAGTCCTTGAAGGATGCAAGCAGATGACACACGTTGGTAACCACACCGGTGAAACCGTAATGGATAGGTACAACTCAGTGACCAAATACTGCTATTAAATGACAGACAGGATAGAGATAGAAGTGTGAAAGTGAATGTAATGGTAAAAAAAAAATATTCTCACCTGTGTGTCACTGGAAATATTGCTGTATGACTGACTCCCTGTTGTCTATGTCTTCTTCCTCAGCTTCCTCCTCATGACTGTCCACAGGCTCCACAGGCTCCACAGCTGCCACAACACCGCCATCTGGACGGACGTCACTGCCTCGGTCGTGACCGCCATTTTCTATCTGTTAAATCACTCGATACCTGATCTTCGACAGGAGAGGACCTACAGTGCAAGTGCTGCTGTGACCTCAGTCTGGAAGAGACAATGGCTGCTGCGTCTGGGGAAAGGGCCCCTGCCTTCACTTCTCAGGAGTTGGAGAAGCTAGTCGACGGGGTCCTCCCCCAGTACACGCTACTCTACGGTCCTTCAGACCAACAGGTAAGTACACAGGGAGCACGTTGTATGGGCTATGCCTGTGTGGAGAGGGCTGGTTGTAAGAAAGAAGGGGGCAGAGTTCAGGGAACATGAAGGACTGTGAATGCATGTGCCACATGGCAAGGGTAGGGATGGGGGCCACTCACATCGACGGTGCAGTTGGTAATGACTTTTCTTCTTCCCCTGTGCATGTCGTGTAGGTCAGCGCCCACCAGAAGAAGGACATTTGGCGTGCCATCGCCAAGGACGTCCGGACCCTGGGGGTCCACCAGAGACGGGGCACCCACTGCCGGAAAAGATGGGAGGACATTCGCCGCTGGAGCAAGAAGACGGCGGAGGCTTAGCTGGTGATGGCCTCCCAACGTGGGAGGGGTGCCCGTCGCACCATGACCCCCCTGATGTTCCGGATCCTGGGGGTGGCCTACCAGGAGTTGGATGGGCGCTTGAGGGCATCACAGCAGACACAAGGGGGTGAGTACACTCTCATTCTGGGGACTTTGTGTGCAGTGGAGGTCTCTGGGTGGGGGAGGAGGGCTGTGGTTTTCCCTAGGCTAGCGTGAGTTCCGTAGGCTAGGCCCCTCCGGAATGCAGGCCATGTGGCACTGCACCCCACCTCAGTAGAGTGCCAGGTACAGGTATACATGCCCCTGTGGCATCCATGTGTGCAGATGTCCGCCATGTAGGCCAGATCCGAGGAATTGCATCTGTAGAGGCCAAGATCACGGTGTAGTGCAGGGGGCTGTTGTGTCTGTATTGTCCGCCAACGGTAGCGGTATGCCATGCTCTGTCTTTCTTCTGTCGCCCCCCCCTTTTTCTCCTCTCCCTGTTCTTTTGTGCATCAGCATCATCAGGCGGAGGAACAGTGGCACCGGAGCACGAGGGAGCTGCATCCCACATGGCCATGGAGGGCCACACCACGGACTCAGAATACACCAGTGGGACGGAGGGCGAGGGGAGCTTCACGTCGGTCACCGGATCACCAAACAGCGTCACGGACTCTTCCGCCGATGGGAGCTCCCTTGTGGTGGCGGCACCATCCGTGCCCCCCACTTCTACAGGTACAGCCGCCACCTTCCCTACCAGCACCGCCCTCCCAACAGCCCCTCAGCGTTCACCCCGTGCCCGCTCACCCAGGAGGGTGGGCATCACCTTCGCCCGAGGCACCTTAGCTCCTGCCCCAGTCACCCCTGCTGCCCTCAGTGAGGAGGCCATTGAACTCCTCAGGTCACTCACTGTTGGGCAGTCTACCATTGTGAATGCCATCCAGGGTGTAGAAAGGGAGTTGCAACATGGTAATGCATTCCTGGAGGGCATTCATTATGGTCAGGCTGCCCTTCATCTAACCCTGCAATCTCTGGCCTCAGCAATGATGGCAGCCATTGTCCCTGTCTCTAGCCTCCCCTCTCCAACTTCCTCCACCCAGACCCAATGCCCTGTACCCCAGCCTATCCCAAGCACACCATCAGACAAACATGCATACACCTCAACACACACAAGTAGCTCAGGCAAACATAAGCACCACACAATCCACAGGCACTCACGCAAGCATCACCCACATACAGACACAGCAACATCCACTGCATCCACTGTATCCCCCTCCTCGTCGTCTCCCTCCTCCCTCCCAGTGTCGTCTACACTCTCACCTGCATGCACCACATCTACAGGCACTAGGACTCGCACCAGAACACCCAGAACCACACCCCGCTCACCTGCACTCACCACCCCCACTACCATTTACACGTCCCCTGTGTCCACTCCCAGTGTGTCTGTGACGCCCCCTCCCAAAGTACACAAACGCGGGCACCCACACACCCAACATCCATCCACCTCACGACAGCCTCCAGTACCTGCACCCAAATCATCTAAAGTGACACCTCCTACAACCACCTCCTCTTCCTCCACTCCCAGACCCCCTCCAACTACCCATCCCAGTCTTCGTCAGCAACTCTTCCTCAGCAACGTTGACCTCTTTGCCCCCACCCCTCCAATTGATAGGTCCCGTAGTAGCACCTCAGCCAAAAAAACTCCTGCACCAGTGGTTCGTGTTAAAGGTGTGTGGAGTGCACCTGCCACCAGGGCAGCCAGTGTGACACGGAGCCAAAGCACTGCCAGTCCACCCCCTGTTAAGCACCTCAAGTTGGAAAGTGGCCGACGGGACAGGGTGAGGACTCCTGGCGGCAAAACTGCTCACAAGGGTCCCAGGGGGATTGCAGAGTCAGCTGTGACTCCTCCAAAGGTGGTGAAGGGCCAGAAGAAGTCTGCACAGTCTGGGAAGAGCAGCACGACGGAGAAGGGCACCATCCTCTCCGGCGGCGGGACGCCACCGTCGTCACTGGTCAGGAGACCACCACCGGAGTCTGTGCCCAGGAGGGCAGCAGTATCGTCACTGGTCAGGAGACCACCGCCGGAGTCAGTGCCCAGGAGGGCAGCAGCCGGAGTCAGTGCCCAGGAGGGCAGCAGTATCGTCACTGGTCAGGAGACCACTGCCAGAGTCAGTGCCCAGGAGGGCAGCAGTATTGTCACTGGTCAGGAGACCACCGCCAGAGTCAGTGCCCAGGAGGGCAGCAGCCGGAGTCAGTGCCCAGGAGGGCAGCAGTATCGTCACTGGTCAGGAGACCACTGCCAGAGTCAGTGCCCAGGAGGGCAGCAGTATTGTCACTTGTCAGGAGACCTCCGCCAGAGTCAGTGCCCAGGAGGGCCCCGGCAGCCACAGCCCCGCTGGGCAATGAGGGACCGTCATGCCAAACACCAATGCACAGGTCAGAGACCGCCATGGCAAGCACCGCTCAACAGGTCAGAGACCGCCATGGCAAAGCACCGCTGAACAAGGAAAACACAGCCATCGCGAAGACCGCTGAACAGGGCAAAGCACCGCTGAACAGGTCAGAGACCGCCATGGCAAAGCACCGCTGGACAGGGAAAACATTGCCACATCAAGCATTGTTATCCCATGTGCAGCTGGGACAGTGACGGAACAGGAACCGTCACGGGGAGCCTGATGCAGTCTGGGCACCATTCCCCCTCCAGAACCAGTGGAGACATGCATCCACTCCGTCTGTCCTTAACAGGATGCAGCACTCGGGGCACCAGTCCCCCTCCAGAACCAGTGGAGACTGTTATCCACTTGAGAGACTGTGGCTTTACACTCCCTAGGATGGTACAGTGGGCAACCCACCCACTGTAGAGACTTGAGAGACTGTGGCTTTGCACTCCCCAGGATACATCAATGGTCATGGAGCCCTGTCGTGGATCTGGTGTGGTGCTGTAATCCGGCTGAGGTGCCCCCCCCTTCCCTTCCCCCTGAGGTACCTGTTGTATTTCTATCTGATGCCCCTGCAGTGTTCTCTCCGTTTGTGGACAGGTATCTAGTGTGGGCCTGCCCCATGCATTTTTGGCCCAGTGGTGCACGGACATTGGTATGTGCATACCTGCACTACTTCTCGTAATGTATATAAGTTTGAATGTGTATATATATCTTATATATTTGGTAACTGTATTTTTATACATTACAATGTTTGAACTGATTTCCTTTTGTCTTTGCATTCTTCCGGGGGAGTTGTGGGTTGTTACTGTGCTGTTTGGAAATGCATTGGTGTGTGTGTTGTAGTGGGTGAGGGTCGGGTTGGGGGGGGGGGGTTTGCATGTGTGTGTCCCCCTGACTTTTGCCTCCCCCTCCCCTATGACGTAGGTGCAGTACTCACCATTGTCTTCGGCGCCGCTGTTGCTGGTGTTCGTAGATGAGCAGGAAGACAAGGGCAGGGAGTATTTGGAGTTTAGGCTCCATGGTGTCCTCCTTCCTCGTGGAGTGTGTTAAGGTGAGCGTTTTCCCATTGCAAAAGCTGTTTCCGCCGTGTTTTTATCCACGGTGAATCCGCCCCGGAAAGGTGGCAGATTGGAGGGTTGTGATACTGTGGGCGGTACATTGGCTTCCGCCTGTCTGTTGGTGGGGACCGCCGCTGCGTGTCTGTACCACCGTGGCGGTCGGAGTGTTAAAGTGGCTGTCTATGTTGCCGGTTTCCGCCACGGTCATGATTCCCTTTTTTTGTCCGCCAGCCTGCTTGCGGTATTACCGCCCCTGTAACACCGTCTGCCAGGGTTGTAATGACCACCAAAGTGTCTTAAGTCTTTTAAAAGCAAACAAAGTCTCTTTCAAGCACAAAGTACCTGGTTCGCGTGCAAAATCTCCGCAAAGAACCACAGAGGAGGAGATGCGTGGAAACAAAGGGTGTGTGTGTCGGTTTCTCAGGCCGCACACGGCGTTGCGTCGTTTAGTTTTCACGCATGGATGGCTGTGTGTTGATTTCCGGCGCTCGGTCGTGGATCCTCTTCAGGTTGTGGGGTTTTCAGGCGATACGTGGATTTCCGGTGCTGGAAGGATGAAGTCACAGGAGCTGCCTTGATCCGGTGGGCATTGTGTTAAATTTTCTACTGCACGGCAGGCGCTGTGTCAATTCCTCTCTGGAACTCAGACTGCGTTGTTCCGGCTCATGCTGTGTGTCGATCCAGTGGTCTGTGTATCAAATTTCCCGTCGGTACACTGGTGCTGCATCGATCTTCTCATTGTGAAGTCGGGCTGCAACATTCCGGTTCGGCGTGCAGTGAAATTTTCACCGCGGTGCAGGCTGTGCGTAATTTCTGGCAGGCTGTGCATCGAATTTCGCCGCACAAGGAGTCCTTCTTGTGGAGATGAAGCCTTTTTGGTCCTGAGACTTCAGCGAACAGGAGGCAAGCTCTATCCGAACCCTTGGATCACACTTCTTCACCACAGCCAGAGAGCAGCAAGGCAGCAGGGCAACAGCAAGGCTGCAGTCCTTCACAGAAAGCAGTCAGGCGAGTCCATTGGGCAGGCAGGTACTTCTTCTTGGGAGGATGCAGGTTCAAGTTTCTTCTCCAGGAAGTGTCTGAGTGAATGAACAAGGGAGCTGTCACTAAACCCAGCCAGATGTGGATTGTCAGGCACAGAAAGATTTAAGTGCAGAGAAATGCTCACTTTCTAAAAGTGGCATTTCTAAAATAGTAATATTAAGTCTAACTTCACCAGTCAGCAGGATTTTGTATCACCATTCTGGCCATACTAAATATGACCTTCCTACTCCTTTCAGATCAGCAGCTACCACTCAAACAATGTGTGATGGCAGCCCCAATGTTAGCCTATGAAGAGAGCAGGCCTCACAGCAGTGTAAAAAATAATGTAGGAGTTTTACTCTACCAGGACATGTAAACTACACAGGTACATGTCCTGTATTTTGCTTACACAGCACCCTGCCCTAGGGGTTTCCTAGGGCATACCTTAGGGGTATCTTTTATGTAGGAAAAGGGGACCTTTAGGCTTGGCAAGTACTTTTAAAGGCCAAGTCAAATTGGCAGTGAAACTGCACACACAGGCCTTGCAATGGCAGGCCTGAGACAAGGTGCTACTTAAGTGGGTGGCACAATCAGTGCTACAGGCCCACTAGTAGCATTTAATCTACAGGCCCTGGGCACATATAGTTCACTTTACTAGGGACTTATAAGAAAATTAAATAGTCCAAATAGGTATGATCCAATGTTACCATGTTTGAAGGGAGAGAGCATTTGTACTTTAGCACTGGTTAGCAGTGGTAAAGTGTGCAGAGACTTAAAACCAGAAAAAACTGTATCTAAAAAGTGGAGGGAGGCAGGCAAAAAGTTAGGGGTGGCCGCCCTAAGGCTGTGAGGTCTAACAAGCCAAAATATATAATCCTATTGTAGATCCTTAAACTAGAAATTAACCAATAAATATATTGACACTTGTATTTACCAACAAGCCAGGCCCTCTTGGGTTCAAGTTGTGACATTTGCTGGGGTATGGTGCTGTTCCGTAAACAAAGATTCATGTTTTGATCCTAGAAAACACACAAACACACTTGTGATGTACAAATCAGATAAGCAGACAAATTGTACATTGATCGAATTGAAGTTCTTTCGATTGCAGTTGGCCTATTCTCTGCACTAAGGTAATATGTGTGCTGGAAATTACTCCAGTCACATATGGTAGGTGACCCAAACCATAAAAACCTCCCTTCACATTGGCAAAATCCTCATTTCAGGGAAATCGTATGAAGCTGCTGCTGTGTCTCATCATTAAAAAAATAACTTCTTGTGGCACACCACTAAAAGTTGGTTTAAAAATTCTACCAGATACTGTCACGGTGTATTGGAAGGACCCTGTGGCCACAAAATGAAGTACTACCATGATTGTGACTATTAATGTTATCAATGTGGGATTTCCATTGTGAGGTAGAAGCTCTGGCTCCAGCTGATGACATAAATCAAAAATAGTTTGTCTATTCGATCTTATTCAATCTTAATTTTTTGATAATATCTGATTCTTCCATGATGGCAAGGTCTGGAAATGGTCGAAAAACTTGAGACTGTTGCCTTATACCTCACCCTGGGTTCATACATCTGCAATAAAACATTTTTTAAACATATTTATTTTTGCAAGCATCTCTTTGATATTTAACACAAATCTCATATAACGTTTGTTTTTTTAAGCAAATTTCTGTTTTTTTAAATTCTATTTCCTAACTATACTGTCCCTGTAAACTTTAATTTTTTCAGTGAATTTCCATGTTTTTTTAACATAAAGTAATTTTCATTATTATAAGTTGATCCAACCACTGACGCACACACCTTTGGCCTTGCGCAGTGGCAGTGGGCCACCGGGCCACCGGGCCTGGCCTATGGGAAGTTCCTGCTGTCAACCCCGCTAACCACTGAACCCCATGCTGCACACTACCTTTGACCATGCGCTGCCGGGGGTCAGTGTTCTCCCTCTCCCTCAGCGGATTTCGGCCCCGGGCTCAGCATTAATATATTTATTTTTTGGGGTAAAGGGGGTACGTGGCTCTCCTCCCCAGGCCAATCTTGGCCCGTGGACCCTATCCCCCAAGGCCCGACCTGCTAAAGTTTTTTTGGGGGGGAGGGGGCCACGTGTCCCACCTCTTCTGGCTGATTTTCCATTCCCCAGGGCACAGTGGGAATATATTTATATTTTTTTGGAAAGAGGGATCTCATGGCCCCCCTTCCTGGGCCACTCTCATTCCCATGGATCGCATACCCCAGGGCCTGTCCATGTCACCTGGGTGCCCTCGAGGGCACCCAGTCAAAAGGGTTGGGGACCGTGGCATTGCTGTCACAGAGAGGGAGCTGCTAAAGATGCAGCTCCCTCTCTGTGAGAGCAATAGTTGTCTTTGTTTTCCTGCCTGCATTCCTCTAGGCAGAGAAACAGAGGAAACCTCCGGTCACAGCAGGTGAGAGCTGTTTGACAGTTCTCACTTGCTGGAGCAAGAGTGTTTGCTTTGACTTTGCAGGAGCTGTCACAGCTCCCTCCAAGGCAGAGCAAACAACTATTTCCCAGGGATGGGCACCCTGGGACATAGCAGGAGCTGGCCCTAAGGGGTAGGTGGCCCCCACTGCCATTATTGGCCCTTATAGGGGGGCCACTTGGCCCCATTCAAACAGTTCAATTTGTCCTGGGAAGATTTTGGTCCTAGTGGCTGGGTGTCCACAAAAATACCCCTATCTTCTTTAAATTGTGGTGGTCCTCGGGCTGGGGCATAGCCAGGCATCCCCGCTTTTCATTGTATGTTTGGCACCAGGGAGGTGTCGTCCCTGGGGCGGTGGGGAAAGTTGGTGCCCCCTTCACATTTCATTGTATGTTTGGCCCCAGGGAGGTGACAGCCCCTGGAGCTGCAGTGGCCTGGGCAGCCCCCCACCTTTCATTGTATATTTGTCTCTGGGGAGATGGCAGTTCCCAGGGCTCATGGTGGGCTGAGCAGCCCTCTTGCATTTCATTGTATGTCTGTCTTGGGGGTGGTGGCGGTCCCTTGGTCTGTGGGTGGGGGGCAGGCAGACTCCCCCCTTCATATTATTCAAAGTTATCCCCAGGGAGGTGGCGGTCCCCAGGTCACTGAGGGTCCACTGGACCCCCTACTTCAATAAAAGTATTTTGCCCTGAGAGGTGCCGGTCACTGGGGCACAAGGGGCCACGCGGCCCCACTACATTCAGTGAAATTTGAGCCCTGGAGAGGTGGAAGGCTCTGGGGTATTAGTAACCATAGGAGAGGTGCCCCATGCGCCCCTCCTTATTTTTGACAAGCCCCTAGGACCTGGCCTACCTGGGGGCATCATTAAAATAAGTGCAGGAGTCCCTGCTTGATTTTGTTTTTGAATTTTCACCAGATCTGTGGATCCACCGCGAATATTGCCAAAAATGTTTTAAACAATGCTGTTTTGCTCTTGGGGGTTCCTACCCTGTCCCCCTTTCTATTTTATCATCTTTTTTTCTGGGACTAGGCTCAAGCCAAGTCCCAAGATGGCTGCCAACAGTTCCTGGTTGAAATGTTGGCAGCCAATCCGAGTTCTGCATTTCCCTGCACAAGCTTGTCATTGTTCAGGAATCTTTTGCACCTCTGGATAGCTATATTTCTTTTCCTCTTAATGTCTCAATAACTACTGTATGGATTTACACAAACTAACAAAAAACACTCTTTCTGAACCAAGAGCTACCTTTCTGCCAAAGTTGGTGTAATTTGGTCCAGCAGTTTGGGCTGTAGTCGTCTCTAAATTCCCTACAGGAATTAGAATGGAAAACACACTTTTTTTGTCACTCTTTTTTTCTCTGGCCCCGCTTGATGGATCACTACAAAATGTCCCAAGCACAACAAGATTCTCTGGAACACTTTTTTTTTTACATTTTCATGAAGATTCATCAGACAACGCTAAAGATATAGGCAAGTCAAAAAATGCTTTTATATATATATATATATATATATATACATTCACTTAAAAAAACAAAGATTATGGGGATGTTATAGTTAGGTTCTGAATTTACTCGTACAGAATCTTACAAATGTACCAGTTATAGTTGTTACTCAAGTAACTATAACTTGTGCCCTGAGGTAAATATAACTTGCACCCCCTGCCATGCACAGTTTTATTATTAGAAATTTTACACACAAGTGTTACAGTGATATTATCAGTGATGTTATAGAAGATGTCATGAGTGCTGTAATATCTGGGGTAATTAGCAGCACATGAATGCTGGTGCTAGGGCTGGGTCACAGACATGAACAACTGAAGCCCAGAGGTATTGAACTCTTAAATTACAGTCCTTGCCAACTCAGTATTGGACAGTGAACAAAATGATGTTTCTGAATGCTTTTAAATGGCAGAAAATTAAAATATCAATTTGCTCCCATTTTAAAAGAGTTGCATTTGCAAACACCAGCCCCCTTACTTCCAGTGGCCAGTAGACATTGTGTCATAGGTATAAGTGAACAATACAGCCATTTTTCAAATGAGACAAATTTAAAGTGCAGAAAAAGTATTCATATTATGAAAGTGTCTGCAGAATATTATTCTGCACTTTAAATTCCTCCAATTTTCAAAAATAATGAGTGTTTGTTTTATACATGTAACAGTGCCACATATATAGCAAAACATATGTCCTGTGTACACATAGGCTCCCAGTCTCCCATACAAATATATTTCATTCTTATGCACACATGTTCATACATCACCAAAGACCACACTCTTACTGACACAGGTGGGAGCCCTTTCATAGTGCTCTTAGTCACAGTATATGGTTCAAACTTAGTATCTGGCTCTATAGACACTAGGCATTAAGCCAATGAAGCTGGACGTGGGGTTGTCTGGTAACAATGCGCAAGGTGTTTAGCCTTCAGTAGCTCACAATGATTTTCAGTGATCAGAAGTAGTTCTCACTACAGAAAATGTTGCAGATTCCCGGCCTAGACGATGTAACTGGGCTGGATTAGTAAAATAAGGACATGAAAAGGGATAAGGGTATTCAACAGGGCACCAGAAACTTTTAGTTTCATGTAAGAAAAAAATTATAAAAACATATGCTGTTCTAACTTTTTAAAAATGCTTGTGATTGATTTCTAAAAATTGTGTTACATCAATACAAATAAATAAAACCTCCACATTGTTTTTTCTTTCATTTTTACATCCAAAGAAAATAATCTAGAAGGCCATTGTGAACAAGGTGCAGACTCTGTGGGTCTACAAGCGGTGCCGGACCAAAAAGCCAGCTGAATTCCAACTTGGTCAGTCCTCCCAACATGGGAAGCGTGTGTACCACATCCTGACCCAGTTTTATAGGCATTTGGGAGCCCAGCAGCAACATCAAGGAGGTAAGTTATTTTTTGTTTTATGGCATCAACATAAGGATTTCCACATATATGTTTCCATAAACAATTCCTGGAGGAAATTTAAAATGGTTAAATAAAATGATCATAAATATTATGGGAGCAATAATTGGAAGTTAAAAAACTGTGATCAGATTCATGAACCCTCTGAATTACAGCTACACCGGTGGTTGGGCTGCTTATGGCCTTTTCTATCTGCAACTCAGCAAAAACACACATAGTACATGCTAAAAAACGATGGATTGATAGAAACGGGAAAAAACAGAAAGTTAAGAGAAAGGATGGGTGTAAACAGTGAAAGGAAAAGATGCGTGGGTCGATTAAAAAAGATTAATGTGGGAGTATTGGTATTAGGTAAATGGATGGATGGTGAAAGCATGATTTAAAAAGGGTGGATATTGTGGGTACTGAATGGATGGATGAAGGATTGTGAACTTGGGTGGAACACTGGATGAGAGAATGTAAAGCTTAAATTATGGTGGCTATGAGTATACATAGGGAATGAATGAAAGCGCAATTTAATAATTGCTTGAATGAATAAAAAAGGACACTCTTCTTTTGTAGATAAATCTGTGACACCCGACTATTCTTCTATAGCAAAAGTTCTACCTGCCTGCCTAATCCATCTGTCTTACTCTGCAGTAGAGTAGGTCACGTTTCTTTACTTTCCTTACTTCCCAGCAAATTACATTTGTTGGAACAAAGTTGTGATGCTGGATGACTATATTTTGACTAGTGAGTTCTCAATTTGATTTCAAATTTGGGGTAGGGGATATTCTGTGAAATACATGCTAAATACAATCTACATATTCCTTTCCTTTCCTGTAGTACAGTGAATTGTTCGCCCCCATCCACTTACGGCAGACAGGATAAAATACATCAGCATTTTATACATGATGTGTGATATATCTTATTTATTCACTTGCCTCTTTGGAGTCAGGGTAGGAACTAAACTAAGTAAAAGGCATGTGAGGAAAGGCAGGGCCATTAGAATTAAAGATAGATATTTGTCAGCTACAGCTCCCCGAGATGCAGTCAATAGTAATGTACTTGAAGCCCTGGCTAGTATGCCTTTAATAATTTGACACAGCAACTTTTACTCCATAGTACATAATGCCTTACTCATCATAAGGAAAGGTCATTCTTTTTTTTATTTTTCTGCTAAATGCGTCTACTTAGTTACTAGAAAAACCTTTAAAAGAAAAAAAAAATCCCCAGCTTTTTAATTTGGTCGAATTCTGACTTAATTATTTTCTATTAGACACTTAGGGGGTCATTCTGACCCTGGCGGTCATGGACCGCCAGGGCCAACGACCGCGGAAGCACCGCCAAAAGGCTGGCGGTGCTTCCGGGGGCATTCTGACCGCGGCGGTAAAGCCGCAGTCAGAAAAGGGAAGCCGGCGGTTTCCCGCCGGCTTCCCGCTGCCCCAGGGAATCCTCCACGGCAGCGCTGCAAGCAGCGCCGCCATGGGGATTCTGACCCCCTTCCCGCCAGCTTGGTTCTGGAGGTTTTCACCGCCAGAACCTGGCTGGCGGGAACGGGTGTCATGGGGCCCCTGGGGGCCCCTGCAGTGCCCATGCCACTGGCATGGGCACTGCAGGGGCCCCCTAATAGGGCCCCACATAGATTTTCGCAACTGCACCCGTCGCACCCCTTCCACTCCGCCGGCTCCATTCGGAGCCGGCATCCTCGTGGAAGGGGGTTTCCCACTGGGCGGGCGGGTGGCCATCTGGCGGTCGCCCGCCAGCCCAGCGGGAAACTCAGAATGACCGCCGCGGTCTTTTGACCGCGGTACGGTCTTCTGGTGGTTCCCGACAGGCCGGCGGCATCCACCGCCGGCGGGGGTCAGAATGACCCCCTTAGTGCTTCTTATGTGAGGCATGTGTAGGTAAACAAATAAAATATTGGCCCTGTAACTCTCCTAATCATAAATAATAATCACATCAAATTCCATCGTCCCTAGGGGACCGGCAAAGTAGTGCTACTGTGCTACCCACTATCTATTATTTAAACAAATGTTTGTTCAGACCATTGTTTACAATTTGTCTTTTGTTATTCTTTTTTTCTCAATATAACTACTCCTGTCCAATGACCACCACCAAGTAGGCATGAGAAAGATGTTCCTCTGCGGCAGCAGAGGCTGGGGAACATTCAGGCTGAGAAGCAGCACCTAGTGAGCTTGAAGGAGGAAGATGCTGAAATAGCTGCCTTGGGCCCAAGACCCAGCAGAAAAGCACACCAGCCCCCAGCCACCCAGCCAGTACATCACAAGTGCCACTGCCAGCAGTCAGGGCCCCTCACTGCAACTGCTGCTCCACCCTCCTGCTGCATCAGGGCATTTAGCCAATGCATCCTGCAGCAGATGGACCAGATGGAGAGCCGGCTTGCCAGGATAGAGTAGAGCATCAACGAGCCCCAAACCATATAGACAGTGCCTTTTTTTAAATGATTGTGTTTTGGTGGGAGGGACTTGTTATGAGTGGAGAGGGTAGGGAGGGATTTGGGCTAGACTTCAAGTTTGGACTTTTGGTTTTTGTTGGACTTTTTGGGGATCAGGTTATATTTGTTCGGGGAGAGGGATGGGGCTGTTGCAGGTGGAGAGGGAGGGGGTTATATTTGTAAATATTAAAGGGGATTTTTTTTACTTCCTCTGCATCTCAAATCTTTATTTTTGGCATTTTAGACTTTTAGTTTGTACTGCTGTCTTTTAGTGTAGCCTGTTATTTTTGATCCGCTAAAAAAGTGTATCTCATTTACTTAGACCCTTGCTCTATTGCCCCCTGCAACTAATATTGACCACTAGGGGATGATTGCCCTTGCCTAGTTTTCCTTCAAAAACCCAGTACACACACACAACATCTTCATTAGATAATACTACCTAAACAAGTTCACTTCAATCTATAGGTCTTCTCCTACGCGAAGACATGAAGTTAGGGAGTCTTCCTCTTACAATATGGTTTTCCCAAGATGGCATCTTAAGGGGCTGGTAGGTAGATAGTTGTAGTAGCAGTCTAGCACACTAACAGGGAAGACAGAACTTGACAGAAATACCCACTCCCACCTATGCAAACTCCAACTACAGGATTAATCAAAAGGTTATCCATCAATGTCATCTCAATTGAAAGAAAATAGAGAGATAGTGGGTCATCATCATATATTATAACTATAAGAAAACTGAGCCCAGACTACCACAATGACAGCATTGGCACACAGCAAAGAAGGGCTTATATGATAATAAAATATAGGAATATCAATTTATTCTGAGCAATGATGGGGATATATGGTATAAAACTAAATTTAGGAAATGAGATCATAGTGTCAGAAGTGGGGTTAGGCTCAAGATAGTTTGGACCAGGTTAAGCATTTATGGAGCACACACATAAGGCATGAATGAAAATGTGAGATGGGGCCCTTGTGGGATATTACTCAGGTAATGGTAGGTAGAAGGTCATGCAGTGAGTTGGTGTTACTTTCACCTCATCTGCCCCAGCAAGTGTGTGATTCGCTTATGGTGTAAAATTAGGTCACACCTCAATAAATTACACTGTCAAAGGAAGAGGTTTAGGGGCTCAATGAATGGATGGGAAAGGGGATTTTGGGAAAGGTGAAACAAAGACAAACACTACACACATGAAACCCCAACAATATTCATTGTGGCAGTGAGCAACATACCATCATCAATCTGTTTTGAGAAGAAACAAAGAGATAAGTAAGAAAGTATGAGACAGTTCAGTACATTCACTGGAAACAGTCCTTCAGTTCCACAGAGACCCCAGATAGTATATCCTAAGTGTTATGTCTTCTAGTTGTAAAATATGGAAGACTGAATGTAAACCACCCAGATCTAAAAATTATGATTGTTAAAAGGAAAATGATACTGTATTGCCAAATTGGACGATGCATCTCCTTTCTTCTTTAAATGTCCATCACTCTGGGGCGTGTGTGAACCTGTCTGGTAGGTAAGCTGGAACCTTGAGCTTCCCAGGTTTTGTTCATGCAGGGGAGGACTAGGAGAAGGCCTGTGTATTGACAAAAACAATAGCTGTGTTATAGAGTAAAGGAAAAGGACAAAAGAAAGCAAGTTAAGCTTCATGAGGAGTCAGGACTCAGAAGACTCAGAGGCAGAGCAAGAACATAAGAGGAGTTTCATGTTTGAACTAGCAATGTAGCAACCACATACTCTGCAGCATTTCTAAATCAACGCACCTCTTTCCAGTTCACAGAGCTGAGTAAGAACTAGGACTTAAAGTCTTTGCCATCATCATAGGTTCTCTTTGAAGTCGAAAACTTTCTCCTATCAAGCTGTTAACGTAGTCCTGCCCTGAGTCCTTCCATCTTCCTTCTCCAGATTCAGAGTAACTCTGTCCCAGTCCCAAACTGAGCAATGTAGACCTGTGAAGTGCACTCCTGCTGAAGAACAAGTAGAGAAACAGAACTGGAGTATTTTTTGTGTAGATTTGTGTTTGGTAACTAAAGTGGCTGGTTTGTTACGAGGAACCAGAAAAAAGAAGTAGATCCTGGAAGTAAATTTCGCTACAATTTTTGAAAGGCCATTCACTTTCAGGAAAAAGTTATCACCCATCAGCCACCAAACTTTGAAAATCATTGGAAACAACTTTACAATTTTGTTTAGCTTGCTCCCTCACTGTCAGCTACCACATACATCAGTCATCACTCACAAATTCACAGTCACAATCAATCAGTATATCACCACTTATTAGTGCAATATTTCCTTAGTTACCTCTTCCAATCCAACCACGGTGGCTGAAGCAAATACCCCCTCTTTGATGGTATCCACACATTGGAATTAGACATTGGCAGTGACAGGCTTTTAATCAATGATCTTCTAGGGCAGCCCTGCTAGGTAATGTAAAATAAGATGGGCAATGTCAGGGAGACAGGCACAATCTCTAATGTCCTGCTCATACATGGGGGCTCCTTCACTGCACATGGGTCCAACTCCAATGTGGGCTTGTATGTGACTATAAAATCAATAGTGAGAAAGCATAAATTCAACACAAACCTAATGCTGCATTAGCATTTTTTTTTTCAAACAAAGAAAGATTAAAAGAACCTGAACAAGAAATAATGAAAAAGTTCTGTGGTTTCTCTTGCATACTCAATCCGGGAAGTAGAGTTTTTCCTCAAACTCTGGTGGTCCACCCAGAAGTTGATCAGCTAACTAGCTTGATTCAGACCAATCATCCTCTTCCTCCTCCTGTGGTGTTTCAGGAATGGTGTAATCAGGTAGTATGAAATGCTGTTTCATTTTGATCATGGTCAATCCCTCCACATTTTGAGGAGAGAGGCTGGTCCATCTCACTGTAACAACTGCACCTGCAGCACTGAACATACGTTCAACAGACATACTGGCTACCGGACAGGTTAGGCACTTTATTGCCAGCCTGCTGAGCTCAGGCCATTGGCACATCTTCCAATGCACCAATGTGTTTTGATCCAGAGACATCTTTTTTGGGTCATCCAGATTCTCCTGGAACATCCTTTGAATGGTTACTGGTACTGTCACCTGCTCAACCACTTTTTCCTTTGCCTCTGCACTGGGCTTGAGACCTGCAACTTGAAGCCAAGCCAATGTAGAGTTGGAGTTTGATTCCTCTGTTGTTGTCGTCGTTTTTCTTATTGGTGTAGTTGGTGGATATAAGTCAAGACTGCCCTCTTTGGAAGTTGAAGGTGGCATCCCAAGATGCGGAGTGGGACTCTAAGTTCCACCGTTCTTCTTCCAGTTCTCTTGCTTGATCAATAATCCACCTCTTGTACTGTGAAACAACCCCTTTCAGAAAAAGGAATGATAGCAAGAAGATTTTTTTTGTAGCGTGGAGCAAGAAGGCTGGCACAGATGTGTTCTTTGGACAACATGATGCCATTTTTCAGCCTTGTATTAAATGTCAAGCAATAGCTTAGGCTAATAACCAAGGCAGGCAATTCTGGGTATTCGTTTGTACTCTGAATGCAAACCTTTCAAATACCTTCTTTAGCTGTTTGTGAGCAGATGCAGTAAAGGGATAGCTTGGCCCATTGTACTGTCCTCCTTGCTAACTTCCTGCATGAAAACCTCAAAAGGGAGCAGCATCTGTGTGAGGTATTGACTAGCCCTCATTTGTCTTTATACTAGGTCCAGTTATCCCCTATTAGTGAAATGCAGTAGTGTTGTAGCAGCTTAGGCTGCTGAAGCACAGAAGCTTAGGCTGAACTAGGAGACATGCAAAGCTCCTTCAATACCACTATAGTTAGACAGTACTTATACACAATAAAAGACAATACTCAGTGTTTCCAAAAATAAAGGTACTTTATTTTAGTGACACAAGGCCAAAACTATCTTAGAGGCAATACTCCTTCTGGAGGTAAGTATTATACATAATATATACACTAGAGACCAAAGTCTGGTAAGTAAGTAGTCACAGAATGGTGCAAACAGTAGAAAAACCATAGAATGCAATAGGAAGATATAGGCCTCGGGGCAACACAAACCATATACTAAGAAAGTGGAATGCGAATCACGAATGCCCCCTAGGCAAGTGTAGTGTGAAGAGGGGCACTTGGAGTGTAAGAAAACCATAAGGGTGAGTAAAATACCCACTCAAGTGCCAAAGAAAGTAGGAGTAAAGTACTGCAAGTTTCCCCAGAACACACTACAAGTCGTGATAAGAGTTTTTGCAAGAACCAAGCAAGACTGCAAATAACAAATGGTGGATTCCTGGACCTGAAGACCTGTAAAGAGAGGGGACCAAGTCCAGAAGTCGCAGAAGATTCCAGGAAGGACAGGAGCCCCTACCAACCTAGAAGATGGTGCAAAAGAGGATTCTCTGGTTGGAAGAAGTCTGCAGAAAAGCACCAAAGAAGATGGCTGAAGGTTCCTGCATGATGCAAAGGATGCCCCACATCGAGATGTTAGATACAGGTGAGTTGCAGCACTGGATGGACCTACAAGCCTTGGTTCAAGCAATGTCGCAGTTTCCGTCAATATGGTGCAGTCTGGACCCAGGAGGACCTGGGGGCCTCAACTCAGACTGAGGAGGCAGAGGGGGTTCCTAACACTGGAGGGAACATACAGATGGCCAGGAAGCACCTACAGAGGTCCCAGGACATTGGGACAAAGAAGATGCAAATCGCAGTTGCTGCAGCACTACAAAAGAAGGTCCAATGCCACCGGAGAACAACTCAGCAAGTTGAGCGTTGCAGGATATAGTGCTGGGGACCTGGGCCAGGCTGTGCATGAAGGATTTATGAAAATAGTGCACAGAGGCCTCAGGTGGTAGAGATGATGCAGTGCACAGGGGTACTGTCGCAAATGGAGAAGACAAGCTCTTACCGCTGCCAAATTTGGAAAGCTGGACCTTAGGACAGTCTGCGTCGAAGTGGTCCACCACCTGTGTTCCAGGAAGCACACTTGTTGCCAAAAGAGGAGTCCCAGAAAACCAACCAGCGTCTTAGATGGTGCCTGCTAGAGCAAGGAAGTGACTCCGTCACTCCACTGGAGATTTCTTCAGTCCTTCTGGTGCAGGGTGAAGACAGGGACTTCCCAGAGTGTGCATACCTTGGAAACTGTTGCAGTTGCTGGCTAGAGCTGAAGTTTCAGGGTCACAGTAGCCTTTCTGGATACGTTGTTGCAGTTACAGCGGTTCGTGGAGCAGTCTGCCTCCAGGGCCTTCTGGGCTCAGCGTCTAAGGTCCTCCAACCGTTTCCTGCCGTGGGTGCTCCGCCGGCCATAAAACCCCTGGGTCTGCTCCTCCTTGGCGATGGCATGCCACAATTCCTTCTTCTGATGGGCACTGACCTGCAGGGAAAACACAAACAGAGGGACACCATGAATCCGAATATCCAGCCTGTCACACATATGTCGTTCAGGCATCATTTGCACCTCAAATGACACACACATCACCAGGACCCCTTCATGTACACTATCACCAGCCATTACCCCCCACCCAAATGATACACTGCCAGCACACACATACATCTCCATGCAGCCTTGTCAAATGCAAAGCCCCTATGGTGTACTCACCTGTTGGGCTGGAGGCCCATACAACTGCCCATACAGGGGTAGGACTCCATCCACCAGGCACTCTAACTCCTCGAAAGTGAAGGCTGGGGCGCTTTCCTCTGTCGCACGGGCCATGGCAAGTTCCAGACACAGGTCACAGCAGCACACGCAATAGAGGTGTTGTCCTGTGCAAAGTCAGGAATCAAGTGAAGTTATAGTCAGAAAACGGTGGTCACGTCCGCGGTGGTGTACACCGTCACCGCCGGTGGTGACCCTCACTGGATACTGTACTCCATAGAGCCCCATGTTAGCCTGTGAGGAATTGCACGGCAGTGCAGACTGCCATCCACCATGACGCCCAACGCTGGCAGAGTGAGGTCACTTTCATCTGTCCATACATACAGCACAGGCGGTTGCCATTTCATAGTGCTGGGACATAATTTTAGAATAAAAACTGCATCATTGGTGTCGATTGTACATACATAGCCATTTCCAGAGTCCAGATACATACATGCTCTATGCACACTAAAGTGATGGATCAATTTTTCATGTTGTTGCTCCCTTCTCACTCTTCTGTCCCTTAGATACCTATCACTGTGGAGGAATAGGAGGAGGAGGCAAGCCCCCATGTACAGACGCCTTGTGGACTTGGCTACATTGGAGGTCAGGCATATAATACTCACCTATAGACTCGACAGGGCAACAACAATAGAGCTGTGTGATCAATTGGAGCCTGATCTGATAGCTGCTATCCATCATCCCACTGGGATGCCCCCTCTTGTGCAAGTCCTATCAGTGCTCCATTTCCTGGCAACAGGCTCTTTCCAACTGACAGTGGACTTGGCTGCAGGACTGTCACAGTCAATGTTCACAATAGTGCTGGCAAGGGTTATGACTGCCTTCCGCAAACAAATGGGCAGCTACATCGCTTTCCCACAAGTAGAAGATTTGGCCCCTGTGAAGGCTGGATTCTATGCAATGGGACATATTCCACCTCCTTGCTGCTGAGATTGGCTGGGGCACCTGTGGTTATGTAATGCAGGCCCTGTATGCAGTGGGTATTGCATTTAGGTTAGTTAATTGTGGTGGTGCACTGTGTGGGATTGAAAGGAGTGATGGGTGTCAGGGTGAGGGGTGGTGGTGGCATGCAGGTATGGGGGGATAGGTAGTAAATATTGACTCACCAGTGTCCATGTCTTCCAGCAACTACAGTGAGTCCTTCAGGATGCAGGAGTGTCAAGACTTGCTCCTCCCATACTGTGTGGGGGTCCACCACCAGTCCTCTGGATAGCAAGCTAGAGCCTTGCTGCCGTGGAACGTACCTTCCCCTGTAGATTGTTCCACTTCTTACTGATGTCGTCCCTTGTTCGTGGATGCTGTCCCACGGCATTCACCCAGTCCACGATTCTTTGTCATAGTTCCCTCTTCCTGGTAATGGAAAGCTGCTGGATCTGTGCTCCAAACAGCTGTGGCTCTACCCTGACTATTTCCTCAGCCATGACCTGCAACTCCTCATCAGTGAAACGGCAGTGCCTTTTTGGGACATAGGTATTGTGTGGTGTGAGTTGTGCAGATGGAGTTGAGTTATCTGGTGGGGTGTGGGGTATGTGATGGATGAATGGGTGGTTGTGGTGTGTGTGTAGTTGTCTCTGTGATTTGCGTGGCTAGCTATTGCATTCTTTTCGTTTTAGCAAAGTATTGCAGGTTATGTGGGTATGTGTTTCATAGTGATGTTGGTGTGTGGGAGTGGTGTGTGTATTAGTGTCAGGTGTGTGTTTTTGGTATTGGCCAATGTTGTGTTGTTTTGTATTTGGGTGGCCATTATTACGGCGCCGGTGTATACCTCCAATGGTTTAAAGCCATTAAACGTCGGCTGTGGTGATTCGTGCAGGGTGTTGCTTTGTTGGCGTAACGGTATGGGTGTTAGTACCGAAAGTTTAACACTCACTTTTGGTCTGGTGGATTTGTGTTTGTGGCAGTATTCTGCCAGTTTGGTGTGTGTGTGACATAATATGGCAGACAGATGTTTGCCTCTGCGATGGTATGTTGGTGGCCGTCACAGTGGCAACGAGTAGGATTTGCCGCCAATGTTATAATGAGGGCCTTTGTGATTGGCCTGGTGGCAAAACTGGCTGTACTTCCTCTGGCAACAACTTTTGCCTATCTTGTAGTTGATGAATGAGGAAAATTCTGACAGAGAGGGCAGCACCCTGACAAGCTGTTGTTCATCAACCGACCAGCATCTAAAAAGAGCGGGTGGATTAACTAATGAATGGACAGTAAAACTGATGGACAAATAACAGCAGGGCCAAATCTGTCAAAATCTAAATCAGTCCCTTAATTTCCTATGTGTTCATCTTGTTTTTGATTGGTTGTTTTGTAAAAATTTACATATATAGGTAGTTGGTGGAGACCTGACTGTTTATTCCCTCTCTTTCACATCAGCAGAAGTGTGCTGCAAACTTGGCATTTTATATGTTTAAAATGTTTCTGTCACTGAGACAAAGATACCCAAACAAATCAAGAAAAGAGATGGGGAGGGACAGGGAAAGGAAGAGCTCTTAGGCTGGATGTTTATGAATTGCATTCAAAGTTGAAGTACAAACTATACTACATAGAATAAATACAATATGTTTGTGTGTGTGTGTTTGCAAAGCTGTGAATATTTACAGCTTACATTTGCATGCATTTTTTAAATTCATTTATATCATCCATACAGTAAACACAAATTATGGAATGGAAAGATTTTTTTCGACAGATCTTCATTTTTATCATCTTATGCTTTCCATTTGAAACTGATTAAGAAACAGTGATGATGTTTCCTGTCAAAAAATGAACATGTTTGTGATATAATAAAGAAAAGTGTCATGGGACATGACAGCAGTTTTCAGTTTGAAGATCTCAGAGGTTTGTGATAATCTTCTGAAACGCTTTGCAGAAAATGTGATTACTATTTAGACAGTATAAATTACATTTTCACTCATGAAAATGTGAATGAAACAGAAAAAATTACCTTTTTCTGTATCACATATGCCAAGTAAACAACTGACATCAATTTTATCTACAAATAAATACTGATACATATGATTCCATCACTTCTGTGAAAATGCTAAATAACTATTCTTGTTTTGTTTTTGTGAAACATACATAGGCATATGAATTCTGTAAAGTGCAGTGAAATCATAGCTTAATGAATAGTATATGTATTTAAGCACTATGTAAAGAAGGATTTTCAAGTGGACAGGACAACCTTTCCATCCTTGCATCTGAAAATGTCTCTTTATGTGCGTCAAATTGGAAATTATGAATAATAGGTCTTTGATTGCTTCTGATTATTTCCCCCTCCAGAAAAATACATGCAGCTAGGATAGAAAAAATGGTGTGTCCATTGCCAAAACTCCTTTTCAGTACCAGGCAAAGTGTTCAAAATAGTTCAGAATGTTATGCATGATTTGAGTGGTCCACTTAACCCCTTCACTCCCAGGCCTTTTCCCCCTCCTGTGCCAAGCCTTTTATTTTTGGCTATTTGGGATAGTTCGCGCTTAGATCCCCATAGCTTTTTGTCCACATAAGCTATCCAAACCAAATGTGTGTCATTTTTTCCAACATCCTGTGGATTCTAAAGGTACCCAGAGTTTGTTGGTTCCCCTGGAGGAGACCATGTAATTAGCCAAAATACAGCTAAAATGTATTTTTGGGGAACATGGGAAAAAAGTGCTACAGAAAAAAGTATCTGTTTTTTTCCTTGCAAATGGCATATAAAAAGGGTTTGCAATGCTAAAATCACCATATTCGGAGCTTTCAGGACAGACTTGAATCAAAAAATAAACTTTTTCAACACCGTTTTGGCATTTTACTGGGATAACCCTGTTTCTGCTGTTTTTTTGTGCTTTCAGCCTCCTTTTAGTTAGTAAAAAAAATATGTGTGAAACCAATGGTGGGTCCCAGGCAGCTAAACATTTCTGAAAATTACATAAAATTCTAAATTCAGGAAGGGGTCATTTGTGTAGATCCTTCTAGGTTTTTCTATAGAAAGTAACAGTTTAAATACAAAAAATATTGAAATTGAGTTGAATAAAAAGCCATTTCTGTCTATGTTTTCATCTGTAGCTTTTTCTAACTATGGCAGATTTTTGAAAGCAATATACTGTTATGTCTATGTTGGTTCATCAAGAACCCAAGGTAAGATCATTATTTTGTGCCAGGGAAGATCATTATTTTGTGCAATTGGTAGAGAAGGGACTCCTGGTAGCACGCATATGACATAATAGCATCCATGTCTGAATAGTTCAGGAAACAGGTGATCATGGGCCTACGAGGTGCTCCCGGTGGTGGTCTCTGTGCTAAGGCTTAATGAGCAATCTCAATAAAGAAACAGGAGACCAAGGATTCTGCTGGTACCAGCGATCTCAACCAGCATTCCAAGAACGCTTCCAGAGAGATCCCCTCACAGCTCTCTGGGAACCCCACTAATCTTAGATTATTTTGACGCACCCTGCCTTCCACATCCTCTACTCTGGAAGTGAGTTCACTGGAGATCATTATGAGGCACAGAATAGACTTCTTCACATCTGCCTGCATGAGCAGTCAAGAGCTCCCTGAGTGTCCCTGAGCAAGATCTTCAAAGGTGATCCAGCAAGTAATAGGGGTACACTACCACCACTCACAGGCCCCTAGAGTGACATCTGGCTGCCAATATAGGACCTGATTTCACTGCCCAATCTACCCAGACAGCACTTGAAAAGGCTGATCAGGGTCCACAGTACCGTCAGACATGCAGCCAAGATGATTGCAGTATGCCTTCCACCAGGGTCAGGATCGAGACAGAGTCAGAATCAATGTGCTAAGGCTGGTACTTCAGGGAGGGATTGGGGACCAATTCACCTTGAGGGCACCCCATCCACTCATCTTTCCTTTCCACTGCTTTCCCATAAGCCCATGGGGGCACATCCAGCAGCCTCAATCTGTCATTCTCATCTGACCCCCTGCTGGTCTTCTCACCCACTACCTTGGCAAACTCTGGACCACTGCTGAAAGTTCACCAGGCTTCCTTCGGTTGGACACTGTCACAGGAACACCTCATTTCTTGGTTCTCCTGCTTCAATTGCATCAAGAGGGCTACCCTGAGCAGGAATAATGCTGTCCAGAAGACTCCCCGTTGTAGCCAACAATTCCTTCAGGCTGTGCTTTATATTCTCAACCATTGGCTCCTCCTCCATCACTCTCCGGTCTCATTGTGGCACCAGCAACACGTCACTAGCAGTTCCGCAGGACCGGACGTGGCCATTCTGGTATCCCGGGGGATTTGTCAGCACCATGCGATATCTACCCCAAGCTGGAGTGGAGTGGATAGCCTCCCTGAAGGAAGGATGAAGTAAGATGAATGGCAAACGGCAAAAGGGAAGAGGTTTAGGGGCTCAATGAATGGATGGGAAAGGGGATTTGGGGAAAGGTGAAACAAAGACAAACACTACACACATGAAACCCCAATAATATTCATTGGGGTAGTGAGCAACACACCATCGTCAATCTGTTTTGGGAAGAAACAATGAGATAAGTAAGAAAGTATGAGACAGTTCAGTACATTCACTGGACACAGTCCTTCAGTTCCAGAGAGACCCCAGATAGTATATCCAAAGTGTTATGTCTTCTAGTTGTAAAATATGGAAGACTGAATGTAAACCACCCAGATCTAAAAATTATGATTGTTAAAAGGAAAATGATACTGTATTGCCAAATTGGACGATGCATCTCCATTCTTCTTGGAATGTCCATCACTCTGGTGCCTGTCTGAACATGTCTGGTAGGTAAGCTGGAGCCTTGAGCTTCCCAGGTTTTGTTCATGCAGGGGAGGACTAGGAGAAGACCTGTGTATTGACAAAAACAGTAGCTGTATTATAGAGTAAATGAAAAGGACAAAAGAAAGCAAGGTAAGCTTCATGAGGAGTCAGGACTCAGAAGACTCAGAGGCAGAGCAAGAAAATAAGAGGAGTTTCATGTTTGAACTAGCAATGTAGCAACCACATACTCAGCAGCATTTCAAAATCAACGCACCTCTTTCCAGTTCACAGAGCTGAGTAAGAACTAGGATTTAAAGTCTTTGCCATCATCATAGGTTCTCTTTGAAGTCGAAAACTTTCTCCTTTCAAGCTGTTAACGTAGTCCTGCCCTGAGTCCTTCCATCTTCCTCCTCCAGATTCAGAGTAACTCTGTCTCAGTCCCAAACTGAGCAAGGTAGACCTGTGAAGTGCACTACAGTTGAAGAACAAGTAGCCAAAGAACAATGGAGTATTTTTTGTCCGATTTGTATTTGGTAACTAAAGTGGCTGGTTTGTTACGAGGAACCAGAAAAAAAGGAGTAGATCCTCGAAGTAAATTTTGCTACTTTTGAAAGGCCATTAATTTTCAGGAAAAAATTATCACCCATCAGCCACCAAACTTTGAAAATCATTGGAAACAAGTTTACAATTTTGTTTAACTTGCTCCCTCACTGTCAGCTACCACATACATCAGTCATCACTCACAAATTCACAGTCACAATCAATCAGTATATCACCACTTATTAGTGCAATATTTAATTAGTTACCTCTACCAATCCAAGCATGGTGGCTGAAGAAAATACACCCTCTTTGATGGTATCCACACATTGGAATTAGACATTGGCAATGACAGTCTTTTAATCTATAATCTTCTAGGGCAGCCCTACTGGGGGATGTAAAATAAGATAGGCAATGTCAGGGAGACAGGTACAATCTCTATTGTCCTGCTCGTACATGGGGGCTCCTTCACTGCACATGGGTCCAACTCCAATGTGGGCTTGTATGTGACTATAAAATCAATGGTGGGACAGCATAAATTCAACACAAACCTGATGTTGCACTAGCATTTTATTATTTTTTCAAACAAAGAAAGAGTAAAAGAACCTGAACAAGAAATGCTGAAAATGTTCTGTGGTTGCCCTGGCATACTCAATCCGGGAAGTAGAGTTCTTACTCAAACTCTTGTGGTCCACACAGAAGTTGATCAGCTAACTTGTTACACCGCAGCGCTCGCTGCGGCCGCGGGCTCAGGTTGCCGTGGCGCGGCACGTTAATTTTGCCGCGGCCGACGCCCGGGCCGCGGTAGACGCCGAGGCAGACACCCAGGTCGCGGGGGTCGCCGCGGCTCCGGCGAGGGCCATAAAGGCTCCAGGGAGCCGGTCTGGGGGTCACG
The DNA here is from genome assembly GCF_031143425.1 of Pleurodeles waltl. Taxonomy (NCBI): domain Eukaryota; kingdom Metazoa; phylum Chordata; class Amphibia; order Caudata; family Salamandridae; genus Pleurodeles; species Pleurodeles waltl. The sequence goes on along the minus strand of NC_090439.1, from coordinate 450,785,916 downwards.
GCGCTCGCCGCTCCCCCTTTTTCAAGTTCTGCCTTAAAGGCAGACGCGGCAGAGCCTGAAACCCCGAGGGGGTTTCAGGCATGGCCGCACACAGCGCATTATGCGCTTAACATTTATTTCTCTTGCATGTATTCACCTGCCCACCACCACTTACCGATGTTCCTAGGACAAACCGAACCCTTACACTGGGGGTTCTTTATACTTGCCTTTTTTCTCTTCCCAGCATGCTTACCACTTCCTCTCTACCCAGCATGCATTGTCTAACACACATACCTAATTCATTACTGTTTTCTTTTCCCCAATCCAAGATGGCGGTGTTCTACTTCCTGTTTCCTGTTTCCTGTCCAGGGGTATTTAAGGGGATTCCAACTGCCTGTTCATTGCGTTGCAACACTCCTTGGTGATAGTCACGCTCCTATTTGATATCCTTCTGCGAATCCTGTCTGTTCCTGATTTGCTTTGTTTTCCTGCCTTCCTGAACTGCGGTCCTAATACCCTGGTGTCCTCCTTTCGTTTCAGGGAGTTCCTGTGGAGGTTTTTTTCCCTACTGGGGTTTTTCCTCTCGGACTCCTTCTGGAGGGCACGGACTGTAGTGGTTCACTCATACCAAACAGCACCGTGGCTACCGGAAGGGGTCGCCCCTACCTCGGCCAGAGCAGAACCCGTCGGAACAAGGACCGTTCCCCTACGCCTCTCCGCTGCGAGGGTAAGACCGTTGAGAACCGCGACAGATTGCAACGCCCACAATTCCTGTTGCAGTCCGGAACTATGGATAACCCAGTGGTAAACACGGAACCTACTAACCAGGACCTACTGGCGACGATACAACAACAGGCTCAAGAACTCCAGCAATTACGTACTGAGAATACTGTTTATCGACAAACCTTTGCCTCCAGGACCACAGATGTCCCTGCAGTAGCCGCCTCTACACCTCGATTTTCCGGGGATCCCACCACATTAAAAGAATTCCTGGATGCCTTAACGGTGTACTTTGCCTTTCGCCCTCGCAATTTGTACAAGATAAGACCAAGGTGGGGTATTTGATTAGTGCCTTATCAGGACCAGCCTTGGCCTGGGCCACACCTCTAGTAACCAGAAACGATCCCTGTCTATCTAATTATTCCACCTTTATCACTACTTTTAAACAGATGTTTGAACGCCCTGGACTCGAGGCGTCAGCAGAAGAGGCTCTTTGCGAAGTCCAACAAGGGAGTCAGGATGTATTACAATACATCACCCGTTTCAGACAATTAGCTGCAGAAACAACCTGGGTGGAACGTACCTTGGTGACACTCTTCCGTAGAGGTCTAAGAGAGGACATCAAAGATGAACTAGTACATTCTGCCAGGATAGAAAACCTCAAAGGGTTGATGGACCAAGCACTAACTATAGAGTATCGGTTAAATGAACGACGAATGGAGAAAAAGAAGAGTCGTTTGCCTTTTCACTCAGTACCATCTCGTCCCTTCGCCCATCGTTCCGAGGAAGCCCGCCCTGAATCCAAAGGGAATACCGAGGAAGAGCCCATGCAGATTGACACAGCTCGCGGACCTCTATCCGCCAGCGAAAGGGAACATAGACGAAGGAAGGGGCTTTGCCTATATTGTGGTGCAGCTGGTCACCTAATTCGCGCCTGCCCCATTCGTCCAACCAAGCCCTTGGGAAACGCCAACTCCCGTCCCCAGTAAGAAGGGTGAGGACGGGATATCATGATATACCTTCTATTTGCTCTTCCAGGGAGGAAGGAACTGCTCTTTTTCTCTTACCAGTTATCCTCCATTTAACTGATGGCCGCGAAGCAAGAACTTTGGCTTTATTGGATTGCGGAGCCAGTGGCCTATATTTAGATGAAACCTGGGCCAAAGAACAACAAATAACACAAATACCCAAAGAAATACCAGAACAAGTACATACTGTTGATGGGTCACTCTTGGCCTCTGGACCGGTACAATACACCACCCCTACTTTCTGTTTACAGTTCGGTAAACATCAGGAAATTCTCTCGTTTGACTTAATCTCATCACCACACCATGTCATGATCCTGGGAATTCCATGGCTTACACGGCACAATCCTTACATCAACTGGGAAACAAAAACCATTTTGTTATCCTCCCATTTTTGTCAACACCATTGCTATCCGGCCGGGGATTATTGGTCCCCAAAAAGTCTCTCAACAGCACCTGCCCAGGTGGGAGGATCCATTAATGTTCTACAGGGAGTTCCCAGACAGTATCAGGACTATATCGATGTATTCCAGAAGCCAGAAAGACCTGAATTGCCACCCCACAGAGAATACGACTGTGCCATTTCTTTAGAGCCAGACACTGTAGTTCCTTTTGGGCGGATGTACTCCCTCACCGAACCAGAGAAACAAATTCTGAAGGAGTACCTAGATGAGAATCTACAAAGTGGGTTAATAACTCCCTCCTCTTCACCCGCCGGGGCTCCTCTTTTCTTTGTACCAAAGAAAACCAAAGACCTGCGTCCCTGTATCGACTTCAGAGGGTTAAACAGGATCACTATCAAAGACCGGTATCCGCTACCCCTCATCTAAGACATCTTAGAAGCAGTCAGAGGAGCCAAGAGGTTCACTAAGCTGGATCTCCGAGGAGCCTATCATCTGCTAAGAGTCAGAGAAGGTGATGAGTGGAAGACCGCCTTTAGAACACCTTTTGGTCACTACGAATATAGAGTAATGCCCTTCGGACTCACTAATGCCCCGTCCATCTTTCAAAGATTCATGGATTCTATCTTTTCTGATCTTTTGCAACAAACAGTGGTAGTGTATCTTGACGATATCCTAATTTATTCGGTTCATCCAGAGGAACATTCCAAACACGTCCGCCAAGTCTTAGAAAGACTCCGACAACATCATTTGTTCTGTAAGCCTGAAAAATGCGAATTTGATCAGATAGAAGTGAAATATTTGGGATACTGTATAGACCAAACCGGAATTGCCATGGACTCAGACAAAGTACAGGCTATATTGAACTGGCCATCTCCTTCTTCCATCAAGGAGACTCAATGTTTTCTGGGACTAGCCAACTTCTACCGGCAGTTCATAGCAGACTTTGCCCAGAGAACCAGCTTCATTACTCAAACCCTCAAAAAGGAACACCTAAAGAAAGGTTTTTGTTGGACACCAGGCGCTGAGTCAGCTTTTCAGGACTTAAAGAAAGCCTTTAGTCAAGCCCCTATTCTTCGACACCCAGACACTAGCAAACAATTCATTGTTGTCACAGACGCCTCAGAAAGAGCCATTGGGGCTGCCTTGTTACAAAGACAAGACGATGATGACCTAGAACACCCTGTATTCTATCTATCCCACATTCTATCTGATTCTGAGCGAAACTATTCCGTGCTAGAACGCGAATTACTCGCCTTAAAGGTCGCGTGCACTGAATGGAGACACTTTTTGATGGGATCAAAGGAGCCCTTCGAAGCCCGGACCGATCATAGAAATCTACAGTGTTTAAGAAATTTCCAGTGCCAAAATAGCCGGCAAGCTCGATGGGCCTTCTTCTTCAGCCAGTATGATTTCTATATCACCTACATCCCTGGTTCTCAGAACATCCTGGCGGATGCCCTGTCCCGACGTTATCCTGGGTGCGGTGATTCCGCGGTTCAAAACTTATTCGACAACAATAAAATCATAGGGGTAGCACAGACCTTTTTAGATCAAGTTAAGTCTGAATATGCCCGTCTACACGAAACAGAACTAAAGAGGTTACGTCCACAGCTGCACATAGATCATGACTACTATTATCATGATAAGGCCCTGTTTTTACCCACTAAAACAGTGCAAATCGAAGCCTTACACATGTGCCATGATTCTCCTATTGCGGGTCATCGAGGAGTGAAAGCGACTCAAGATCTTTTGCTTCGCTCTTTCTGGTGGCCAACTCTCAAGGCTGACACTGAGGCATATGTGTTATCCTGTCCAACATGTGCTCAAACCAAGACACCCCGAACCAGACCTGTGGGCTTACTCCGCCCATTACCTGTTCCCCCAGGCCCATGGCTTACCATATCCACCGATTTTATGTGCGCCTTACCTTCCTCAATGGGAAACCACGTCATAATGGTAACTGTGGACTCCTTCACCAAGATGGCCCACTTCACGGCCTTGAGAAAGTTACCCACGGCAAAGGAGTTAAGTCAGGTCTTTACTCAAGAAATTTTCAGGCTACATGGGCTACCCCAAGTTATTATATCAGACAGAGGTCCCCAATATATCTCCCGTTTCTGGAACCAATTCTGCAAGATCTTGGGGATCCAGGTGGCCTTGTCATCCGGGTTCCACCCTCAAACCAATGGACAAACAGAACGACTCAATCAGGGTCTCGAGCAGTACTTACGTAGCTTCTGTAACGCTACACAAAGTAATTGGGCTCCCTACTTACCGCTTGCCGAATTCTCCTATAATAACTCTCTACACAGTGCCTCTAAAGTCTCTCCTTTCTATGGCTCCTATGGTTTCCATCCCAGGGCCTTCCCAACTCCCCTGAGAGACAACTCCAACCTTCCCGCCATCTCCTCTTTCGTTCGACAGCTACGGGGTATACAGCGAATTATCCATTCTAACCTTGTGTCCACCAAGTCCCGCATGAAGACAATAGCAGATAGGATGCGCTGTGCGGCTCCTCTATATCAAGTCCATGATAAGGTCTGGCTCTCCTCTAGATTCCTACCTCTCCGACTCACCCAAAACAAATTCAAGCCCCGCTTTTATGGTCCCTTTCTCATTCTCAAGAAGATCAACCCAGTGTCCATGCGTCTTCGCCTACCTCGGACATGGAAGATCCACCCAGTATTCCATGTCTCGCAACTGAAACCTTACCGTCCTGATCTCTTTCATAGGCAGTTGCCCTGTCCCCCTCCTTTGTTGGTTGACAATGTGCCTGAATACGAAGTGCAGGAGGTCTGTGACTCTCGATTTTTCCATGGGCGCCTCCAATACCTTATTCATTGGAAGGGGTACCCTTTGAGTGAGTGTTCCTGGGAGGATGCCTCTTCAGTCCATGCTCCTCTTTTAATCCGCCGCTTTTTTCGGCTCTTCCCTCACAAACCCGGGGCCTCGGGGAGGGGGCATACTGTTACACCGCAGCGCTCGCTGCGGCCGCGGGCTCAGGTTGCCGCGGCGCGGCACGTTAATTTTGCCGCGGCCGACGCCCGGGCCGCGGTAGACGCCGAGGCTGACACCTAGGTCGCGGGGGTCGCCGCGGCTCCGGCGAGGGCCATAAAGGCTCCAGGGAGCCGGTCTGGGGGTCACGCCGCTCGCCGCTCCCCCTTTTTCAAGTTCTGCCTTAAAGTCAGACGCAGCAGAGCCTGAAACCCCGAGGGGGTTTCAGGCATGGCCGCACACAGCGCATTATGCGCTTAACATTTATTTCTCTTGCATGTATTCACCTGCCCACCACCACTTACCGATGTTCCTAGGACAAACCGAACCCTTACACTGGGGGTTCTTTATACTTGCCTTTTTTCTCTTCCCAGCATGCTTACCACTTCCTCTCTACCCAGCATGCATTGTCTAACACACATACCTAATTCATTACTGTTTTCTTTTCCCCAATCCAAGATGGCGGTGTTCTACTTCCTGTTTCCTGTTTCCTGTCCAGGGGTATTTAAGGGGATTCCAACTGCCTGTTCATTGCGTTGCAACACTCCTTGGTGATAGTCACGCTCCTATTTGATATCCTTCTGCGAATCCTGTCTGTTCCTGATTTGCTTTGTTTTCCTGCCTTCCTGAACTGCGGTCCTAATACCCTGGTGTCCTCCTTTCGTTTCAGGGAGTTCCTGTGGAGGTTTTTTACCCTACTGGGGTTTTTCCTCTGGGACTCCTTCTGGAGGGCACGGACTGTAGTGGTTCGCTCATACCAAACAGCACCGTGGCTACCGGAAGGGGTCGCCCCTACCTCGGCCAGAGCAGAACCCGTCGGAACAAGGACCGTTCCCCTACGCCTCTCCGCTGCGAGGGTAAGACCGTTGAGAACCGCGACATAACTAGCTTGATTCAGACAAATCATCCTTTTCCTCCTCCTGTGGTGTTTCAGGAATGGTGTAATCAGGTGGTATGAAATGCTGGTTTATTTTGATCATGGTCAATCTCTCCACATTTTGAGGAGAGAGGCTGGTCCTTCTCACTGTAACAACTGCACCTGCAGCACTGAACATACGTTCAATAAACATACTGGCTACCGGACAGGTTAGGCACTTTATTGCCAACCTGCTGAGCTCAGGCCATTGGCACATCTTCCAATGCACTAATGTGTTTTGATCCACAGACATCTTTTTTGGATCATCCAGATACTCCTGGAACATCCTCTGAATGGTCACTGGTACTGTCACCTGCTTGACCACTTTTTCATTTGCCTCTGCACTGGGCTTGAAACCTGCAACTTGAAACCAAACTAATGTAGAGTTGGAGTCTGATTCCTCTGTTGTCGTCGGTTTTCTTATTGGTGTGGTTGGTGGATATGAGTCAAGACAGCCCTCTCTGGAAGTTGAAGGTAGCATCCCAAGACTGCGGAGTGGGACTCTAAGTTCCACTGTTCTTCTTCCAGTTCTCTTGCTTGATCAATAATCCACCTCTTGTACTGTGAAACAACCCCTTTCAGAAAAAGGAATGATAGCTGGAAGAATTTTTTTGTAGCGTGGATCAAGAAGGCTGGCACAGATGTGCTCTTTGGACAAGATGATGCAATTTTTCAGCCTTGTATTAAACGTCAAGCAATAGCTTAGGCTCATAACCAAGGCAGGCAATTCTGGGTTTTCGTTGGTACTCTGAATGCAAACCTTTCAAATACCTCATTTAGCTGTTTGTGTAGCAGATGCAGTAAAGGGATAGCTTGCCCATTGTACTGTCCTCCTTGCTAACTTCCTGCATGAAAACCTCAAAACGGAGCAGCATCTGTGTGAGGTATTGACTAGCCCTCATTTGTCCTTATACTAGGTCCAGTTATCCCCTATTAGTGAAATGTAGTAGTGTTGTAGCAGCTTAGGCTGTTAGAGGTAGCTGTAGCACAGCAGCTTAGGCTGAACCAGGAGACATGCAAAGCTCCTTCAATACCACGATAGTTAGACAGTACTTATACACAATAAAAGACAATACTCAGTGTTACCAAAAATAAAGGTACTTTATTTTAGTGACACAAGGCCAAAACTATCTTAGAGGCAATACTCCTTCTGGAGGTAAGTATTATACATAATATATGCACTAGTGACCAAAGTCAGGTAAGTAAGTGGTCACAGAATAGTGCAAACAGTAGAAAATACCATAAAATACAATAGGAAGATATAGGCCTCGGGGCAACACAAACCATATACTAAGAAAGTGAAATGCGAATCACAAATTCCCCCTAGGCAAGTGTAGTGTGTAGAGGGGAGCTTGGAGTGTAAGAAAACAACCATAAGGGTGAGTAAAATACCCCACCCCAGAGCCCAAGAAAGTAGGAATAAAGTACTGCAAGTTTCCCCAGGACACAGTACAAGTCGTGATAAGAGTTTTTGAAAGAACCAAGCAAAACTGCAAATAACAAATGGTGGATTCCTGGACCTGAAGACCTGTAAAGGGAGGAGACCAAGTCCAGAAGTTGCAGAAGATTCCAGGAAGGACACCCCTACCAGGAAGGAGCCCCTACCAACCTAGAAGATGGTGCAAAAGAGGATTCTCCGGTTGGAAGAAGTCTGCAGAAAAGCACCAAAGAAGATTGCTGCGGGTTCCTGCATGATGCAAAGGATGCCCCACATCAAGATGTTGGATACAGGCAAGTTGCAGCACTGGATTCGTCCTACAAGCCTTGGTTCAAGCAATGTCGCAGTTTGCGTCAAAATAGAGGAGTCTGGACCCAGGAGGGACCTGGGGGCCTCAACTCAGATTGAGGAGGCAGACGGGGTTCCTAACACTGGAGGGAACATACAGATGACCAGGCAGCACCCACGGAGGTCCCAGGACACCGGGACAAAGAAGATGCAAATTGCGGTTGCTGCAGCACTACAAAAGAAGGTCCCACGTCGCCGGAGAACAACTCAGCAAGTTGAGCGTCGCAGGATGGAGTGCTGGGGACCTGGGCCAGGATGTGCACGAAGGAATTATGAAAATAGTGCACAGAGGCCTCAGAAGGTAGAGATGATGCAGTGCATAGGGGTACTGTCGCAAATGGGATTGACAAGCTTTTACCGCCACCAAATTTGGACAGCTGGACCTTAGAACAGTCTGCGTCGAAGGGGTCCACCACCTGTGTTCCAGGAAGCACACTTGTAGCCAAAAGAGGAGTCCCAGGAAACCAGTCATCGTCTTAGATGGTGCCTGCTAGAGCAGGGAAGTGACTCCGTCACTCCACTTTAGATTTCTTCGGTCCTTCTGGTGCAGGGTGAAGACAGGGTGTTCCCAGAGTGTGCACACCTTGGAAACTGTTGCAGTTGCTGGCTAGAGCTGAAGTTTCAGGGTCACAGTAGCCTTTCTGGATACGTTGTTGCAGTTCCAGCGGTTTGAGGAGCAGTCTGCGGTTGATCTGACAGTCAGAGGATGAAGCAGGAGTTGCAGAGAATTCCTGGTGGAAAGCTGCAAGCTAAATCTGAAGAGGAACCCACAGGAGAGACCCTAAATAGCCCTGAGACTTGGGGAGTGGCTACCTAACCATGTATGCACCTATCAGGAGGGGTCTCTGATGTCACCTGCTGGCACTGGCCACTCAGAAATCTCCAGAGTATCCCCACAACTTGGAAAACAAGATGACTAATGTCAGGGACACACTGGAGGAGCTCTGGGGCTCCACCCCTGGGGTGGTGATGGACAAGGAGTGATCACTCCCCTTTCCTTTATCCAGTTTTTTGCCAGAGCAGGGACTGGGGGTCCCCGAACCGGTGTAGTCTGGCTTATGCAAGGAGGGCACCATCTGTGCCCTTCAAAGCATTTTCAGAGGCTCTGGGAGGCTACACCTCCCAAGCCTTTAACACCTATTTCTAAAGGGTGAGGGTATAACACCCTGCTCTCGGTGGAAATGCTTTGTTCTGCCTTCCTGGGACTGGGCTGCCCAGAAACCAGGAGGGCAGAACACTGTCTGTGAGGTGTCAGCAGCTGTAGCTGCAGTGCAAGCCTCAGAGAGCTGGTTTGCCAGTACTGGGGGTCCATGGTGGAGCCCCAAGAATGCAGGGAATTGCCCCCCAATATCAATATTGGAATGGGGGGATAATTCCATGATCTTAGACACCTTACATGGCATATTCAGACTTACCATTGTGAAGCTACATATAGGTATTGACCTGTATGTAGTGCACGTGTGTAATGGTATCCCCGCACTCACAAAGTCCGGAGAATTGGCCCTGGACAGCGTGGGGGCATCTTTGCTAGTGCAAGGGTGCCCTCACACTTAGTAACTTTGCACCTAGCCTTCAGTAAATGACGTTTAGACATACAGGTGGCTTATAAGTTACTTAAGTGCAGTATAAATGGCTGTGAAATAGTGTGTGCACTATTTAATGCAGGCTGTAGTTGCAGTCCTGTGAAAGGATTTGTCTGAGCTCCTTATGGGTGGCAAAAGAAATGCTGCAGCACATGAGGACCTCCTGGAACCCCAATGCCCTGGGCACCTAGGTACCATGTACTAGGGACTTATAAGGTGGGGTCCAGAATACCCTCCTGACATCATCCGAACTCCACTGTTCAGGGGCATCATGTTGGAAATGGGCAGGCACCTCAGGGTAAAGGGGGTGGGGGGTACCTAAGCTGGAGAACTTATTATGCCCACTGGTTCTGGAGGGGGCTTCCTGCTCACAGTCTCTGGAGGGGACTCCTTGCCCACTGGTTCTGGAGGGGGCTGCTTTCCCACTCGTTCTGGAGGGGAGTTTTTTGGCAACTGTCCCTGGAGGGGACTCTTAGGCCACTGGTCCTGGAGGGGGCTTCCTGGCCCACAGTCTCTGGAGGGGGCTTCCTGCCCACAGTCACTGGAGGGGGTTTCTTGCCCACTGGTTCTGGAGGGGGGCTCCTTGCCCACTGGTTCTGGAGGAGGCTCCTTGCCTACTGTCCCCGGAGGGGAGTCTTTGGTCACTATCCCTGGAGGGGAGTCTTAGGCCACTGGTTCTGTAAGGGGGCTACATGGCCTCTGGTGGTGGAGGGGGATCCTTGCCCTCATGTGGTGGATGGGGATCCTTGCCCTCAGGTGGACAATGGGGATCCTTGGGCTCACTCCTGTGAGGGGCCCTCTTGGCCTTTGTCATGTGACTTGTGTCATTGCCTCCATCTTTAGGAGGTGCCTCCACTGACCTCGTCCGCTGACTCTGTCCTTTTTTGAGGCGGAGCTGTGACCTTGCAGGGAGAGGCTGCCTCCCCACTCACAGGTCCCTTAGTGCCCACAGAAGATTTTTTGGGTGGGACCAGTGGCAGACTGGTTGGCTGAGGTGCTGGGCTGGGTGGTTGGGACCTTGCACTTATGGGTAGGATAGGGGTAGGGGTAGGGGTAGGGAAGAGGTCAAGATGGGCCAGGAAAACCTTCTTCAGGAATTTCGGGTGGGATGTGGGAGGAGAGATGGGAGTGTAGGTAGAAGGAGTGGTAGTAGAAGGAGTAGGTGTTCTGGACTTGGGTGCAGGTGCATGGGCAGTGTGTGTGTGTGTGTGAGGTGAATGGCTCTTAGGGGTGTGAGTATGAGCATTTTAGTTTCTTTGGAGGGGGGCAGATAGGGTGAGAGGACAAATAGGATGTGTGGATGAATGTTGTGGTGATGTCTACAATTGAGGTGGGTATGCTGCATGAGGCGGTGGTGACTACGCATGTGGTGTGTGGGGTTCATGTCTGCAGGCCTGCTCTTGTGGTTTCTGTGGGAAAGGGTGTACAGATGGCAGGGTCTGGGACTATTGATGCAGTGCATTCAGGTGTGAGTGCGGATGTGACTGTGAGGGAGGAGGAGGAGGGGGAGACAGGGGAGGCAGTGGATGATGTTGGTGTGTGCATTTGTCTGTTGTTTGTGTGAGTGCTTGTGGACTGAAATGCGGTGCCTGTGTTTGTCTGTGGGACTCTAGTGTGATGTTTTGTGTGCATGCTTGTCTGAATGTGTGCATGGGATGAGTTGGGTTGAGGAGGCTGGGATTAGGTAGTGGTAGTTGGAGGGGGGCAGTAGGACCAGAGACTGTCTGGCTGCCATCAGAGAGGAGGCTAGAGCCTGAAGCGATCTTTGTAGGGCTGCCAAGCCACAGTGAATACACTCCAGGAAGACATTGCATTGCTGCATCTTCAATGCCAGCCCCTGCATGGCATTCACTTTGGTTGACTGCCCTACAGAGGTAGATCTCAGGAGGTCAATAGCCTCCTCACTGAGGGCAGCAGGACTGATTGGAGCAGGGCCTGAGGTGCCTGGAGCAAAGGAGATGCCCACCCTCCTGGTTGAGGAAGCACAGGCAACTCGGTGGGGGGCTACTGGGAGGGCGGTGCTGGTGTGGGTGGTGGCAGCGGAACCTGTAGCTGGGGTGCTTCCAGAGGTGTTCATGACCCCCAGGGAGCCCCCACTGGAGGAGGTTTCAGAGTCAGTGTTGTCACCTCCTGTCCCCGCCGTGGTGCTCCCTCGCCCTCCGTCCTACTGATCCCCTTGGCATAGGTGGACTCTGACTCCTGGGTCCCGTAGGCTGCAGCTCCCTCACTCACCGGTGCCCCTGCTCCTTCATCAGATGATGTTAATGCACACAAGAACAGGATGATAGAAGAAAATAGGTGGGGAGAAAGAAAGGGACCACAGGGTCAATTACAGCACGAACATCACAGATGGCATACACATCACCATCACACACAAGGTCCAAGAATGATCAGTATATACTGCATTGGCACACCACTGGCTGGGTACCACAGCAGGTAAGAGGCAAACACGGCCATCTGCACCTCTCCTGGGACCTACTAAGCCCTGTCTGAAATGGAAAGCCACATAGCTAGCTATCCAGATTTTGCTATTCACCCAATAACCCTGAGCTGAAAAACGCAGCAATATATGAGCTGGCATAAACGGGCATCCACTGATTAAAACCCTCCACCAGAATCCCATGCCAGGCAACAAAGATGGTTGTCACACACACTAGACCAGAGGTCTTCAAAGAGGGGATGGCCCCCCCTAAGGGGCCTCAAGTGGTCCCAGGGGGCGCCTGACTCTGGCAAAACGAAGTATTCTACATATAACAGGCGATTGTTTTAAGCAGAAGTATGTCATTGCATGTTTAAAAAGGTAGCGGTACTTAACTGCAATGTTTAAATAGGTCTAGACATATTTAAACATCTTTATAAAATAATTGTGAAAAAAATATGAGGGGGGCCCAATGATTTTTATTTTTCAACTGGGGTGGCGCAGTATTAAAAGGTTTGGAGACCACTGCACTAGAATCACCCTCTTGTGGCTGCTGTGATGCCCTCAAGCGTCCATCCAGCTCTGGATGGGAGGCAGTCCCCAGCTAGGCCTCCGGGGTCTTCCGGACTCAGCATCTAAGGTCCTCCAACCGTTTCCTGCAGTGGGTGCTCCTCAGGCCATAAAACCCCTGGGTCTGCTCCTCCTTGGTGATGGCATGCCACAATTCCTTCTTCTGATGGTGCACCGACCTGTAGGAAAAACACAAACAGCGGGACACCATGAGTCCGAATATCCAGCCTGTAAAATGGCACACACATCACCCGGACCCCTGCATGTACACTACCACCAGCCATTATCCCCCACCCAAATGACACACTGCCAGCACACACACACATCTCCATGCAGCCTTGTCACATGCAAAACCCTCATGGTGTACTCACTTGTTGGTCTGGAGGCCCATACAGCAGTCCATACAGGGGTAGGACTCCATCCACCAGGCACCCTTTCCTCTCTCGCACGGGACAAGGCAAGTTCCAGACACAGGTCACAGCAGCACACACAATAGAGGTGTTGTCCTGTGCAAAGTCAGGAAGCAAGTGAAGTTATAGTCAGAAAATGGTGGTCACATCTGCTGTGGTGTACACGGTCACCGCCGGTGCTGATCCTCACTGGATACTGTACTCCATAGAGCCCCATATTAGCCAGTGAGGAATTGCACAACAGTGCAGACCGCCATCCACCATGACGCCCAACGGCGGCGGAGTGAGGTCACTTCTACCTGTCCCTACATACAGCACAGGCGGTTGCTATTTTATAGTGCTGGTACATAATTTTAGAATAAAAACTGCATCATTGGTGTCAATTGTACATACATAGGCATTTCCAGAGTCCAGATACATACATGCTCTATGTACACTAAAGTGATGGATCAATTTTTCATGTTGTTGCTCCCTTCTCACTCTTCTGTCCCTCAGATACCTACCACTGCGGAGGAATAGGAGGAGGAAGCAAGCCCCCATGTACAGATGCCTTGTGGACTTGGCTACACTGGAGGTCAGGCATATAATATTCACCTATAGACTCGACAGGGCAACAATAATAGAGCTGTGTGATCAATTGGAGCCTGATCTGGTAGCTGCTATCCGTCATCCCACTGGGATCCCCCCTCTAGTGCAAGTCCTTTCAGTGCTCCATTTCCTGGCAACAGGCTGTTTCCAACTGACAGTGGACTTGGCTGCAGGACTGTCACAGTCAATGTTCTCAATAGTGCTGGCAAGGGTTTTAACTGCCTTCCTCAAACAAATGGGCAGCTACATCGCTTTCCCACAAGTAGAAGATTTGGCCCCTGTGAAGGCTGGATTCTATGCAATTGGACATATTCCACATGTTATTGGGGCCTTTGATGGAACACATATAGGATTTCCCCCCCCCCAGGCCAATGAACAGGTGTACAGGAATAGGAAGAGTTTCTACTCACTCAATGTCCAGATGGTATGTCTTACTGACCAGTACATCTCCTACGTCACTGATAAGAATCCTGGGTCTGTGCATGACACCTTCGTCCTGAGGAATAGCAGCATCACATAGCTAATGGAACAACTACAGAGGCACAGAGTGTGGCTTATAGGTGAGCCTGAATCCCCACCTAATGTATGTCAGTGCATGCCTTCAGGAGCCATCCCCCATACCATTATGTGAAGCTAATATTTGTCCCTCAATACTTACAGGTGACTCTGGCTACCCAAACCCATTGTGGCACCTGACCCCTGTGAGGAATGCCAGGATAGGGGCTGAGAACTGGTATAATGATGCACATGGGCGAACCAGGCAGAACACAGCATGTACCTTTGGCCTCCTGAAGGCCAGGTTCAGATGCCTCCATCTGACAGGTGGATCTCTCTGCTACTCCCCTGAGGTCTGCCAGATAGTTGTTGTATGCTGTATGTTGCACAGCCTGGCCATTAGACGACAAGTACCCTATCTGCAGGAGGAGAAGGCTGAAAATGTTCCTGTGGCAGCAGTGGACAGTGAGGAAAGTGAGGAGGAGGAGGACGAAAGGATGAGGAAGTGGACAACAGGACATCCGTTATACAGCAGTACTTCCAATGACACACAGGTAAGACAGTAGAATTGACCGTTTCTTTAATAAATTATTTTTCTGTGTGGCTGTAGGATGATGACAGTCACTTCCTTGGCATCCTAACTGAATGTCACTGTTGCCTTCCCATTTTGCTGATGTTAGTGTAGTTACAACTGTGTACTGATATGATTACTACAAACTGATACATGCCATTTTTTGGATGGAATCACAAAGTACAGGACAATTGCACAGGATGATACAGTTCAATACATTGCACGTTTCTGTCAGATAAAGCACTGTTACTGCAGTTGTGTTCAAGGTTGTTTCCTGAAGTGAAAATTATGAAGGGATAGTGTAATGGAATGGGGTGATGGTAGAAGAAAGTCCAGTGTAGTGGGCCAGTCTGTTTGTAGCACAGGTCCAGTGCCCAAGGGCCATAGGAAGGGGAGCAATGGCAGTTCAAAGTGGACAAGGTGACACAGTAGAACACAATGGGGACATTCATGAGAGGCTCATTTCCTGGCAGTGATCTTGGTCTTGGCAAGTGTCTCTGGTGTCTGTCTGGGTTGCAGGGAACGTTTGCGGGGTGGCTCACCTTCTGCAGAGGGAGGGGTGCTGGTGGCCTGTAGGTCCTGTGGCAGGGCCTCCTGTCCACTAGCTGCAGCAAATGTGGAGGGCTAGTCAGTTGACTGGCTAGTGGAAGGGGCCCGCTGGTGTGATGTGTACTTCATCATGATGTTGCCCATATCACCTAGCACCCCTGCTATGGACACCATCGTGGTGTTCAAGGATTGCAATTCTTTCTTGAGCTCCTGGGGGTGTTCATTCCTGCAGCTGCTGGTTCTCCTGCATGATGTCTTTCACCTGACCCATCTTGTCCTGGGATTGTTGATAAGTCCCCAGGACATTAGTGAGTGCCTCCAGGACAGTCGGTTTCCTGGGCCTGTCCTCCCCCTGGTGCACAGCTGTCCTTGCCCCCCTGTGCCTGTGTCCCCTGAATGATGTCTCTACTGCTACTGACCTCAGGACCCTCATTGTCTTGCCTGTGAGATGTGGACTGGGGTCCCTGTACAGGTTGGCACACTGCTGATTGGCGTGTCCTAGGGTCAGAGGTATGGAGACGTTGGGTGACTGCTGTGGTATTGGATACTGCGGGGGAGGCTCTGTGGTGGACTGGGTGTGGGCTGGGGTAGCCAACTGATCAGTGGTCCCTGATGGGCCAGGGAGTTCATCCAGATTAGGAACTCCAGATTTTCTGTCGTCACTGGGGGCATCTTCTGCCATGGCACCTCTTTACTGCTGAGATTGGCTGGGGCACCTGTGGGTATGTAAGTGGTGTATTATGCTACATGTCTGTGACATATTCTGCATCCCTAGCTTTCCCTATATTTTTGCTGCTGCTCTGCCACCTTTGTTTGTGATGTATTGTGGGATTGTTAGTTCTCCATACTGTGTATGCATTGGTGGTGGGTATACATGCAGGGCCGGGAGGGATGTGCATGCAGTGGGTATGGCATGCAGGGCCTGGCATTTAGGTTAGGTAATTGTGGTGGTGCACTGTGTGGGATGGAGAGGAGTGATGGGTGTCAGGGTGAGGGGTGGTGGTAGTGGTGGCATGCAGGTATGGGGGAAAGGTAGTAAATATTGACTCACCAGTGTCCATGTCCTCCAGCAACTCCAGTGAGTCCTTCAGGATGCAGGTGTGCCAAGACTTGCTCAACCCATGCTGTGTGGGGGTCCACCACCAGTCCTCTGGATAGCAAGCTGGAGCCTTGTTGCCGTGGAACGTACCTTCCTCTGTAGATTGTTCCACTTCTTCCTGATGTCGTCCCTTGTTCGTGGATGATGCCCCACGGCGTTCACCCACTCCACGATTCTCTGTCATAGCTCCATCTTCCTGGTAATGGAAAGCTGCTAGATCTGTGCTCCAAACAGCTGTGGCTCTACCCTGACTATTTCCTCAACCATGACCTGCAACTCCTCATCAGTGAAACAGCGGTGACTTTTTGGGACATGGGTGTTGTGTGGTGTGAGTTGTGCAGATGGTGTTGAGTTATGTGGTGGGGTGTGGGGTGTGTGATGGATAAATGGGTGGTTGTGGTGTGTGTGTGTAGTTGTCTCTGTGATTTGCGTGGCTAGCTATTGCATTCTTTTTGTTTTAGCAAAGGATTGCAGGTTATGTGGGTATGTGTTTCATAGTGCTGTTGGTGTGTGGGGGTGGTGTGTGTATTAGTGTCAGGTGTGTGTTTTTGGTATTGGCTAATGTTGTGTTGTTTTGTATTTGGGTGGCAATTATTACGGTGCCGGTGTATACCGCCAATGGTTTAAAGCCATTGAACGTCGGCTGTGGTGATTCGTGGAGGGTGTTGTTTTGTTGGCGTAACGGTATGGGTGTTAGTACAGACAGTTTAACACTTACTTTTGGTCTGGTGGATTTGTGTTTGTGGCAGTATTCTGTCAGTTTGGGGTGTGTGTGTCATAATACGGTAGACAGATGTTTGCCTCTGCGATGGTATGTTGGTGGTCGTCACAGTGGCGGCCAGTGGGAATTACCGCCAATGTCATAATGAGGGTCTTCGTGATTGGCCTGGTGGCAAAACTGGCTGTACTTCCTCTGGCAACCACTTTTGTCTATCTTGTAGTTGATGAAGGAGGAAACTTCTGACAGGGAGGGCAGCACCCTGACAAGCTGTCGTTCATCAACCCACCAGCATCTAAAAAGAGCGGGTGGACTAACTAATGAGTGGACAGTAAAACAGATGGAAAAATAATTGCAGGGCCAAATCTGCCAAAATCTAAATCAGTCCCTTAATTTCCTATGTGATCATCTTGTTTTTGATTTGTTGTTTTTGTAAAAATGTACATTTATAGGTAGTTGGTGGAGACCTGACTGTTTATTCCCTCTCTTTCACATTAGCAGAGGTGTGCTGCAAATTTGGCATTTTATATGTTTAAAATGTTTCTGTCACTGAGACAAAGATCACCAAAAAATACAAGAAAAGAGATGGGGAGGGACAGGGAGAGGAAGAGTTCTTAGGCTGGATGTTTATGAATTGCATTCAAAGTTGAAGTACAAACTATACTACATAGATTAAATACAATATGTTTGTGTGTGTGTGTGTTTGCAAAGCTGTGAATATTTACAGTTTACATTTGCATGCATTATTTACATTCATTTATATCAACCATACAGTAAACACAAATTAAGGGATGGAAAGATTTTTTTCGACAGATCTTCATTCTTTCCATTTGAAACTGATTAGGAACCAGTGATGATGTTTCCTGACAAAAAATGAACATGTTTGTGATATAATAAAGAAAAGTGTCATGGGACATGACAGCAGTTTTCAGTTTGAAGATCTCAGAGGTTTGTGATAATCTTCTGAAACGCTTTGCAGAAAATGTGATTGCTATTTAGACTGTATAAATTACATTTTCACACATGAAAAAATGTGAATGAAACAGAAAAAAATAAGTTTTTCTGCATCACATATGCCAAGTAAACAACTGAAATCCATTTTATCTACAAATAAATACTGATACATATGATTTCATCACTTCTGTGAAAACGCTAAATAACTATTTATCCTTGTTTTGTTTTTGTGAAACAGACATAGGCATATGAATTCTGTAAAGTGCAGTGAAATCGTAGATTAATGAATAGTATATGTATTTAAGCACTATGTAAAGAAGGATTTTGCAGTGGACAGGACAACCTTTCCATCCTTGCATCTGAAAATGTCTCTTTATGTGCGTCAAATTGGAAATTATGAATAGTAGGTCTTTGATTGCTTCTGATTATTTCCCCCTCCAGAAAAATACATGCCGCTAGGACAGAAAAAATGGTGTGTCCATTGCCAAAACTCCTTTTGAGTACCAGGCAAAATGTTCAAAATAGTTCAGAATGTTATGCATGATTTGAGTGGTCCATTTAACCCCTTCACTCCTAAGCCTTTTCGCCCTCCTGTGCCAAGCCTTTTGTTTTTGGCTATTTGGGGTAGTTCTCGCTTAGATCCCCATAGCTTTTTGTCGACATAAGCTATCCAAACCAAATGTGTGTCATTTTTTCCAACATCCTGTGGATTCTAAAGGTACCCAGAGAGTTTCTTGGTTCCCCTGGAGGAGACCAAGTAATTAGCCAAAATACAGCTAAAATGTATTTTTGGGGAACATGGGAAAAAAGTGCCACAGAAGAAAGTATCTGTTTTTTCCCTGCAAATGGCATAAAAAAGGATTTGCAATGCTAAAATCACCATATTCTGAGCTTTCAGGAACAGGCAGACGTGAATCAAAAATCTAAATTTTTCAACACCGTTTTGGCATTTTACTGGGATAACCCTGTTTCTGCTTTTTTTTGGTGCTTTCAGCCTCCTTTTAGTTAGTGAAAGAAATATGTGTGAAACCAATGGTGGGTCCCAGGCAGCTAAAATTTCTGAAAATTAGACAGAATTCTAAATTTTCAGGAAGGGGTCATTTGTGTAGATCCTTGAAGGTTTTTCTATAGAAAGTAACAGTTTAAATACAAAAAAGTTTGAAATTGAGTTATAAAAAAGCCATTTCTGTCTATGTTTTCATCTGTAGCTATTTGCAACTATGGAAGATTTTTGAAAGCAATATTCTGTTATGTCTATGTAGGTTCATCAAGAACCTAAGGTAAGATCATTATTTTGTGCCAGGGAAGATCATTATTTTGTACAATTGGTAGAGAAGGGGCTCCTGGTAGCAAGTATATGACATAAGAGTATCTATGTCTGAATAGTTCAGGAAACAGGTGATCATGGGCCTAGGAGGTGCTCCCGGTGGTGGTCTCTGTGCTAAGGCTTAATGAGCACTCTCAATAATGAAACAGGAGACCAGGGATTCTGCTGGCACCAGCGATCTCAACCAGCATTCTAAGAACACTTCCAGAGAGATCCCCTCTCAGCTCTCTGGGAACCCCACTAATCTTAGATTATTTTGACGCACCCTGCCTTCCACATCCTCTACTCTGGCAGTGAGTTCACTGGAGATCATTATGAGGCACAGAATTGACTTCTTTATATCTGCCTGCATGAGCAGTCAAGAGCTCCCTGGTTGTCCCTGAGCAAGATCTTCAAAGGTGATCCAGTAAGTAATAGGGGTACACTACCACCACTCACCACCACTACCGCCCAATCTACCCAGACAGTACTTGAAAAGGCTGATCAGGGTCCACAGTACAGACAGACATGCAGTCAAGATGATTGCAGTATGCCTTCCACCAGGGTCAGAATCAAGACAAAGTTAGAATCAAGGTGCTAAGGCTGTTACTTCAGGGAGGGCTTGGGGGCCAATTCACCTTGAGGGCACCCCATCCACTCTTCTTCCCTTTCCACTGCTTTCCCCTAAGTCCATGGGGGCACATCCAGCAGCCTCAATCTGTCATTCTCATCTGACCCCCTGCTGGTCTTCTCACCCACTACCTTGGCAAACTCTGGACCACTGCTGAAAGTTCACCAGGCTTCCTTCGGTTGGGCACTGTCACAGCAACACCTCATTTCTTGGTTCTCCTGCTTCAATTGCATAAAGAGGGCTACCCTGAGCGGGAATAATGCCGTCCAGAAGAATGAATGACTCTCCGTTGTAGCCAACAATTCCTTCAGGCTGTGCTTTGTATTCTCAACCATTGGCTCCTCCTCCATCACTCTCCGGTCTCACTGTGGCACCAGCAACACGTTACTAGCTGTTCCACAGGACCACAAGTTGGCGTCCTAGTATCCCGGGTGAACTGTCAACACCACGCGCTATCTACCCCAAGCTGGAGTTGAGTCGATGGGCTCCCTGAAGGAAGGATGAAGTAGGATGAATGGCAAACGGCATGGAGAAGTTGCACCTTCTGTCCGCCATCTTAGGCAGTCCAGCCATACTCGCCATAGTTAGTTACTTTTAGAGAAAGTTTATACTTACTTTCAGGCCTCTAATGCCACACTAGTTTATAGAGTAATGTGAACCATAGAAGCTTGAATGATGTCATCAGTGATGTCATCCATGATGTCATTTGAGATGTCACCAGTGATGTCATAAATGATGTCACAGAACATGTGATGAGTGATGCAATATGTGAGGTCATAGGCAGCACATAGAGGGGCACAAGTTATCATTAGCTGTGATACCTCTAACTGGTGAATTTCTGTGTTTTTTGAGTGCAAAATAATGTTGTCACTGACATAGTCATGTAACTATAATGCTTCTTTAACCTTTGAATTCATATATATACATGGCAGATGCCATTAGGTATTATGGTTAGCACCTAGTTTCCATAGGAAGAGTGTTTTTTTTTGTTTTCCCAATAACTTTGATGGCGCTTTATGAATATTCACAAAATTTACAAAACAGATACTTGGGACAGTTCGCCTGCTGTCATAAAAGTCTTGGGGTGATCTTTTGAAGGGAGGGCCAAGAAAAAGGGGGGTGAGCCCAAAATATGTTTTCACCATTAATTTTTCCATAGCATCTTTAGACACGCCTACAGACCAAACTGCTGAATGGAATTACACCAAATTTGGAAGGAAGGTATATCTTGTTGCACAGATTGTGCTTTTTCTAATTTGGTGTAAATCAGTTTAGTAGTTTTGGAGATATTAAAGCTAAAATAGTAGAGATATCTAGGGATGCGGTTCCTCCACGGATCCAATAGCCCTCTGCTGATATCTGATTGGCTGCCAACAATCCAACAATGAAGTGTTGGCAGCCATCTTGGAACTTTGCTTCACCTGAGTCCTAGAAAGTACAAGTAAAAAAAAAAGGAAAGGGGCCAGAGTAGAGACACACTGACCCCTAAGCCCTGCAGCTGGTGTCCCAGAGGGACCCCAAAAGGAATAAAAAACAATTTTTTTAAACGTCAGAAAAATCCACTGATCCATGGATGTATCTGATGTTCTAAAAAAAAAGGGGCAGTCCCCTGTCCTTTTCTTTTAATTAGCCCCTGGATGGGGTCCAGGGGCAATAGGGGCTTTAGAGAGGGGGGGCACATGCCCCCTCCCCCCCTAGGGCTTCTTAAAGCACAGGGACTGCTACCTCCCTGGGATGGTCACAAAGTAAAATACAGGAGGGCCATCACCTTCCCGGGGCAAAATGATGATTTAATGTGTGGGAGGGCCTATGGCCTCCCTTAGAGCTTCGGTACCACTACCTTCCTAGAGAAAAGCATCAATTTTCGGTGGGGTGCTGCATGCCCTTCTGCAGACCCGTGGGCTGCCACCTCCATGGGACAAAGTGTCACTTGTGTATGGGGGGCCATGTGGCACCCCTACAGCCCCGGGGATCACCAATTCCGTGGAGCAAAGATATAATTGTGTGTAGGGGGCTGCACAGCTCCTCTGTAGCCCAAAGGACTGCCACCTTCCTGGGGCAAAGTATCAATTGTGTGTAGGGACCGCACAGCCTCAGGAACTGCCACCTCCCAGGGGATGAATATAGAGTTGGAAGGGAGTTCTTCATGAATCCCCCACACAACGGACCAGCACCTGCCAATGGTTACATCACATTGGAGGGGGGCTGTGTGGCCCACCTCAGGGAGCCGATGATGGCCCTGGGGACCACCACCCCCAACGGTCAACTCCTTCAATGTCCTGGGGGGCCCATCCCTGAACATAGCTGTTTGCTTTTGTTTGGTGGGAGCTGACACCTAGGGCAGGGTTGGGTGTCTATAGGATCAGACAGTTGAGTGATTCTAATAGCCCTGGAGCCAACCCCTGCTGTGCACGGCCAAAGGTCATGAATTGCGGCAGGTTGGGTTGGCTGCAGGGCCTAGCTGCAGTAGAGACCCTACATTCATCCTCTGCTGCGCACGGCCAAAGAATGTGTGCAGTGGTGGTTTGATTAATGTATAGTAATTAAATTACGTTACATTAAAAAAAAAAACATAAAAGTTTCCTGAAAAAAACAAAGGTTACAGGGATGCTATAGCTAGGAAATAGAATTAAAAAACCTCAGAAATTCACTTAAAAAAACAAAGGTTACAGGGATGTTATAGTTAGGTTCTGAATTTACTCCCACAAAACCAGAGAACTTCAGCAGTTAAAGTTAGGTTTGTTCAAAGAAACTATAACGCACATCCTAAGATAACTATAACTCATGCCCTCTACATGCGTTGCTAGTTATCCCACAAATTACAACACTCATGACATCTTTGATAACATCATTGACAATGTCACTGTAACATCCGCAGTAAAATTATTAATCAGGTAACTGTACATGGTGGGGGGTGCAACTTATAATTATCTTAGTGTGCGAGTTATAATTACTTGAAAAAACTTTAACTGTAACTGCTGAATTTCTTTGAAGTTATTGCATAGAAAGGCCATTGCATTAGCAATCTTTCTCTCTTCCATCCAATTATGGGATGGAAGACAGAGAGTGACAGGACCGTGGGGGGAGCCTGGAGGCATCCTGTTGTCCTAGCTAGCTCCCGACATCCTGCTGGACCTGGCATTGCTCCCTCAAGCAGAGAGCTGCTTGAAATAGTAGCTTCCTATTTGCATAAACAATGTTTTTATCTACATATTTGCGTACAGTGAATCAGATGAAAACTCTGCTTTCTGCAAGCAAGAGCTGTTTGACACCTCACGCTTGCAGAAAGCGGAGTTATGTTTCCTTTTGCCTAGTGGGAACTGAAGCACTGAGCAAAAGCAAACAGCTACCTCCCAAGGGTGGGTATCAAGGGAGGCAGCAAGAGCTTACCCTGGGGGGTGGCTGTCCCCGGGACCATCTAGGCACCATGAGGGGGTCTGTGTGGCGCCCTTCATTATAGTACTTAGGCCCAGGGAGGTGGTGGTCCCTGGGGACAGGGGTCCATGACCGACACCCTACATACATTTATTTAATTCCTGCAGAGGTGATGGACCCTCGGGCTGCGGGGGGTGTGCCACCCCCTTAGATTGAATGGATTGCCTCAGGGATGTGTTGGTCCCTGGGGCTGCAGGGGATAGTTCTGACCCCCTTGCTTTAATGTTATGTTTAGCCCCGGGGAGGTGGCAGTCCCTTGGGCTGCAGGGGCCATAAGATCCCCCCTGTATTATTTAGGGTGATTTGCCTGAGGGAGGTGACAGTCCCCAGGACTTTTATAAGCCCTTGGAGGGGTACCCCGTGTGCCCCCTCCTATTTGAATGGAATGACGTGGGACCTGGCCCTCCCATGTGTGTTTTCAACAAAGCCTCTGGGTTTGCCAGGCCATGGGGACATGTCAGTATGTAAAAATAAAGGAGGCAGGTGCACTGAACCCCCATCCTGAGGCTTACTTGAGCCCCAGAGACTACCACTTCCATGGGGCTTTTTTGTTATTTGGGTGGGCCCTGTGGACCCCCCTCCAATGTACCCCTTCAACCTTGGGACCACCACCTTTCTGGGGAGTTAAATATTGAAACCCCTTCTGGAACCTACATATGCCTAAGGGACCACCACCTCCCCAAATCTAACAAAATAATCACATGGGGCCACACAGAACCCCAGGCAATGGGGACCACCACCTACCTGGGTCAAAACAGGATTTTATAAATGGGAGGGGGCTGTACAGTGCCCCTCCTGGGCCATACAAGGCTCCAGGGACCACCACCTCTCAAGGCCAGCCCATGCAAAAGTAAGGAGGGGGCCGTGCAGGCCCGCTTCCTTGAACCATTTTTGGCCCTGGGGACCGTCATCTCCTGAGGTGCCAACCCTCTGGAGAGAGCTAATTGTTTTTTCTTGGCAGGAGATGTGACAGCTTCCGTCAAGCTAGAGCAAACACTAACTCTGCTTCCAGCAAGTGGGACCTGGAAGCAGAGTTGTAATCTGTTTCTCTGCTCACAGTCTTGTTTGCTGGGAAACACATGAAATAATTGTTCCTGTACACAGGAAGCTGCATTTCTAACATCTCCCTGAATGGGGGGGGGGCAATGGCAGCTCCCGTAAGAGGTAGGAAGCCAGCTGGGACAGCAGGGGCCTTCAGACTACCTGCGCAGTCCTCAACAAATCAGTCACTGTCTCTCTCTCTCTCTTTCTCTGTCTCTTCCATCCCATAATGGGAGAGAAGAGCGAGAGATTTTTATCTCAATGGTCTCCTCATACAATGACTTCAAAGCGTCACACTAGCAAGATTTTGTTTTTAAGGTTATAGTTACGTTTTGATGCACAGTAGAAGAGTCACTTGTGGCCTTTTGATAAATCTCTTGGACTGTCACTGAGTAGGTTTAAGGTTCAAATCTTCCTGTATCATGCTAGTATGTCTGTATATTTACTAGTGTTTTGAACGTTAAACATTCCTTGTGATTAGACATTTACGTCTTTTTACATTAAAAGTCTGTGGATTAAATGTCATAGTTATGTCTGGACCCAGAAGTGCAGCGTCTTCTGTAGCCTAGTGGTTAATATCTCAGACCTTCATGTCGAGGGTTCTAGCCTAGTTGTAGGAATAGTCACTTCTCTGCATTCATTTCATTTTAACTTACAATATTTAAGGTACATACCAAAAGGTGATCTCACTCTTTTTACTTGACAAACACATTTTTCTTATCAATTAGTCCAGAAATATCTCATTCTCAGTATGTCATTAATCAAAGCCTAAGAAATCTCTCTCTCTTTCTCTCTGACTCTCAATTTCTCTCTGTCAGTCTCTTAGATTGTTATTGCAATGGTCCCTCAATACAATGACTTCAAAGTGTCACACTAGCAATATGTGTGGTTCAAAGGTTATAGTTAAGTTTTAATGGACAGCCCAACAGAGTCACTTGTGGCCTTCTGGTAAAGCTCTTGGATTATTACTGAGTACGTTGAAGGCTCAAAACCTCCTGCATCATGATAGTGTGTCTGTAAATTTTCTAGTGTTTTGAATGTCGAACGTTCCTTGTGATGTAACATTTATTTATTTTCCAAATGAAACTCATTGGGTTGAATGTTATGATATGTCTTGGCACAGCAGTGTGAAAAGTCTCCTATAGCCTATTTGTTAAAGAGTGAAGGTTCCAGCCTAGGTGTAGCTGTGGTCACTTCACTCTTTTATTTTAATTTCAACTTCACATATTTAAGGTACATACCAAAAGGGGATGTCACTCGTTTAACTTGAAAAAGACATGTTTCTTTTCAATTTGTCTGGAAATACCTCATTCTAGTATATCATTCATCACACCCTAGAAATCTCTTTCTCTCTCAATTTCTCTATGTCAATCTCTATCCCTAAATATCTCTCTCTTTCAATCTCTCATGTTCTCTCGCACCCTCTTTTGCATCCCATAATGGGCTGGAAGAAAGAGAGAGAGAGAGAGAGAGAGAGAAGGATTGTTATTGCAAAAGCTTTGTCATACAATTACATCAAAGCATCACACTAGCAAGATGTTTGGTTTGGATGTTATAGTTAAGTTTTGATGTCCAGTGGAATTGAGTACCTTGTGGCCCATTGGTAAATCCCTTGGGCTATCATTCAGTAATTTGAAGGTTCAAATCCTGGTATCTCAGGGTAGCATGTCTGTTTACTTATTAGTGTTTTGCATGTTAAACATTCCTAGTGATGGAACATTTATGTATTTTTCCCATCAAGATCTTCAGGTTGAATGTCATATAGATGTGTGGAAATTACCCAAGAGCTTAGCTGATTTGAGAATCTGCTGCAATTTAGTGACAAACACTTTTTTAAAAAAATGCTTTTTTGTTCTGGCCAGGTACCAGGGAGATGCCAGCACCATGGCTAGATGGTTAGGGTATTCCTACCCTGCCCCCTTTATTTTGTTTCTCAACACTGTGGTCGATGGGGTGTATGGGCAACAGTGGGTGGAATACTTTACATTACAAAATCATAGAAATTCACTGAAAAAACAAAAGTTACAGGGACATTATAGTTAGTACATATATATTTTTTTTAACTTAGAAATTCACTTAAAACCCAAAGGTCACAGGGGTAGTTAGGCTTTGAATTTACACACACAAAACCAAGGAAACTTAGCAGTTATAGTTATGGTTATTAGTTATCCCAAATAAATATAACTTGTGCCCTAAGGTAATTATAACTTGCGCCGTCGCCATGCACTGCTAATTATCCCACATAGTACGACACCCATGACACCTTTGATAACATCACTGGTAATATCAGTGTAATATTTGCAGTAAACCTATTGAGGAGAAAAATGTGCATGGTAGGGCACGAGTTAGAGTTAACTATAACTCGCACAGCTAATTACTCCACATATTAAATCATTGATGACATCTTTGATCTTAAAAACTGCAACATTTGAAATGAAGGTATTGATAAGAAAACTGTACATGGCAAGGGCGCAAGTTATATTTACCTTAGACGCGAGTTATTGTTACTTGAAAAAAATCTCTGAATTTTGATGGTTTTGTGGTTTTGAACAAGTAAATTCAGAACCTAACTATAACGTTCCTGTAATCTTTGCTTTTTTTCAGTGAATATTCATATATATATATATATATATATATATATCAAACCAAGGCCCTTTCAGGATTAGAGTGACGCATAAATTATGCAAAAAACAAAGGAGAACTCTGGGAATTACCAATTTTAGGTGGAGAGCTGCTCTAGTAAGGAGCACCCTGCAACACCAGCGACACTTTAGATTTGCTCACCTCAAATGTCTGCTTATCTAGCAAAGTTTTGCCTGTGCTCTGTATAAAATCAGTATGCAAATTAAGCTACTTATAATTGGCTAAGTCAACCTACCTATTAGTCCATAGTATATTGTAGGGCATGTAGGTTTAGGGACCCCAGCATAGGTGGTTCACCCAGGGGTGCACTGCTGAGGTGCCCAGTGCCATTTTAATGGCAGGCCTGCCTTGCTGGCTGCTTTTAACTTAGAGTTACTTGCAAGTTCGACTTTGGAATTAAAAGTAGTTCCAAAGTCTGAAACTACCTTCTTTCTACATAGAGGTCACCCATAAGGTGTGCCCTTTGTGCCCCTTGGGTTGGGTGTCATGTAACTATAAGCAGGGACCTTATAAAATAGTTTTATAAGCCCTGGTGAGGTAAAACAGCCAAATTCGTTTTTCCCTCATTGTAGTGAATGGCCTGCATAGGCTAGAATGGGGAGACTTTATTCAATTGATAAAGACCCCTTAAGTGACAGATACCTAAAGTTTGGTATCAAATTAATTGTTATAATAAATCCCACATCTCACAATTGTTGGATTTAATATAACCTGTTCAGGTAAAGAGTTTTAAACTTTGCCTAAAAAGTTGAAAATGTTAGCCCTGTAGTGCTTTGCTCTGATTGGCCAGCCTCTGGCAGCGAGGCTGCCTTGATGTGGTGTGTAGTACTTCCCTCAGCAAATGGAAAAGCAGGAAGGGGGAGGGCTGCCAAACTGGTCTTCAAAGGCAGGGAAGGACATTTGGAGTAGCCAAGCACCTCCCTCACATCCTGCAAACCCAGACAATTAGGTGTCCCTCTGATTAGATTAGGAGAGGGCAGGAGAAGGGTGTGTTTTGGCGGGAGTTTCAAAGCTGCAGCCAAGCTACAGCAAAGAGCTATATATATTCCAGGAGTGGCTAAGGGGGCCAAGCAGCCCCCTCCAACATACATAACCCGGGAAGGTGGTAGTTGATTGGACTGCAGGGGGCATGTGGCCCCCATATAGCCATAAATATCTATCTATGTATCTATATATCTATATATATATATATATATATATATATATATATATATATATATATATATATATCAATATGTATATATATGTATCAATATGTATATATGTATATATTTTTATATTCACAACGAGATCCAGAACGGGGAAGCCGTGTAGCAGCGGTCCCGGTCGGGTTCCAGAAAACCCATAAAATACATAAATACTCCTCTTTATTCAAGGATAACCAGGACGCCTCCGAAGCTAAAAGCGATTAGGCACTATATGCAAGCTATTTCGCTATTATTTCATACTGAGAAGCTATGTGATATGATTGGTTATTGTTTGATGAACAATCTATTTATCTTCGAAAACCAGGTATATAGGCAACTACAGGTACTGCAATGGGTACCTGTTTCGCCCCCAGCTATGCTAATTTATTCATGGGCTGGTGGAAGGAACTGGTATCTGACACAATGAAAGAATTTGATGAGAATGTGATTTTATGGTGTCGATACATTGACAAAATCTTTGTAATTTGGAAAGAGGATGAAGCATCAGCCATGAGATTTGTTCGGGCTTTGAATCAGAACAAATTCAATTTAGAGTTTACTGAACAACATAGTACAACATGTATTGAATTTTTGGATGTTGAAGTGTCAGTGAGAAATAATACTCTTACCTCTAAGTTACACATAAAGCAGACAGCTGGTAACAGCTTACTCTGTGCTCGTAGTGCGCACCCAACTAGTTTAATACAAAGTATCTCTTATGGAGAGTTGTGATGAGCACGGCAAATCTGCAGCAGCATGTCTGACTATCACAAAGAATGTGAAGTTATGTGCGAAAGGTTCA
Organism: Pleurodeles waltl; assembly: GCF_031143425.1. Lineage (NCBI taxonomy): Eukaryota > Metazoa > Chordata > Amphibia > Caudata > Salamandridae > Pleurodeles > Pleurodeles waltl. Next base: position 450,757,091 of record NC_090439.1, on the reverse strand, counting down.
GGGAAAGAGGATATGGCACAAAGGTCATTATACAAGCAAAACAAAGGTGGAGAAGATCTGTAGGGAAGAACTAGTATATAAGGTGTGTGCTGATCAAAAAGAAAAAATGGCAAGAATTAGATTTGTTACAACATATAGCAATCAATCATATAATGTAAGAAATATCTTGAGCAAAAGTTGACCTATCTTACAGATCGATCCAGTATTATTTAAATATCTAAGTGACATACCACATTTCACCTTTAGAAAGAGCAGATCTTTGAAAGATGATTCATGCCATACGTTTGTGACATGTGAGAACAGTATGACTAAGATGGCACCATCTGGGTTCTACTGTTGAATGCAATGCAAGGCATGAAGAAATAGCATTAATTGCAAAACGTTAAAAATGACAAGTAGAGCAAAGGAATATCATCAAGAGAAATTACAGTTGATTAGGGAGGTATATGATCAGAGAAAATGATTGATTTAAGGGAGACAGTGGTGGAGTGTTGATACACAAAATATTTAAATAATTGTATTGGTCTTGACAAGTCTATTGAATAATAGACAGAGCCCATTGGGGCCTGATTGGTACTGTGTATTTAATTTAATATAGTGAAAGTAATGATTGTGTCTATTTGAGATTTACCATTTTGTTATTTTTTAATATATATTGATAATATAAAATGTTTAACATGGATTAATACATGATTGAATTATGATTTTGAGTAGTATATGAATGAATAATCATGATTATTGATTGATTGCATCACAGTCCACTGAAGTAGAAAAAACCTCAATCTGTGGTTAAATACTGTTTATTAAATACGATCGACTTATGTTAAGATGGCCGCCACTACCGAAGTAATACCATGGGGTTTTGTGTTGATGTCCGTTTTCTGTTTTATTGGTTATTTAATCATGTATAGTATACACCCACTCCATCCGTGACCAAGGGTATGGCTGAAACACGTTGGAGGGGAAATCATTTTTTCCGAATAAATTTTATATTTGTGAAAATTCACATATACATATATATATATGTGTGTGTGTGTGTATATGTATAGATAGATATAGATAGATATATTTCAATTTTCACCTGGATTTCAAGGTAGAATGATCACTCTCTCTGTCTGCAGATCCTGCTTTATATATACCATCAGATTTTAAGGTCTTTGTTTTATGATATCATAATTAGGTTGAAAGTTGAAAAATGTTTGTATAAAGCTGTTCTTTGTTTGATGAAGGTTATGCACCAGTATTTATTTGTACTTTTACTAAATTTTTACATTTGATTGTAGTTGTGGTGGGTGGCCTGGAGTTTAAGAACCACATGTACGTAGCCTTTTGCACGTCGCAGATGGCGAATCAGGCCGTTTGCGACGTGCAAAATGCACTTTCCCATGTACCAAACCATTTTTGCGATTCTGTAAACTATTTACCGAATCGCAATAAGGGATTGCGGCTCAAAATTGGGAAGGGGTGTTTCCTTCCTAATTGCGACTCGCAGTCCCATGTATGATTGTTTTGTGACTACGAATGCGGCCGCAAAACAATCGCAGTTAGCACCAGTGTCACACTGGTGCTAACCCATTCGCAAACGGGAAGGGGCCCATATGGGACCCCTTCCCCTTTGTGAATGTCAGTAAAAACATTTTTTGGGAGCAGGTAGTGGTCCTACGGACCACTGCCTTCTCTGAAAAAATGAAACAAAAACGCTTTTTTTGTTTTAGAAATACTTCTTGTTTTCCTTTAAGGAAAACGGGCTGCATTTCCCCAAAAAACTGCTTTATTTAAAAGCAGCCACAGACATGGTGGTCTGCTGTCTCCAGCAGACCACCATACCTGTGAGGGTGGCCATTCCCAAGGGGGTCATAAATTGCGACCTACCTCATAAATAGTCATGAGGTAGGCATTTGCGACCCCCTTGCGAATCACAAATAGTGTCATTGACACTATACAAAATTCCATTTTGTGACTCGCAATTTGCGAGTCGCAAAACCAATGGTTGATATATGTAGCCCTAAATTCTTATGAGAATTTAGAATGATGGTATTGCGAAAGCTCTTCAGCACCCTGAGGATTTACATGCCTTTTTAGATCATCACTTCCCACTTTCCATGAAAACCAATTATGTGTCTTCTTAGTACCAATGTCTGTTTTTTATTTTCAGTATAATAAGCTGTTTTGTCTACCTTTATATACAAGGGTATTTATTTCACAGGTCAATCTTTTATATGCATGTGCACAGTTCTAAAACACTTTTTATGTTTCTTTGTTGTCATTTTTTCTATGTTTGTATGTCTTGTCCCTTCCTTCTGTCTGTAGAGCTACTCCACAATTCTATACAGTATAATTTATTTTTCTTCTCACTTTATATTTGTTTTTACTTTTCCTATATATGGTTAGTGTTGGCTAAATAAAAATTGTTTCTTTGAATGTTAAAGGTTTACGTCACCGTGTAAAAAGAACTAAAGTATTGGATTATTTAGCAAGGCATAATGCTGACATTTGTTTAATTCAAGAAACTCACATTGATGATCCAGTTTGGTCATATATGAGTAAAAATTGGGTTGGCAAAATTATTTCCGTAGTTAACAAGAAAAATTGTGTTGCAATCCTGTTAAAAAAAAGTTCATTATTCAAATAGTAGAAATGTATTGATACAGATGGTCAATATAGTATAGTGAAAATTAAAATTGATAATTTTGTTTTTCATTTAATTAATGTTTATGGTCTTACTAAAGATGATCCTAAGTTTTGGTCGCTATTTCCATCAGAAGTAATTCAATTAGGTAATGTACCTCTAAGCATTGGTGGTGATTTTAATAGATGGATGTTTTCATAACAAATATCGTCATCCGAAAGCTTTTTTCAGATCTTTTTTTAAATCAACTAAAATGGTTGATATCTGACATCACCCAAATGAGAAGCAATTTTCTTTTTTTTCCAATCCTCATAATTCCCATTCTCTGATTGATTATTTATTAATTTTTTGTCACCTAATCCAATCATTTTTTGATCCTAAAATTTACAATATAGAAATTTCTGACCCTTCACTTATTACTGGAGTGTTACAGCTTAAAACTAGTCAATAATCTCATTCTTGTTGGCATTTGAACACAAATATTGCTCTTAGTGATAAAAATACATCAAAACGTTTGCCAGCAATGCAAAGCTATTTTTTTTTAAATCCAGAAGGTTCCACTTCACTTGCAAATCATTGGGATGCATTTTATCTAAACATATATTAGAGGGGCTACAATTTCGATTATGGCCCATGAGAATAAAATGTTTAGGTCTAAACTTAAGGAATTAGATAAACAAATAGCAAAACCTGAGTGTCACATCTCATGATAATAAATACAGAATGCAATTACAAAAACTTTGATATGAATTAAGGGCCATATGTACGAACACTTTTTCCCATAGACACAGAATGGGTAAAAACCTTTGCTACATCTGGCCCTAAATTCCAAGTTAGACAAAAGAAAGGGTATACAAATTTCAAATAATAAGGTTACATTTTATTTTGAAGCTAATATGGCTGGCAGGCTATCGGCAAACCATCTTTGTATTAAAAAAGGTAAAATTCAGATAAATGTAATTCAGGGTTCAAATGGTAAAATGGCATTATCTCAGGAAGAAATAATTAACGCATTTTTGACATATTATTCCAATTTATGTAACAAACCTCCATCTACAGATGGAGGTTTGTTATAATACTGAATTATTATTGATACGTTTTTGCAATCTTGCAGTTTACCTAAAATTACTCAGTTCGCTAGAGAACAATTGGATGTACCCATTTTATTGGAAGAAATTCATTTAGCTATTAAAACTCTAAAATTGGGTAAATCACCAGGTCCAGGTGGTATACCTGTTGAATTTTATAGAGCATTTTCTCCTCGTTTATTACCTTACTAACTCCAACTATTTACACACTTTAGTATTTCAGAAATGACATCAAGTTCTTTCACTGAAGCCTTAATTATAGTTCTTCGAAAACCTAATAAAGATCATACTGTTGTTTCAAATTATTGTCCTATATCATTAATAAACCTAGATTGTAAACTTTATACAAAACTCCTTGCAACCAGACTAGCTTCTGTACTAAATTCCATTGTATGTATTGATCAAACTGGTTTTATGAAACATAGACATTCTGTAAATAATACTAGACTATTATTCCATGTAATTGAAAATGCTTCATCTTTATCTTTGTCATCTGGAATTCTTACATTAGATGCTGAAAAAGCATTTAACAAAGTACATTGGCAATAACTATTTCATACTCTATCTGTGTTTAATTTTGGTAATTCCTTTATTCACATGATTTCAGCGCTATAATGTGGTCTGTCTGAAAAACGTTTTATCAGTAGTCATTTATCTAATATATTTTTTCTATTTAGAGGCACGAGCCAAGGTTGCCCCTTATCACCTCTACTTTTCATCCTTGCCATTTAAACATTATCTGTTGTTATTAGAAATTGCAAGGAAATAGATGTTATCACAATTAATTATATTACTATTAATCTTCAGCATATGCTGATGATATTTTATTAAATATTTCAAACCGTGAATCATCTATTCCCCCTTTATTAAATGTAATTCATGCATATTCCCAAAATTCAGGTTATTCTTTAAACACAAATAAAACACATTTGTTTCCTTAAAATGGATACTGTACCCATGTTATGTTACCTAATAATTAAATTATTTGCCAAAGGGAAAATCTTAAATATCTAGATATTCTATTTTCTAGTACTATTAAATAATCATTTACATTGAACTGCGATTATATTCTTAATAATATAAAAACAAATGTCAGATACGGCCTACTTTACACTTATCCTGGTAGGACAAAGTTGAATCTGTTAAAATGATTATTGTTCCAAAAATATTTTATCTCCTCTCCATGATTCCAACTCGACTCCCCCTCAAGTTTTACAAAAATTTAGATAAATGCATATCTAAATTTATCTGGAATATTAAGCCAAAACGTGTAAGCTATAAAAGATTTAAATCTTTAAAAGGTAATGTTGGTTTGGGTTTGCCAGACTTCTTTATTATAATAAAGCATTTATATTAAAACAAAACATTTTTTTGGTTGACTAATCTAGATTTTGATAATGTACCCACATGGCTTCACTTTGAAAGAAGTATGATGTTACCATTTCCATTACCCACATTACTAAAAATGTCCTCCTCTAAATCTTCAATAAAAAAGATCCTCAATACTAGAATCTACAAAAATAATGCTACAAGATTTGGATTCTATTTTCGAAGTACCTATTTATAATATCTTACATATATCCTTAGGGCATAACCCTTTATTGAAACTTAGTTGTAATATAAAATTCTTGAAGTCAATAAAAAACTCTGGTATTTTTGCTTAAAAGCTATTTATCATAATAATAATTTTTTTAGTTTTGAAGTACTTCAACAAAAGTATTCCCTGACAGCATTGTAATTCCAATTCAGGCTCCTTAAAGCATATGCTCTTCGATTGTACAATTGTTTCTACATTTTGGAAGGACGTATGGGATGTTATTTTAAAAATGTATAATTTCTCAGAGAAGCTCTCATATAGTTTGTTGATTGGCAAATCATGTTTATTGTCAACAAAAATGTCTGATAAGAATACCAAACTTTTTGACTTCCTAATTTCTGCTGCCTTAAAATCAATAACTGCCAATTGGAAAAATGCTACATTATTATCAATTCATACATGGTGGTCATGGATCATTTCTACCAGAAAAGGAGCTAATTTGACTATGATAGGTGTTGTTCCTAACACAAACGCTTTGCAGTCATTTTGGAAACTGATTAATAATTATATTGCAATGCATTTAAAAATGTGATTTAATAATATATGTTTTATTATATAATAGTAAAATTATATTATTCCTGTAGTAGGTCTAGTATAATATACTTGTAAGATAGCTTTTATCAATCCCCCTATTTATTTTCAAGTTTGTTTATTATTATTATTCAGCAAATGTTATTATCTAGGTACAATTATTATATTTTTGTTATAATGAAAGCTCCCAGTGTACCTCTTTCAGTGCTTTTTTTTAGTTTGGTCTGTTTGTCACATCATAAAATATTAATAACATATTCTGAACCCTAGAACCAACTGCTTCTTAGGTACACATTGTTTAAAATATCATTTAAGACACTAACTGCATTGAATTGAAATAAACATGTGGGATCTTCTTTTGTATTTCATTTTCTTTCACTTTGGGAGGATTTGTGTTTTTCTAAAATCTTTGTAGCTCACTTATTTTTGTTTTTGTGATTGATGAATCAATGGTAGTGATTTCTTCATTGTTACCTTGCCTCCTTTCTCTGGCCAGTGTATGTGTGCTTGCAATAGCCCATCATTTGTCTTTGTTTGTTCTCCATGCCATGTGGCCCGGGGCCATTTTGTATAGGTAGTGTCTATATGCCTGCAGGTGTTCTTTGTTATCCATGCCTCCTTGCTTGTTGTTTGACCATGTGGCCGGTGGCCATTTTGTGTAGGCAGTCAGGGTGCTTTTGCCATAGTCCTGCATCTGTTGTTTGTTCTCTAATGCCCCGTTGAATGCTGTTGTTGTTTGACCATGTGGAAGGCAGCCATTTTGTGTAGCCAGCCAGTGTGCTTTAGCCATAGGCCTGCATGTGTTCTTGTTCCCCAGTGCCTCACTGCTTGCTGTTGTTGAAGTTGTGTGAGCTGGTGGCTGGAAGCCATTTTGTGCAGCTAGGTGATATGCCTTTAACAAAGGCCTGCATGTGTTCTTCTTTGATGTCCATGTCTCCTTGCTTGTTGTTTGACCATGGGGCCTGCGGCCATTATGTGCAGGCAGCCAGGGTGCTTTTGCCATAGACCTGCATTAGTTCTTCTTTGTTGTCCGTGCCTCCTTGTTTGGGCATGTGGGTGGTGAACATTTTGTGTAGACAGCCAGTGTGCTTTCAACATAGGCCTGCATGTGTTAATCTTTGTTGTCCATGCATCATTGTTTGGTATTGTTTGACTATGTAGCCAGAGACCAACTCGTGTAGGATGTCATTGTGCTTTTGCCATAGGCCTGCATGTGTTCTTTTGTATCAGTTTAATTAATATGTTTGAAGATAATTGTGATACCTATATATGAACAATATTTACTAATACATTTTTTCCAGTTTTGACCTATACTTCCTTGCTTCACAATCTCAATGAGTTTCCTCATAGCCCCTAGTACACCTGAATTCTCTTCTTTGTTTATTAATTAATTAATTTATATATGTATTAATTTATTTATTTATGTATTAATGTATCTATCTATTTATTAACTATTACTTATTTAATAATTTGCTTTTTATTTATTTATTTCTAACATTTCTAATGATTTTTTAATGATTGTAAAAATATATATGGATATATATATATATATTAATTTCCCTTCATCCACCTCCTGCCTGCCATAGGCACCTGTAGCACACCAGTATTAATTTGTTAAGGGTTGTAATTACTCATTTTCCCCTGAACCCCCTGCCAGCAATAGATGCACAGTCACACACACCAGCCTTCATTTTGTAAGGATTATTCAATGTTCCCCTGGACCGGTGCTTTGCGACTCGGGTCACAGAGAACATGGCGGCCGGCTGAGGGGCCGGGCGCGGAGGGCTCAGCAGGGCTCAGAGCACGGAACGCTCGGAATGTAAATAGAACAGTAGACGCTTACCGGGGGTCAGAGGAAGCGGCACGAACATAATTGCAGCCGAGGGATGGGTTTTTTCTCCCCTTTGAAGGTTGCGGTGGCACGGAGCATTCACGACCAGAAGCAGGCGCGCCCCTGCTGAGAGCCGGCCCGGAGGTGCTTAGAGAAAGGGAGGCAGCAGCAAGGATTCCATTCCAGGGGAGGTGTGGCATGGTCAGCACTGGCTGTACTTGCAAAGGCAAAGGAAAAGGCTTAGGAGAAGGTGAGAAGGCGTTTTCCATACCTGTTGCTGCAAGAAGTGAACAAGAACAACAAAGGAGTATGGGAGGTACCTTTTGTTTTACAAATATCAGACTGCAAGCATGGATCAATGTTATTTCTCTGGCATCTCAAGGTCCCGTGGTGGATAAGGCAGAGGGGGTGGCTCTGAACCGGGCCAGAATAGGAGAAGTGTAAATTGGGAAGATAGGAGTTAGGGGTGGCAGAGGTGGGGTAGTCTATTCCCTGCGGAGTGCGAATGTGGCGAAAAAGCAGATAGAAGTAGAAACCTCAGAAACAGACTACGGGGAAGGAAGTGCAAATAATAATTCAAGGAAGAGGAAAGGTACTTTGAGTAACTTAGGTTCTGCCACAAATAGGAAAATAAAGGTTACCCCCTCATTTAGGACTTATTTTAGGATGTTACCCGGAACCTCGAAAATGTCAAGTGTGCAAGGGGCAGAGGCAGTACCGCCCGTGCTATGAAGCAGGGATATATCTATTCCAACTGTTAATGGGGGCTTGATGCAGTAAAGTATCCCTGGAATCCGTTTTAGGGAAGTTGGATCTGCTGGAGGAGGACAGGGGATCAGTCAAGCTGACATAAAGGCTGGAGGGGAACTAGATTCTATGAATGGGAGTGCAGATGTAAATCTACTTAGTGACCCGTTACAGATATGTTGAAGGCTCTAGCCATGGAATTGAAGGACAGCTTTAAAACATCTAAATCTAATCAAGAGGAAATTAGGAACCTGTGTGAAGATCTTGCAAAAAAATAGACGATTTGGCAGGTCGGACAACTGCCTTGGAGGGAGAGGTTGGCGATCAGAGGGCTACTGTGGAGGAAAATAAAGAGCAGCTAAGAGGTTTGAAATCAGGAGAAGCAGGGGTGCTGGCTAAGTTGGAATCTTTGGAAAACAATCAAAGGCGGAATAATTTGAGATTCCTCAGAGTCCTCGAGGGATTGGAGGGAGATGACTTGAAGGGATTTGTGGTAAAATTAATAAATCAGGAAATAAAATTTGAGGATGCTGGAATCAATATTGCAAAAGATATTGAAAGGGTACATAGGGTCCCCTCAAAAATGCCTCCCAACAGGGACAGGCCAAGAAAAATGTTGGTTTACTTTCTTACATATGGGCTTAAGGAACGTATTTTGGAGATGGCATTGAAGAAGAAGTCACTCTTGGTGAATGGTACCCCATTTGAGGTCAGGTCAGATCTTGCATCCATTACTTTAAATGAGCAATGGGAGCTGGGGAAAAGAATCGATATTTTGAGAAGATTGGGGGCAATGGCCCAATTAATGTTCCCGGCATCCTTAAGAGTAATGGCAAATAATAAAATGTATAATTTCAATGATTGTAATGATGTTGATGACCTGATCAAGAAATTAGAGCAAGGTTCTGGTGCAGTATAGGCCTTCTCCTCTAACAACGGTCAGTTGGTTATGGTGATAGGAGGTTCTGAGTCCTGCATGACGACCCTTCACAGGCGGTAACGCTGGTCTATGAAGCTAGGGAGGGTTCTCCTGGGGTTGGGAGGAAGGGGGTGGTTTGGGGGGTGGGAGGGTGGTGAGGAGGAGCACTGGGAGGAGATTAGTAAAGGGAAAAAGGAAACAAAGGTCCTGGGTGTTTTGGTGGCTAGAGAGGAAGGTGGGGAAACACTAGATTTAACAGGGTCGGTGGACCCCTTGCGGGAGGATGTCGAAAAATTGATTTGAAGCTCCTGTCCTGGAATGTTAATGGCCTCCGGGTGAGGTGCCGACAAAAGAGGATGGTGCAATATTTGAAGGATGCTCAATTTGATGTGCTGATCTTGCAGGAAACCCATCTTTCTAAGGAAGAGTGTGTGTAAGTTATTCAACCATGTAGATGGGTGCAGTAGATAGCCAGCTCTAATCATGCGTGGGGTAATAAGGGGTAGCCATAATAATAAAAAAACATGCTAATATATCTTTTGTTGATGGTCCGGTGGATAAAACAGGGAGATGGGTGGTGGGGAGATTAATGGTGTATGATTTTGCATTTACTCTAGTGGGATACTACGATCCTAATCGGGATGATATAGCTCCGTTTAGAGAACTCTCACTTTCTTTGCTTCAATATTGGGACCCTATTATATGGGTAGGGGACTTCAATGTAGTATTGAATTATGAGTTGGATACGACTTCATGGAGTAGGTCGAGAATTAATGAGAAAATGCATGCTCAGGTTCGATTAATGATGTCACAATTTGGCTTATATGATGTTTGGAGAGAAATGAATGGGCAGGAAAGAGGCTATACTTATAACAACAAAAAATATAGACATCAATCCGGAATTGTTTATTTTCTAATGGATGAAAGTTTAAAAGAGGCTGTGGAAGATGTTTCAAATATTGGGGCTCATCTTTCGGATCATTCGGTGGGAGCTTGAAGCTCAATTGGCTTGGTGATAAAAGAGAGAGAAGGTGGACTATGGATAGAATGCTATTATTGGAAGACGAGGTTGTAGCAGAACTATGGAGACGGACTGAAGAATTATTTTATCTTAATAAAGGGTCAGCCTCACTTGCAGTACTATGGGATGCGTTCAAAGCCTTTTTGAGGGGGAAGTTGATAAGTGCAGCTGCATATAGAAGGAAAAAATATTATGAAGAAATGAGCAGGCTAGAAAATGTGATTCGTCAGGTTGAGCAGAGACTGGCAGCTATGGATCGTGAGGAGGAAGAAGTTATTCAGCTATATAAACAAGATCAAGAGGCTTGTTTGGACTTAGCAGCAGTTATAGATAATCGAATTAGAATGAGATGTGAGGCCAATAGGGTGTCTCATTTTGAATATGGTGAGAATAGTGGCAAACTGTTGGCCTGGAAGATAGAAACTGGTATAGTTAGGAATCGGGTGGTAAAACTTCGGGACAGAATTTCTGCGGTGGTTAGGAAGAGCAAGAAAGGGGTGGAAGACACTTTAAAAAAAACTTTTTAAAGGAATTATACACTGAGCACTTAGAGGTTTCAGCAGACTTGTTGAAGGGATGGCTGGAGGGATTAGAATTTGCATCTCTAAGTGAGGAAGAGAATAAGATGATAAATGAGCCAATTGGTATGGTAGAACTTGATCATGCGATAAACTGTGGTAAATTAGGTAAGGCGGCAGGACCTGATGGGCTGCCCGCCGAAGTTTATAGTGTTCTGGGCTGTAGTATTATGTTTTTTTTTAGAGAACTCTTCAACAACATTCTTATGACTGATGGGAGACCCCCCCTCTCTTGGAGGGATGCTATTATTACAATAATTTTAAAACCAGGAAAGGATCCCAGGAGTTGTTAGTCATATTGTCCAATATCCCTCCTCAACTTTGACTATAAGATCTTAGCAAAACATTTGGCAGACAGATTAGGGGGTGTCTTGGGGAAGCTGATACATATTGATCAGAAAGGGTTTTTGAAAGGTTGACATATGCAGGATTTGACACATGGGTTGGTAGCCTCCCTCGATTTGGCCCCCACATGCCAATCCCCTCTAGCAGTTGTGATGGTTGATGCAACCAAAGCTTTTGATAGAGTTCATTGGAAATATTTAAATATGGGATGTGAGGGTTATAATCTTGGGGGACACTTTATCAGGACATTATGAAGAATTTACCACAACCACTGTGCAAGAATGTTAGTTGATGGCGATCTAACTTCCTCGTTCAAGATAGAAAGGGGTATGCAGCAGGGGTGTCCGTCATTCCGCTACTGTTTGATTTGCATATTGAGCCACTTGCTACTAGAATTAGATATGATCAGCAAATTCTCCCCTTTGTGTGCGGGAATTTTTCTATGAAGGTGTCTTTGTATGCTGATGACCTGATGATTTATACTTCTAACTTAACTCAGACTAATTTGGTATTGGAAGAACTGATGAAAGATTTTGGGAGTATTTCTGGTTCCGCAGTTAATAATCAAAAGACGGATGGCTTGGAACATGGAGATAGGTAGCCCTGTAATCATGAAGGAGGAGGTTAAATATTTAGGGATTACTATAACACAGGATATAAATAAACTGGCAGAAACAAACTTTAGGATGGTAATGTGGGAGGTAGATATCCTACTGAAGAGATGGTTAAATCTCCCCCTAACTATTATCGGTCGGGTTAATTTAGTTAAGATGGTGATCGTCCCCAAGTTTACATTTATCTTTAATTCAATACCATTAATGTTTAGTAAAGACTCTTTAAGGAAACTTCAAGGAAAAATTAGCAGCTTATTTTGGGCGTCTAAAGGTGTACGTATTTCTGGGAAAAAACTGAGGAGGAAAGAAAAAGGAGGGTTGGCTGTGCCAGATATGCAATACTATGCATGGGCCTTCTTCCTGAAGAACACCAGAGAGACCTTTAATCACTCGCGTCGGTCTGAGTTGGGCCAGGCTTTGATTGCAATGGCAGAGGATAATGAGTTACAGACAAGTTTTATGTATAAGTTTGGAGACACTAAGTACTTTAAGAAAGTCAGATTTAAGGTGTTGCAAGATTTAGCGAGGCTGTGGTATGCGGTCAGGAGAGTCACAAAATTGTCATATTATAGCAAAAAGGCCCCTATATGGCACTCTCCAGGGTCACCGGAATGGACTAAGGATGCACTGGCAACTCCTTTTAAGGCAGCATGTTTTTTGTATTGGGGACAATTTTACTATAATGGAGAGGTTAGATCATTTGAAAATCTGAATGGGGAGGTAGGGGGTAACTTGTCTAAATTCAAGTATCTCCAGATTACCAGATGGGCGAGGGACTTAAAAGTGGAGCTGGGAGGCACAAATGAGTTGGAAGATCAGTGGCATTTGGAAATCCCGCGGAAGAAGGAGGTGGCCAGATGGTACTGGCTAATTACGGATATCGTGGCAGGAGATTTTCCCTTGCCGGAGGAGTTATGGGAAGCCGAAGCGCCAGCATAAAGATTTATGGCAAGTATCAGCTACACTTTTAAATAATACTGTCAAACCTGCTGAGTTAAGGAGGGATCATTTGTTCTCAATTCACAGAGTCTTCTGGACACCAGCAAAACTCTCTAGAATGGATCAGGGCAGCATGGTCAGATGCATAAAGTGTGGGACCCTGGCGGCAGGCGACATTCATATGTTCCTGGAATGCCCCAAGCTCAGCAAATTCTGGGTTGAGGTTGGTGATGCTATTATTGAAATACTCTCTATAAGACTCAAGGTAAGCTCCTCGCTTGTGATTTTTGGATGTTTAACAGGACCTCAGCGGATATGCAGGGATAGTTCTAAATTGTTATTTTATATGATGCTTGTGGCAAGAAGAGAGATTTGTAAAAAGTGGATTGATGCCTCTTCTCTGACTTTTTCGGATTGGAAAGATGATTTATTGTATAACTGGAAGCTGGACACAAGTAAGATTTGTAAAAATCTTAGATTTTGGAAGCAGTTGATGCAATGGTGGGGTTTGGGAGAGGATGGGGAGGATAAGGGAATACATTTGATCTGGCTCGGTCCAATGAATAATCATGCCTCCATTGTACTACCACAGGCCGTTATTGGTAAGTGGAGTGGGTATGGTGAGGTCAGACTCCCGGGCAGGTCATACTCCCGGGCAGATAAAGGTCTGGCAGAGATGGGCAGTGTTTGATCATAGTACACTCTGTATTAAATGACCTCCCCGCCTTATATCCTCTCGTGGTGAGAAAGGATGGTATGCAAATGAGGTCCAAACAAAAATAAATGTTCCCCTGGACCTCTCTGTCTGCCATAGGTGCACACCAGCATTTTTGTAAGGATTATTCAGTTTTCATCTGGACCCCTTGCCCTCTGTAGGTTCACACCAGCATTCAGTTTTTAAAGATTAGTTTTTCCCTGGACCCCCCTGTCTGCCACTGATGTCTCCCCCATGATGCACCTAACGAAAAGCCTTCAATCTATATTTGTTATCCTGATTGAAAATGAAACATGAGGGTGAGCCAGTCATTGTCATAGAAGCTGGCTCAGAGGGCATCAACATCACCCCTCCTATTCATCCTGTCCCAGGGATGTGGCAGTGGTACCACAACCACCACCAGCTTCCATAATTGTAAGATCCCCAGAGAGACCTGCATCCACCACTACCTCAGTCAAAGTATGTACTGCACAGAGGAAATCGTGTACACACTACCTAACTCCAGTCCTTCAGTCAATGCCAGTGGCACCAGTGTCTCATTAAAAAAGTCTTCCTCCCCAGTTTTTATGATGAGCAAGCAGGAAGATAACATTGCAATATGATCCAATTCCACACAAGTGTTCATCGAGATAAAGCTGATTCACACTATGGTACTGGAGGCCAAGCGACCCACATGAAAAAACCTCACACAATCCGTGGGAAGAGCACCTTAAAAAATGTTGCTGCATGTTGTGGTGTGAGGAGAGAGAGGAATCAGCTCCAACCACTGTGGGAAGTGAAGGTGATGAGCAAGAAGGGAAGGACCTTATTCTGCAAAGCAGCAGTGCATCTGTATCACCCACCTCAGCAGCCTTGAAATGGCAAAAGAGTCAGATGGATACACCACAGCATATAGTGACTGTTCCAAGATGCATATTGAGTCTATTACCACTTAAGTCTCAGACATCACCCCCATCAGTGGCTCCACAAAAGAAAGCAGTCCAGGCTACTATTATGGGCGTGCTTAGGCAGAAGGGGCCTTAGAATGCAAACTCCTAAGGGTATGTTTGTACAATTATAAGCTGACTAAAAGTTTAGCACTGGACCGCCTCCCTTTTTCTTTTGTGGAAGGAGTGAGATTTATAGAATTTGTGGCACCCATCTGCCTGAAGCGGAAGGTTCCCTGTCAGACCTATTTTGCCTGAGTTATTGTTCCAGTGCTCTATTACGATGTGCCGGAATTGTTTGGAGAAGCCTTGCAAAAGAGTGCTGTTCACACTGTCCACCTGATGACAGAAATGTGAACCAGTTGTCAAGCAACTAATTACATGTGTATCACTGCACACTGGGTCTCCAGTGTGTGGATTAGGCAACAGCTATCTATGGGTCTCAGTGTCTCAGAAACGACTGAGGGCTTTCAACAGCATGCACCAGTAGCTATATTTGCCATGGAGAATTCCCATACAGCTGCAAATATCTTGGAAGACTTTCTTTGTGTGCTGTGACCCAGAGGTCTGACAATTAGATTTGTTGCCATGGACAATGGTAGTCATACAGTTTAGTCTGTGGAAGATGATGGCTATTTCAGGGTCCTGTGTTTGGTGCATTGCATCAACCTGGTTGAACAGGACTTTCTCATAGTGAGCAACATACTGACCATCTGCAGAAGAATCTGCTGTCACTTCAGCCTTTCTTTTAAAGCCCAGAAGCAGCTAATGATCATTTAGCATGCTAATTGAGTATAAGTTAATGCCCTCATACAGGAGGTGCCAACATGTGGGAATTTGACCTATTACATGTTGCAGCATCTGTTTGAGTAGTACAGACCAATCACTGAATACGTTATTCAAAGAAGATTGGATGCAATTGAGAAAAGCATGACCATAAATGTGGGCAAATGATGCCTGGTCAAATGTTTGACACAGATGCTACTTCTTTTTTGAGATTTTTACATGGAAAGTCAACAAGGAGGACAGTACAATGAGGCAAGCAATCCCATTGTTGCATCTGCTACAGGACCAGTTAAAAAAGATTGCAAAGGTTCTCCTGTGTGAACAGCAACAGAGAGGCCCGTGATTTGGTTAAGAGCTTAATCCTTTGTTTGACTGATTATCCAAGACTTCAAAGAGACGTAGGCCCTTATTGCGACCCTGGAGGTCTCAAGACCGCCATGGCCCCTGTGGCAGTCGGACTGCTGCCAATGCAGTGGTCCGACTGTCACATTACGACCAGGGTGGTAGCACTGCAGTTGGACTGCCAGCACCACCACTTTTCCTCCACGGGATGGTGCGGCGGTGCTGGTGGTCCTAAACAACCTAGGCAGTGCAGCGCAGCAAGCAGTGCTTCCTTGGGGATTACGACTCCCTTCTGTACCAGAGGCTTCATGGCAGTAGCACCGCCAGGAAACGGTTGGTGGAGACAGGGTGCAGAAGCCTCCCGGCCAGCCCCGTAGCAAAGTTCACAGTCTGCTTCGCTGGGGCACGCTATGCATTACAGCATTGCTGCTGGCTCTATTATGAGCCGGCAACAATGCTGTAGGCTGTTTCATGCTCGGCCAGCAGGAAACTCAAAATGGGGCTGGCAGGGAGACACCCGCACTGGTGGCAACCTACCCGTCAGGACTTCAGCGGACTGGCTTTTCCATCCATTGAAGTCGAAATGAGGGCCATTGGGTCTGCCAGAGAGTACATATTTGCCACAATACTTGATCCACAGTACATAAAATACTGCCCATTCTCATTCCTTTTTCAGAATAGGGTGTTTCACTGTACAAAATGTGTATTGTTGAGCAAGCAAGAGACCTGGAAGAGGAATGGCAGGACGTTAGAGGACTAGGCAGAAGGTCTAGCTCACAACTTTCAACCTACCGAGAGGGCAGTACTTTAGTCTCGTAGCAACCAACACCAGCAACACAAACACTGGCAACAGCAGCAACAGAAGAATCAGACCCAACCTCTGTAATGACATGGTTTCAAGTGTCAGGACTTAAGTCAAGTGCAGAGGCAAAGACAATAGAGGGTGAGCATGTGATAGCACCAATGACCATTCAGAGGATGTTTCAGGACTATCTGGATGATCCAAAAGTGGTCTACGTGGATCAAATCTAAACAGTCTTTTGGTACTGGTACATGCACCAATGGCTAGAGCTCAGCAGGCTGAAAATAAAAAAATCTTGCTTGTCTGGTAGCCAGTGTGTCTGCTGAACATGTGTTAAGTGCAGCTGGGGCAGTTGTTAGAGTCGGAAGGATCATTCTCTTGCTTCAAAACGTGGAGAGGTTGATCATGATTAAAATGAACCAACACTTCATACCATATGAATACACTGTGTCTAAAACACCAGAGGCAGAGGATGAGGGAGACTGGTCAGACTCAAATTCTGTGTGAACCCATGAGTTTGAAGACAAACTCTACTTCCCTGACTTGGCCACTGTAGATCTTTCAGATTATTATTGAACTGCTTTACCCCAAAATGGAAAGAAATGGATATAGCTAGAGAAACAATATATATTTAGTTTGCATCTGACTTATGCGCCCAGACCATTTTAGGCACATACATGAACCGATTTGAGTTGGACTAGTATGCAGTGAAGTAGCCTTTCGATTCCCTTCAAGGACATTGGAGAACATTTCTGCCTCCATCCCATGCCTATTCTTCTGTTTTTTTTATTTTTTACATTCCCTAAGCAGGGAAGCCCCAGTAAAGTTAATTTGATTTACATGACTGCCAAATTGCCAATGTGTTGCTTTCATCAAAAGAGGACATACAATTGTGTGCCACTGTGCTTGGATTGGAACGGATAACTATTTTACCAATGACTAATAGATAATTGTGTGATTGTAATTGATGTTTGATGATTCATGTGGCATTGGACTGTGAGGGAGGGTGTCCAACTAAGTAATCTATAAACGTCATTTTAATGAATTGTAATGTTTGGGGTTGCTGGGTGATTTTGACTGAAGGTGAGTAGTCCTCGCACACTTAGCTAGATTTACCTGTAAGGTCCACTCCTTGCTGGTTCTTCAGAGACCAGACCACTCAGTTTTGTTACTCAGTACAAATCTACATAAAATGCTCATGCTTTGCTTGTTCATCAAGAACAGTGGACTACAAGTGTATCATATTTGTCAAAAGTCAGTCGGTGCGATTGAGTCGTTACTCGGAATCAAGCCTTCTGGTGGGACTACCTTAACAGCCATAAGAAGGGAGTTATCTACTTAAAAGATAAACCTTACCTAACTAACATGATGACTTTAAGAGGCCCACTTAGCCCTGCTGACTGGGGAGAAGTTCATTGATTTTGGACATGCTTAGTAGAGTGTCAAACTCCTCTATTTGGGGAGCTGTAACTGGAGACAGACATATGATGAATGATGTCACATCATCGGATTCACATGATAGACACTCTCAGCTAAAGATTATGACAGTTGTGAGATTTATTAACAAGGTACATGTAGATACTTGTCTGGGATTGAATGTAAAATTGTTCACACCTCTCAATCACACATGATGAGGCATTATCATGATTGACTGCAGCGCTTAGCCTATGTTCTTGTTCTGCCTCTTGGTCCACTCCTCATGAAGCTCACCTTCTGTCCTTCTCCTTGACTCCACAGTATCATTACTGTTTTACAAGTCACGTCTTCTCTTCTCCTGCATGAAAGGCAAACGCAACACAACACTCCTGCTTACCTTAGTATACAGGTTCAGCCAGACACCCAAGACAGACATTTTTAGAAGAATGCAGAGGCATTGCCCAATTTGGCATTTATAGTATCATTTTTCTTTTAAAAGTCATAATTCTTAGAACTGTGTTTGCTCACTCCTCCATAATTTGTATTTTTTAAACCTAAATGAAAGAGAATTTAGAAATAACTTGGATCTCTTGGGCTGAAGGACTGTTTACAATGCATTTACCTGAACTGTGTCATTCTTTAATTTCCTTCCACAACAGAATGATAATGAGGATGTGCTTCTCATCACCCTGAATACTGTTGCTGTGTAGTGTTTGTTTTTGCCACACCTTTCCCCATCCCCCCTTTTACATCCATTCATCAAACACCTAACCATCTTCTCCCAGGATGTATGATTTATTGGAATGTGACAATTGACACCATAATTGGGTCACACACTTGGTGGGGTGGAAATGGTGAAAGCAACAGCAACTCACTGCGGGTTCTTCTTTTAACTGAGCAATAGCCCACACCAGCCACACACCCGCCTGTGCATAAAAGGGATCCATAATTTCGATATATAACATACATCATTCTTCAACATCATCCAGCCCTTGTGTTGCATAAATAATTAACCTTGTCCACTAATCCACTCCTGACTATGATGAGGCCACTTCTCCTGACTCGAGGTATGTTAAGTTTTAATTTAATACTAGATCTCCACTGCTCAGAAGAATTTCCTTTTGCTAGTTTTTTTGTGATGATATAAGGTCTTTCTGTCAAGGTGGTAGTCAGGTCTCATACAGGCTTTGTTAAGTTGTGATATAAATAAATAACCCACTAACTGTTTTCTTTCAATCTAGTTGCCTGGGATGGATAATCGTTATGATTAATCCTACAGTTGGAGTTCACATAAGCAGGAGTAGGATCTTGCTTGTGATGGTTTTCCTGTTAGCACGATAGCTGGCTGCTACTACTAACAGCATCATTAAGAAGGTAACGTGGGAAATCCTGCAGCAAGGTTTAGGAAGACTGAGAGAGGTGACATACATTGCTTCATTTATGCAGGTAAGAGAACTATGGGGTGAAGTTAACCACATTAGTTTATAACTAACTTCTGTTCTATTGATGATTATTGTTTATCTTGGTTGTTGTATTCAATATACACATAGGCAATGACATACCCCACTAGTGGTCAATATAATGACAGAGGGTAGTAGGACAAGAGTAAAATATACCTAACTGGTATACACTTTGATAAGCAGATTATTCCATACATAACGTAAAAGAATAATAAAGCGAAACCTACCCTCCACCCACAACAGGCCCACCCTCTCCCCAAATAACCTCATCCCCATCAATGTCTAAACATGTCCACCATTGCTGTCCCCCTCCAACTCAGACAGCTCTCAACACTGCATGCTTTGGCAGTAGGTGCTGCCATGCTGCTAAGCATGAGCAAGAAAATGGAAGCTTTATCAACAAACATGCAAGGAGAATTAAACCTTACTTGGGCATGCAATCTTCATAGTACAAAAATCTATTCTCTTAGTCCTACAGTACCATAAGATATATAAAAGGAGAGGGAAAGCTTACTACGAACGCAGAAGAAAGCTACAGAATACTCACAGGAGGATGTTAGCTTACTCAGCTACAGAAAAATGAAATACACAAAAAAAGGGTAATGCAGGGATAACAAGTAATAGGTAGATTAGAGAAAGGAAAAATTAAACAATGCAAATTATTTTAATAGTGGGGAGAGGTAGAAGTTAGGTAAATAAAAATAATAATAATAATAATAATAATAATAATAATAATAATAATAAGACTAACTGGGGGCAACAGAACCATCAGCCACACAGCGGGTGGTATTTCCATCTGCTGCGGCACTGGTGGTGGCAGCCTCACCTTCCTTTGAAGCCCTTTTGCCCTTGGATGCTGATGTAAGAAATAAAGACGATAAAAGATAGATTAGTGCTACAGTTTATCTCCCAAAACTATTGCGGTAGGCAAATGCAGTAGCAGTGCACTTTCCTAAATTTAATCTTTTGTTATTAGTATTGAGTTGAGCTATTCCTAATTTCCTAAACCTAAGCCATGTTCCTAATTTCCTACACTACATTTGGAACTAGTACTAATGCATTGCAACAAATGATGTTTGTTTCTCCTCACCCCCCTTTTGATGGTCCAGTCAACCCAATCTTCCTTTATAATTAATAGATGTATACTACACATCACTAGGAGATAAGGACTGCAATTAACTACATAAAGAAAGGCTCAGAGAATGCTAGCATGCTGATATTATATTTATTGCCACTATCTTAGTGACAGGACAGAGGAGTTTTCATGACTTCTTAATTTATCAGTCCACACGAGCCCCATCTAGAATGAGTATTACCTGAATAGCTCAAGCAGAAGCACATAATATTCTTAACATAAACTTAACTCACCTCTTACTGTGAGCAGTATGCTATTTGAAAGAAAATGCAGAACACAACAAATAAATAATTACTCACCGAGCCTGGTAACTTCGATGCCCTGCAGGACGAGCAGGTCCTGTTCTCTGTCCAAAAGGTCCACCCAGACGTGGGTCAGCTGCTGCATGGTGAGCTGAAGCCCAGTGCTCAAGTGCACACTCCAGCTCTCTCTCTTGCACCGCAGCTGACGTTACTACAGGGTGTACCCCCTCCCAGGCCTGCCTCCTGCTGTCAGCAAGAAGGGGAGGTGGCACTGCAAATAAAAAACAAGTGCAGCCACCATGCCTCAGAAAAATGGAGTGGGGCTGCACCCATTGGTGGCACTGGCTACTGCAATGTGCACAGCTAGTTCCTGCCACATGCACACCACTTGCTCTGGCTTGCATGCCTCTGGCATGAAATATAAAAAGAAACAACACAAAGAAAATAGTAAAGTAGAAAGAGGAACTAAGGAAGTAGACGGAAAACAAAAAAAGTACTAAAATGTCACAGAAAAAATTGGAAAAAGTAAAAAAAAAAAGACAAAACATAAAATACACAAAGACAAATAAAATAAAACACTAATAAAAAGAAGTAAATAAGGGGTGAAGGAGTGGGATAGGAGGAGGATTGAAAAGGATGATAAAACCAGGCCCAGCAACATGAAAAAATAGAAAACAAGTAAACAGAATGTCTGTGCCCACGCGGACCGTGTCTTGCCATTTGTGCTGAATTTTCAGCATGGAGTGTTCTTCTGGCTTCAAAAAGCATAGCAAGCAGGTGGTCGATTTGCGGAGTTATGTGAAGTCTGGTGGAGTTATTTCTTCACTTTGAGGAATTCTCTACCCAGGGCTATCTATAACATTACTTTAGCCTTTTTTCCAGTAAATAACTGAGGTTTGTTTTCTGTGTTGGTTAAAGTGTTTTCATAAACCTACCTATAAGTGAAGGTCTTTCTCCATATCTAACAATACCATCACTTTAACCTTTGTTTTTTTCAGTGAATTTCTAAGTGTTTTTGATCACCTACAAATAATTTGAAGCTGTGCACAGCTTTCAACTGTGTAGAGGAGGAAGAATACCAGCTTTGTTTTCTACTGTGCCCTGTGGTGCCCAGCCCTGCTCCCCAATGAGCAGCCAACCCTCTCATAAACATGGCCTTTTAATGCAAACAGTTCCTGTGCACACATGGCATGTGGTTGTGTAGAAAAGAATGGATCTTTTTTGTGTTTTTAGAGTTATTTTTCACTTATTATACACTTTTTCAACTACTGGGTTTTTACATTTTTTGATATTGTTTTAAACTTTTATATTTGTTATGTTTTAATTTTTTGCATCTGTTTACACTGTTTTGAACTTTTTTTAACATATTTTACTATTTTGTTTCATATTTACAAAGTCTTTGAGTTCTGTTTTGCAATGCTGTTCCATGGCCTTTGAATGATTTTTTTTAATAGCTTCACAACAGGCAGTGTGTAAAAAATGCAGCATGTTTTCAACATTTTCTTGCTCTTCTTGCTTGGAAAATCTAGCAGCGCAATTGACTCTCTTCCTCTTGCCACTTTGTCAGCATGTCTACATGTGCATTGCTGCTTGGGTGCACAGCCCTCAAGTGCTTCCATATTCCAGAGCTTCTGATTGGATACTTTTCAGTCCTCCGTATATGCAGCACTTCTGGCACAAAGTACACATAATCTCATGCACACTTTTCTTTCCAGCAGCAAGTTCAAACAATTGGCACATCAGTGATTCCATTGCTGTCCTCGCTTGTCGTAGTGCTGCGGAAGTTCCTGGGAGAACACTGATGTCATCATCTTCAGATAGTGTACCTTACTTGGGTCTGGTGGATGTTGTTCTTGGTGTTTGCTGGTATCAAGTTTTGCCATTGGGCATTGCTTCAGATTGCATTTTCTGGAAACAGTCTCTGTTATACAGCAGTCCAGTAATGGTGGTTAGCATTATCACTTCAGGTTTTTTCTAAAGGGTATGGGTTGTTTCTTTAGTCGTTCCTGAGTGGTCAATCAAAGTCTGCTATTATTTCATTTTCCTTCCCATAAGTCATACTTGCAAGTTCTAACGGGATCCATAGAACCAGTCACACAGTCCTGTGGAAATCCTGTGTACGATTAACTTATTGTTCTAGGTCTCATGGAACTCCCAAAATTCTAAGAAAAAAGTGTGTTTTCTACGAAAGGGACTTTGATTTGAACTTCGAGCCTAGATCAGTTTCTTAAATTGTGGGTCATAACCCACTGGTGGATCGACAGCCGATTTCTGGGAGTGTCATGAAAGAACAATAAATAAGGATGTCTTTATATTTTGCCATTGACATTGGTGTTTTTAGGAGAGGAGTTTTTAAAGTTAGCTTTGTCATAATCTTTCTGGTGTATATGGAGCTTGAAAGGAAAGGCCATAGCACTTCATTTTTTTGTAACACAGCAAAATGTAAATAATTATCAATGAACACTACATATTTTTCACAGTAAATCAGCAGTTTATCAATAAACAGTATGTCTTTGCAAATTTAGTGACCATTTTGATGGGTGATTTAGTAATATATTTGCAAAAGTATTTGGTCAAACTGCAACACTAGGTACACACTACACCCTTACCACGCCTTCCTGAATACATTTATTACAGTTTGTGTCACACTAGAATTGTTCATATTTCCTATGACTTCATTGATATAGCATTGATGTCATAACCCCTATACTGAAAATTTGTTCAGCACCTGTGGTGCAAAGGTGCTGGACTGTGCCCCTAAGTCCAGTTTTAAACCACACCCTTGCAAGTATTGCCAAGCAGGACGCCAGATGAAACTTTCAGAAATGTTGCTTGCTTTTCTTTTTATGTTTTAAAGAAAGTTCAACAGAGCATATGCTTACTGTGTGTGATAATACAAAATCACCCAATTGTGTAGGACTTTCACACATAAATGTAGAAATATGGAAGTGGCCTCAGAGCTGCTGATTTTGGATCTGGAGATCCATCTCCCCAGGACTAAGGTGTGTGCCCCAGTGCCCACCTGTGTCACTCAGAAGTGACATTACATTGGGAGCTGTGAAGAGAACCCTAAGGCCTCCACAACCCTTCTGTCTTCCTTTCATGCACCCATATTGGGTACAGCGGGAGCTGGCTTTGCTCCTGCCAGGAGTTGTTTTTCTCTACTCCTTCCTGATGAGCAAAATCTCAGTTTCCCTCCATGTTTGGAACTCCTACTGGGTTGGGGCCACCTGTTTTCCCCTGCCTAGGCTCTCACGGGTAGGGACCGACTGTCACCACGGGGAGGCTTTCTGGAGCTAGTCTCTGGTGCACTGGAGAGGCTTGGGTAGGGAGGCATGTATATGCATGACAAATATTAGCCCCAGGATCTCAGTAGGCTCCAGGAGGGAGGGCTGCATGTCCCTACCATCCTAAGGAATTTGGCACTAGGGGATGGGGTCTCCGGGGCCTTTGAAGGCTTGAGAGGGGTCTGCACACCTGTCCCATTCAATTTAGTGTCACCCCAAGGGATGGCTGCCAGGGACTCAGAGAGGACCATTGGGAGAGATAATCACCCATCTCCCCAAATAAAGTGTTTGTGACATACCCTTGGGTCCTGGCCCACCCCAGGGGTTTATTTATTTGAAGTGTGGGAGGTTTTTTTATATTTCACTGCGTATTCATGGATTCACTGCAGATTTGCATTAAAATTAAACAAAATTTGTTTTTGACCCCCTGCACTCCCCCAACAAGACCTGGGGGACAGGATATCCCTATACTGCTCCCTTATATATTTTTTTACTTTTTTTTTTTGTGACTAGTCCTAAGATGACTGATGCCACAACATTGTTAATTTGTCAGCTGCACGGATCCTCCGCAAAGCAAAACATCTATAAATTTTGAGTATTAATATCTCAAAAACGACAGAACGTAAATACACCAAATCACAAAAAGCATGCTTTCACAACATAGATCTAGCATTCAGCAGAATCTGGTGTAAATCCATTCGCACTTTTTGGATTGTAATTGTGTCTAAATTTCCAACAGAAAACAAATGGAGAAAACTTGTTTTGGGAACCCTCTAGCCCCCTTTGTTCTCAGCACCACTTCAAACAAAACTAGATCTTTTTAATCAAACCTAACAATCACTTTAACCTTTATGGTTTTTCTGTGAATTTCTACCTTTTTTTTTACATAAAACACTGTTTTATTTTCAAGGTGCACATGGTAGGATGTGGAGAGGAGCTATCCAGTCTACACGCATCCTATCCAAGGGGTATGGCTTTGTATGGTAGTGTATGGGAAGAGACAGCACTGTCTGCTGAAACCTCTCCTTTGTCTGATGTGCAAGGGTGTGATGGCAGACTACTTTTTCTTCTTATACTCATCTCCAGAATGATAAGTGTATATAGTAGAATGTGAACAAGTGGTGGCCTCTCTGCTGAGATCTGTATCTTAGAAAATGAGTGTGCATATTAGAGCATAGGAAGGAACTTGTCTCTCTACTCAGTGGTCACCCTTAAAAAACAGCTATGCACAGTAGGGTGTGGGAAGTGATTGGCATCTCCGTTGAAACCTTTCTCTTAGATGATGGGTACATGTGGTAGGTTCTGGAAAGAGACTCATCAGACTGCTCATTGTACTTATAACCAACTACGGAGGGCTATACCAGTTATTGAAGGCCCTGAACCTGAGTTGTAGGCCTGAGCCTCACTTGAAGGCCTGTAACAAAGGAGAGTGCCTTTAACAACCAGTATAGCCCAAGGTAGAACAACTGTAAGGCTATTAGAACATTCCACCCACAGAAGGTAGATTTTCTAAATGCAAAAAGAACATAACGAAAGACAAACATTGGTATGTTGAGGCACAAATCTTATACTATCTGTTATAAGCTGTGAGCCACTTGATTATGTTCAATGGCGCTCCTTACATTCCAATGACCTAAAAGTACTTAAACCTAAAATTACATGTGTAAAAAAAAAATCACTGGTAACTTTATAGTTACGTTTTATTAGAATGGAGTAATTTGAGAGTATAGACGAGCAGGCTATTGTAAAATGTGGTCACACAAAACACAAACAACCTAAATTATTGTCTTTGCTTTAACCAGATTAGGTGTCTCTGAAAAGAGCTTTTTTCTTTGTAACCATTGTGTGATTTTTTTGATGTTTTAGTTTTTTTTATACAAAAGTAGGGAGAGCCCAGAAAAAGGAGGAATTATGAACTGGGATCAAAACTACAGCAAAAAATACTATTACCATGGAGGCCATTTTTTTTCCTGTCCCAACTTATCAGGAAGCTGCTACATTTAGTTATAATGACAAAATTATTGTTTTACAAAGGCAGCAGAACAGTGTTTTATTGAAATAGGCATGTTACTGGACTGCCTTGTCCCAATCTTAAACAGTGCTGGTTGGCCCTTTAATAATGTATGACATTAGTATTAATCAAATTTGTTTTAATGGGTGTGTCTGTACTCCAGAGGGAGTCTCATGTGCCACTTGTGAACTGTTCACAAGATCATGCAATCATAAATTTCATATTCACTGTTGTATGCACCTGTCATTATTGTGTTGTATGACTGTTTATTATAAATGTTGAACATGGTGTAATTGAACTGTCTCTATTATATATATTTTTTTATTACAATATATCACTTCTGCGTGTGATTTGTGAGAGTCAGTGACACAATCCCCGCATGCAGTGCCAGGGGGTAGACATTTCTGTTTCACTCTTTCAGCCAGACCATATATTGGAAATGTAATTGATAATATTATCTTATAGTAATTTTACTGAAACTCTGAACCTATAGGTTATCTGAAGAAGACAAAAAGTAAGTAGGCATGACAAACTTACTTGTGAGAAGATGAAAAGAGTAAAGACACACCCATCAAACAAAATATAATTTGTTAACATCCATGTTATTAGTTGCAAAAGAAAGAATCCATATTCCCCCCTCATTTTGTTTCGACTTTTGTTGACAGGTTTCCTAAGAATCCTTCCATCTATCTTCTTTTGTGTATTGTTGTTCGGAAAAAATATAGGTGTTCATGCTGGCAGTCAAAACACTGACCGCCAGCGTCCCCGGATCCCCGCCAGCCAAATAATGAACCTTCCTGTGGGCCGGCAGGCGGAAACATTGGAGGGGCCTGGCCCTGATGAGGAGGTTCATGGACCAAACACTGCACCAGAGGATCCCAAACCAATCGTCAACCCTTGTTTAGGATTTTTTCGGGTACCAGGAAAGGGTCAAAAACGTTTCTTGCAAAATGCTCGCATCCAAACTCTACAGAAAGGAGATTTCTAGAGCCACCAGGCAGTGCAACAGTTTTGGAACAATTGGCTTGTGAAGCCATTTAAAATCTATGCAATCTGCTCACTCTTTCCCTCAACACTTCATATACATTGCAGAGTGTGGAAAAGCACTATCCACTGTACTGATATTCTATTTTGACTGACACTTGTGTTTACTAATGTGAAGGTAGACACGGACCTCACTGTCAACACCTCTCCCCAGTGTGAAGGACATGAATAGTAGGAGAGAGACTGATCTGCTGTTCACATCCCACTCCAGAGTGAGAACTGTCAATGAGAAAGTGCGAGGAGACACTCTCTTCTGTGAGCACTCACCAGCATGATGAGTGTTTCTAGTAGATTGTGTAAATAGAGTAACCACTTCAGAAATAATATTCCCTTGGTTCATGTGTATGTGTAGTACAGTATTGAGAATAACTGGCCTTTGTGCTGAGAGGTTTCTCTTTGATGGCAGTTGTGTATACAAAATAGACTGGTCTGTCTGCTGAGACATCTATGTTCAGCCATAAATGTTTGTAGTAGCATCTGAAAAGGGTATCATGCAATGCTTATGAACAGAAGTAAATGGGTAATCCTTGTTACATATAGTGTTCAATCTGTGTACTGCTGTTCAGAAGAAAAAAACGACTACCTTTAGGACACTTAAGCTCTGTTATATAACTAATGCCCTACTACGGACAGCCTTTAACATGTATCAAATCCTTCACAGTTAGCAAACCTCTTCTGAGATATGAAGGTGACATGAGTAGGAAAGTCTATCTTGAAAACACTGTTTACGCTATGGAGAGACTTAACCCTGTACCACATTATTTGCAGTCTATTAAACCTTAATGAGGAATGCATCAAAGATTAATAACAATTAATCTACTAAGAATAGTGTTCACTCAAAGTAAAACTTCTCCAAAGAGACTCACTGTAAACAACCAAAGCCTCCAGGTGATAAAGGGCATACTACACATAGCCTTCACTGTGTGCTGAAAGGTTTATACATAGATTACCTTCGGTGGCAAATCAAGCAGATCTACATTGGTAAGCATCTGGATTACACAGTCATCTCTTCTATGATGGAATTAGAATATTGTGACAACTCCCATAAAATACTCAGTCCTGCTTTCAATACTTAGTAGCTATTATATGGAATATTTGCCTTATTGTAAACATTTTAGCAAAACCAAACTACCACTGTACAACACACTGGACAAAGCATATCAC
Source organism: Pleurodeles waltl (assembly GCF_031143425.1). Taxonomy (NCBI): domain Eukaryota; kingdom Metazoa; phylum Chordata; class Amphibia; order Caudata; family Salamandridae; genus Pleurodeles; species Pleurodeles waltl. The sequence continues at coordinate 450,728,922 of NC_090439.1, read as the reverse complement.
CTATCATGTGGACATAGTGTTAGTCCTGAACACAACTATTCATAAGGAGTTCAATGGCTCTATACACCTATGAACCATGAAGAGCACAAGCATTTTCTTAACACACCTATTAAAACAAAAGAAGCCATACAAAATTAGATAAAGCAGTAGGATGATATTTACCTCTACTATGTAAGGAATAAAACAAACTAACCCACTCATTGGAGGGTGTCAAATGAGTAGTCTGTGTAACAGATTGAAAACAGAGACTTGTCTGCCTGCTAGGATCTCTCCTTTATTGTCAAAGTTTGTGTAGTATAATCCATACATGGTCTGTACTGTAAAACATCTACTGAAAGTTTTGATTTTATGTCGTAGGGTGTGCCAGCAAACTTACCTTTCTCTTCATATTTCTTACAAAAAATGCCTGTTGATATTAGAATATATGGAGAAACTGACCTCTTAAGTAACAGAGATACTCAGAATAACAAATGTGGGTAGAAGAATGTGGTAAGAGAATACCCTCTCCAGTGACAAACGTCACAATGGCTATAGGTCATAATGGTTGTATATAGAAACACACTGGCCTCATGTGTGACATTCCTACTCAGGGTAATGGATGTGTATAGTACAGTATACTAAAGAACTAAAATCTTTAGGCATTCTTCCCCAGTATGCCAAATGTATGTGTAGTAAATTCCAGAGAAATAATGGGCTCCCAGTAAGAGCTTGTGCTAAGGTGATGGGTATGCATAGTAGTGTCTGATGAGATAATGGTCTTTCCACTAAGACCTCTCTCCCAGCTGAAACCTATGTGTAATATAGTAGTATTTAGATTGACAGTAGAATATGAGTTAAATAATTGTCCTTCGTGATGACAGGAGTGTAGATGAGAAGTGTATGTGGAAGGGTGTAATGAAGGACTGGACTGTCTACTTACACCTTTGTTTTGGGTGATGGATGTCTGTAGTAGGGTGTTGAGGTAAACTGGCCTCTTTGTTGAGACTTCTCCTCAGGATGATGACTGTTTGTAGTAGGGTATGCAAAAAAGACTGATTTCTTCAGTGACACTCCTCTCTAGGATCACATTTGTGTATAGAGCAGTGTGGAGAGGAACTAATCTCTGTGGTAAGAGCTATCTTTTTGATGAAAGCTGTGTGGAGTAGACATATAGCTACCTTAAGCTACAGTTACTTTAGGCCCTGAGTAATATGTGCACAGTAGTATGTGGGCAGAGTCTGCCCTCCACACTATGCCTATGAGTTTTGGCCATTCCATGTTACACTGGTAACGCAGAGTTTCAGAAAAATTCAGCAAACTGCCATATTGCAGAGTTTTTTCTCAGGGCAGCTTGGAAATGGTAAGTTAAGGAGTGAGATTTGGCATCCCCTAGCATGATTTTCAGTTACTAGGAGGGCACCCAGTGAGATTTCTGCAACGCCTGCAGTCGCTACTGTTCATGGTCGTGAATCTACAGCTCAAGTATAAAAACTACTTGAGCAGCAGCAAAATTAGCTTGAGAAGCTGTGCCCTCTTACGCACTGCATGCTGCTGTTTTCACTGATTTTTCAACATGGGATGAGCTCCTGGCGCCAAATCACAACACGAGTAGCATGATGTGTCTACTTCTGTCCATTCCTAGAGTTCTGCAGAATTCTGCAGACTTGTTTTGAATCTCTACGAGTTTCACCCAGGTCTAGTGAGCATGCAGGATAGATTGTAGAGAGTGAGAGGCATGTCCACTAAGACGTACCTGCAAAATGACTGGGGCACATTGTAATGTATGGAAAAGGACTACCTATCTGTTGAGACCTCTACCCAGGATGAAAGGTTTGTGTAGTAGAGTGTGTGGATAGACCGATCTCTCTGCTGAAATCACTTTTTGGTATAACAACTGTCCACAGCAGGGTGTTGGGAGGGACTGGTGTCTCTGGTAGCACTTCTACCCAGGGTGACCAATGTTTATAGTAGAGTGTGCAAAGAAACTGAAACCTTAAGAAGACAATTCTTTCTTGGTTTATAGCTGTGAATACTACATTATGGAAAGGAATTAGCATTAATTCTGAGAGTTTTCTCTTTGACAGTTGTGTGTAGTAGGCAATAAAGAAAAGGGGGCCTCCTTGCCAAGACCTGTATTGTAAGCACTGAGGCCCTCATTACAAATGAAGCGGTCTTTTGGCAAGACCGCTGCACTGGCAGCCGCAAAAAGACAGACAGTGATGCCGCTACAGTGACTACCATATTACAGTCTGCCCAAATACAGCCACAAATCCCAAACCGCCAGGCTGACTGTAGGAGGGAGAGAGATGGTCTTGCTGACTACACCCCACCCTCCATATTATGACCCACATAACAGCACGGCGCCCATTGCATGGTGGAAAACCATTGGCAGTGCAAAATCATCGCAGTCAAAAAATCACCTCCACCAGAACTTGACACCACATTGGACTGTGTATACCTCAAACCTGACACACACCACAGACACCTGCACACTGCACTAAATAACACACACCCACAAACCTTTTTAACAGCAACTACCAACAGAGACATTGAGGAGCACACCAATAGAGGACACTGCACATCGACACCATAGGCACCAGCACACTTCCCAACCATCACACAGCCCACAACTGCACCAGCAACACAATTCACACATCGGCACTGCACACATACACCAGATACACTAGCACACACAACCAAACACCCACACCCCACCAACCACCCTACACTGCACCCTACACACACAACCCCACCCACAACACAAACACCATGTCCCTTCAGTAGCACCCATGTTTCACAAATGATGAGTTGAGGGTCATGGTAGACCACAATTCCCACAATGCATCACCCGTTCACATAAAAAAATCACAATTTCACTTCACAGTGGAACACCTGCACAGAAAACCATAGCACATGCCACACCAAATGGATGCTTGCACTGCGTACCAACACATAGCAATGACAGCAATGCTATCCACAACCCACAATGGAAAATGGATTCAGCGTCACAATATGTCACATACACCCTACACACACACCCCACCCACAACACAAACACCATGTCCCTTCAGAAGCACCCATGTTTCACAAATGATGAGTTGAGGGTCATGGTAGACCACAATTCCCACAATGCATCACCCCTTCACATAATAAAATCACAGTTCCACTTCACAGTGTAACACCTGCATAGAAAACAATAGCACATGCCACACCAAATGGATGCTTGCACTGCGAATCAACACATAGCAATGACAGCAATGCTATGCACAACCCACAATGGAAAATGGATTCAAGCAATGTCTGCAGCTGTCATTGCCATCACTGGGAATCAAGTCAAGCTACCCCATGCATCAGACATTAATAGGAACAATTACATCTCCACAATGTAATACCCTCCTTTTCCACCCACAGGTCCTTCTGCCACTGCCACACGGCAGCTGATGCCAGAGACAGACAGCCCTTCTCAGGATGAAGGCCCCAGTAGATGTCTGGTAATTCTTGACTTGCCTGGCTCCCCTGAGACAACTGGTCAGTCCACCACCACAAGCCCCGGCCTGCACACATCAGAATCCCCCACCCCTGTGTCCCAAGGACAGGTCAATCAGCAGTGTGCCCCACAGTACAGGGACCAGAGTCAAATCCACACACCCAAGACGATAAAGGTCCTGGTGCAGCTGGGAGTGGGCATACTGTGCCAGGGGCACAGGGGGGCAAGGGCCATGGGAGGGCACCTGTGGGCCAAAGGATGGGGCACCCACAACATACGACTGGCCAGGAGGCCATCACCCAAGTCCTGCAAGTATACCACCAATCCCAGGACACTATGGGTAGGTTATTCACAACCGTCCAAGAGAACCAGAAGCAGCAGAGGGAATACCACCAGGAGGCCATGCAGCAGTGGCAGACCCTCAATACCACCATGGCCTCCATTGCAGCGGTACTGAAGGAACTGACCACCATCCTGCGTGCGTCCTCCACCCACCAGCAGGCCCTTTCCAATAGCTACATTCCAACAGAGCCCTCCACTTCTGCAACAGCTAGTGGAATGGAGGCCCTGCCAGAGGACCTGCAGACCACCAGCAACCCTACCCCTGTAGCTGAGAAACCCACACGCAAATAAGAACGTCCATCCAGATTTTCTGCAGAACCTGATGCCAAGACCAAGACCACTGCCAGGAAGTGACCCTCTCCTGAACATTCTCCCTTGTCTGCCACTGACACACCCTGTTTACTGTCCACTGTCATGTCTCCATTTTCCCACAGCTGGGACAACTACTCTGATGATTGCACCCACCACGACTCCACTTGTCACCCATTGCACTTGTGAATACCATTAAACACCTTTGAGCACAACTACCGCCTATATGTCTTTATCATAACAACTAAGATCCTCTGGTGTATAACATGTCATTACTGTCAAACCATTGTCCTGCAAATGTCTGTGAGACAGACAGAAGGGGGAGCAATATGCAGCAAGGTAGATCGTTAAAGCAGACATATTCTGGATACATGTGTCAAGGGACCCACCAGGCTAGGCAGGTACCAGAGTTGCACCACACAAATGCCCTGCAAAAAGACTGAGACAGGGACAACTATCACAATAGGAGTTAGTGTGGGCCTATAATCACACATTTTGTACAATGTCACAATCCCCAGTGAGATTTGGCAGGTGAAATCACAAACCATATGCCCAATGTCAGATCTACATTTCCAAGACACCCTTACCCAATGGTACTTCCCCTCACAGCTGACAAAACTCAGCTCAAGCCATGTTCCACAGCCAGTAACAGTTAGGTCACACATTCTTCCATTGTGGACTGTGAGGATTAATAGCAATACTGATGATACTGCTATCTTTGGCACTACAGTTGAAGTTGACAAAGCAGTACAGGGAATATAGCATATTGCATTAATGATGCTACACATCAGCAGAGTGAAAATAGCATTCACATTTGAACAGTAACACCTCCTTTGATGGGGAAAATTTACCCCACAAAGCCACCCCAAAGGAAAGCTGCACTCAACACCTCCACTGATTACAGACACCAGGAGGAGCTATCTCACAAGGCAGACAGTACGGGCCGCATACAGAACACTTGACATACCTGTTTCTCATGGGAAGTATTGTTAAATTAACTCCTTTCATTTCTAAGACTGAAGTCATGTGGTATGGATGGTTTTGCATCAGAAAATGACGCTAGGCTGGTCAGAGGCATTTTCTCTTGCATCTAACCAGCCTATTGTCATTTTCTGGTGCAAACCCCCCTTCTCCCATATCGCCACCCCAACTCGGCTAACGTCATTTTTTTTACTCAACCCACCCTTTGCACTGTCTTGCACCATTCCATAAATATGGTGCCCAGCTGGCACTCAGGAATGGCACAAGCTGGTGCTAAGCTTTTTTAAGCAAAACTGTGTTAGTGCAGTTTTGCCCCAGAAAGTATAAATGTCCCCCTATATGTGTTTATTATGGTGTACAAAAATATATGCCTATATTTTGTCACCTCTCCTCAGGATGATGGCTATTTCCAGTAGAGAGTGTACGGGAAATGAAAGTTATAGTAAAAGGTCTCACTAGAGTGGCAATGCTGTGCAGTAGGAAATGTGAGATAGTGAGGGACTCTGATCTCTAACCAGATCCCTTTTTGGACCTTCCTGTCCTAATCAAAAGAAAGAGAACATGCTGTAATCTAATTATTAAAGTTAGTTATTACTAAACTAAATATATACATAATAGTTAGGTTTGGAATTTACACACACAAAACCATATAAATTCAGCTGCTATAGTTAGAATGTTTTAATGGAATAGAAGAGAAAGATATTTGAGAACTCACTCAAAAATGTCCTAATCTTTCTTTCTACAGCACTAACCATAATTTCTAGGACTTAATGAACCCCCTCATTTTGTTCAATTCTAAATTAATAGATTGAAATTTTACCAGTTTGATTCAATCAAGATGGCTTTAGGTGCACCACACCTTTGCCATAATTAAAACTGTTAGCAAGCTAGTTGTTCTTTAGAACACTCTGGGAGACTGCAGTGGAACATGAGGGAATCAACTGAAAGGCTGTTCCTGTTGGAAGTACGTTTTACTGAGAATGTCTTATTCAGTCTCATATGTCTATAGTGCTAATCTATAGAAAATATGCTTTTATTTTAGTTTCTGGAGCACCTTCCCTAACCTCTGTGGGAAAATCATGAGAAAATAGATTCATGAAATCAGAGGGACCCTCCCCCCCCCCCCCCCCCCCCCCAGGCAAAAAAGCATTTTTTTAAATTTGTGCAGCAAATTCAAGGTGGATCCACAATGAAAAGGTAATCATTTTCATGTTGCAATAACAGGTTTGGTATATGTTTTCTAAAGTATTTCAGGTCCCAAATTACAAAATGTCATCTCTCTCACTCTATCTTCTGCCCCAAAATAACTCTGTTTTGCAAAGAACATGATGTTGCAGTCATCAAGAGAACCTCACTAACTTGAATGTTGCTTCAAATGTCATGGTTATGTCTTCCTTAGTTCCACAAGTAATCACAGGTGGAGTAGTAGACAAGCTGTAGGCTATCAGTTTTAAGGGTAAAGAGATGGGTTGAGATCTTCAGTTTCCATTTACAGTCTTGTGCTGAAAGTTCAAATACCTGTACGATCGGTCCCTGTTGCTCCCTGCTTTGGACTCGGTGGACACCTACCACTGGGTGCAACATTGGGGACTGTGCCCTGCTTCCACTGCTTGTTCTGAGCCCGGCAAGGCTGGGAGATGGCCCTCTGTGATCTGCCTTCCCCTATAACTCCTTGGATGGAGAGTCACTACCTGGGGCTCGCGCTGTCTTCTGCTGGCCTGGTGGCATGTGGCCTCAGGTGACTGGCTTGCCCTGCCTCCTCTGAGGCTTACACCATTGTTGCTGATTCCCACAGGCCAGGCCAATATATTGTTGCCACACTTGGGGCGAACTGAAAGCGGAATCCCCTGGTTACTGCCCCCACCCACCCACTGATGAACTGCATCATCAGGCCTGATCTTATTGCAACCAGTGCCCCACTATTATGGATAGGGCCTGACTGGCCACCAGCGACACCTTATCTGCTGGATCCACATGTGGGTGAGTGCAGACATGCCCTAGGTTCCCTCCCAGATCCTCTATTTACAACTCAGTGGCATCTCCAGAACATTATATACCACCTTGACCCCAGTACTCCCTTTTCAACTGTTTAAGGGGCAGCCAGGGGGTAATAAGTGTTCTAATCTGCTGATAGTGAGTTTCATATACGCCTGTGCTAAACTCTTGCACCCACAATGATACTCAGGGCCCTTTTACTTGTTCAGAGACATCTGCCTTGCCACAGCTCACTACCTACATTTGGCCTTTTGGGTGTCTGTGGACCTCCCCATCTACTGGCACCCAACTTCTCGAGGACTCTGCTCCCCCCATTCTAGGCCTGCTCATGCCCCCCCAACTGGACAACACAATACTGGGGTGAGGCTGGGGCGAGGGCTGCCAGATCACTGTCAGAAACTGCCCCATTTGAATGGAACATTTGAACCCTCTCTCTGGCAGGAACTACTGTGCTACCTCACTGCTCTGTCTACTTACTGGTCCTGCATATCTTCTGCCTGTCAATGCTGCAGTTCTACCGCCTGCTCTACGACTTATTCAGTCATGAGGAAGTAGGACACATGTTTCTAAACAAACCTTTAAAGGCTAAAGTCCCATTCACAACGCCAAACAGAATGTGCCTACATAACATCCCCTTGACTGGCCTCGTAGGGAATCTCGCCAAGACAATAAACTCAAGGAGCTGTTCTTCAATGTCAAAACTAGCTTGCACACAATAGACACAAAAATTAATCTACTCACCTATTACATTGGCCACATGAAGAAGCGACTCGACATACATGAAGACCATCTCAACCACCTTGAAAATCATGTGTCAAATGCAGATGATGGCCAGGCATTCACTAGCGCGCATCTACTGCACATGGACAAAGTCCTGGAACTCATCAAACTCAAAAATGAGGATTTGGAGGCTCCAACCCATTGCAATAATCTTCACATAATAGGGATTCCAGAGACTATGGCTATTGAAAGAATGGAGGATTAGATGGAGACAATGTTCTGCATCCCTTTTGGTGACATTTTATCCCCAGTCTTCATTATAGAGCATGTCCATTGCTCCCTTCAGTCGCATCCCCCAGAGGGGCCCCTTCCCATCTGATAGTTGCCAGATTTTTTATTATAGGAATCAGGACATTGTCCGTGAGTGCAAGACCATACAGTACAAGGGTAATGCTATGTCATTCTACTCAAATTTCACACTGGTGGGGCAGGTGGCCACCGCAAATTCCTACCTGCTAAACCTCTCTTTCAAAAAGGTAACATTCTATATGCACTACATCAAGACCCAGTGCCAAAGCAGCACGTCAAAGCAGCACCCACGTAGTGAATCTTTGATTGTTGGGGAAATAAGGACTAATTTGAACAAATCCCACCATTGGTTGCTGCCCATTTTAACGTTAGTAAGTAAGCTAGTATAATGCATTCCGGTAAGCTTCGGGTGGACCCCGAAGGTGGGCGGCCGAGACCCCAAAAAAGAGCAAGGCATTGCCACCCAGTGAATTCCCCAGTAGTAGGTTTAAGCACCTCTGGAATTGAAGGGATACAGCCCACTGAACAGAGGGAACCCAATTTGGAATCATCTTCAATGCCATCAGCAAAAAAAGGGGAGTACAAAATCACAGACTTTTTCACTAGTGGGCATTCACGATTACAGGAAAATAAAGGATCGACAGACATAGCAGACCCGGTATCAGTTGTGATAACCGGGCTCAATTCTGAGAGAGATCCCCTCCGGCAGATCATTCTTTCAATCCGCAAGAGCCTTAGAGGTGGGACTTCAGTAAGGAGAGATCGAAAGTCGAAACTGGCAGCCCAGATTGTGCAGGGTCGATTCTAGACCTGGATTTCAGTGTCTGGGAGGATCCACCTCCAAACACTCAGAAAAGGAAGGAGTCGGACTTTCCGGCCTTGGGTGGGATTTCTGACTATCCACTGATAGAACTTGTCGATATGGACTCCCTTGAGGGTGATACTAGTACGGTACAAGGGAAAGCTGTTTCTCATCATGAATCCAGTCAAAAGCACGAAGAAGACATGTTGTGTACCACTATTTCCCTTAGTCCATTTAGTACTCGCAATTCCCAACCCCAATCGGATGTTCCAGTCAACACGTGGGGTTTACTCCTGTCGACATTGGACATCATGGCAACTGCAATAAAGCACCAGGCAGATAAGCAAGATATTCAAGTCGACTTACTCAACATCACGGCTAAGTATATCGTGGGTATTGATTCAAAGCTGCAAGCCCTCAATGACTCCATTGCCGACATGATCAGCACCCAGGCCCTTACCTCCACAGATTACATTCTCCTCAGCGACTTGAATTTTCACCTTGAGAACGCCAACAACAGCAACTACACTGCTCTGATCGCCAACCTCGGTCTCAAACAACTGATCACAACACCCACCCACATCGCCGGCCACACACTCGATCCCGTCTTCTCCACCAGCAGCCACGTCACTTTCAGCCATACCACTGAACTCCACTGGACCGACCGCTGCTGTGTCCACTTCACCTTCCAGAAACCCGCCACTCACCACCGCCCACAACAGATCCCCCACCGCAGCTGGAACAAGATCTCGGAAGATCAACTGATCTCCATCCTCGCCCGGGCCCCACTAGCCAGCACCACTGACCCCAACACAGCCGCCCTCAACCTCAGACACTGGTTAGACGACTGCGCCAACACCCTCACCCCCCTCAGGAAATCCTCCAACAACCGCACTAGCACCAAGGCCATCTGGTTCACCACTGACCTTCAGACCTCAAAGCGGGAGTGCCGCAAAATTGAGAAGAAGTAGTGCCACAAACCAACAGAGAGTAACCACGCAGCCCTCAAGACAGCCATCCGCAACCACCACCAGCTCATACGGACCACCAAAAGATCCTTCTACAAGGATCGCGTCGAAAACAACGCCCACGACAGCAAAGAGCTCTTCAACATCATCAAAGAACTCACCAACCCCAGGTCATGCTCCATCGACCCCCCTCCATCGCAAGACCTCTGCGACTCCCTCACCACATTCTTCCATCGCAAGATCACGGAAATCCACAACAGCTTCAACTCCTCACCCCCCACTACCACCACAACCACCACCAACCCCAACGCATACAGCCACACCAACCTCTTGCTCTTGTGGGCTCACATCAACGACGAGGACACCACCAAGACCATGAGCACCATCCACTCCGGATCTCCCTCCGACCCCTGCCCCCACCATGTCTTCAACAAAGCGAGCGCCATCATCGCCCCCCAACTCCACATGATCATCAACAGCTCCTTCGAGACCGCCACCTTCCCGGAGAGCTGGAAGCACGCGGAAGTCAACACCCTGCTAAAGAAACCTAAAGCGAACCCCGAAGACCTCAAGAATTACCGACCCATCTCTCTCCTTCCCTTCCCGGCGAAGGCCATCGAGAAGATCGTCCAAGGCCAACTGACCTGCTTCCTGGAGGACAACAACACACTGAACATCTCCTAATACGGATTCCGTAAGAATCACAGTACCAAGACCGCCCTCCTTGCCGCAACAGACGACATCAGGACCATGCTCGACAAAGGTGAAACCGCTGCCCTCATCCTCCTGGACTTCCCTGTGGCTTTCGACACTGTCTGCCATCACACCCTATGCAGTTGCCTCTACGACACCAGGATCTGCCGCAAGGTCCTGGACTGGATCACATCCTTCCTCTCCGGCAGAACTCAGAGAGTCCGCCTCCCTCCCTTCCTGTCGTAAGCCACCAAGACCATCTGTGGCGTTCCCCAAGGGTCTTCCCTCAGCCCAACTCTTTTTAACATCTACATGGCATCGCTCGCCAACATCATCCGATCCCACAACCTCAACATCGTCTCCTATGCTGACGACACCCAGCTGATCGTCTCACTCACCAAGGACCCCGCCACCGCCAAAACCAACCTCCACGATGGAATACATGTCATCGCCAATTGGATGGAGAAGAGCCGCCTCAAACTCAACTCGGCAAGACGGAGATCCTCATCCTTGGCTCCAACCACTCCACATGGGATGACTCCTGGTGGCCAGCCACCCTAGAAACTGCACCTACACCCACCTCCCATGCACGCAATCTAGGCTTCATCCTAGACTCATCGCTCACCATGACCAATCAAGTAAACGCCATTTCATCTTCCTGCTTCAACACCCTCCGCATGCTTCGCAAGATCTTCAGATGGATCCCCATTGAAACAAGAAGGATGGTCACCCATGCCCTCATCAGCAGCAGAGTGGACTACGGCAAGACACTCTATGCAGGAACAACTGCCAAGCTCCAGAACAAACTACAACCAGTACAGAATGCCTCTGCACGCCTCATCCTTAACATCTCATGTCGCAACCACTTCTCAGCCCACATCAGAGACCTTCACTGGCTTCCCGTCACCAAGAGGATCACCTTTAAACTCCTCATCCACGCCCACAAAGCTCTTCACAACACGGGCCCTACCTACCTCAATGAACGACTCACCTTCCATGCTCCCACCCGCCAACCTCGCCCTCTCCGCTGTCCCTCGCATCCACCGAACTACAGATGGTGGCATATCCTTTTCCCACCTCACCGCCAAGACCTGGAACACCCTCCTCGCCCAACTACTACAGACCCAGGACCTTCTGACCTTCAGGAATCACCTCAAGACCTGGTTACTCGAGCAGTAGCAGTTCCTCCCCACCCCCCCTTTCAGTGCCTTGAGACCCTAGCGGGTGAGTAGTGCACTTTACAAATGATTGATTGATTGAATGATTTGATCCAGAGAGCTCAAAAACAGAATTATGTACAATTGGAGTGTGGCCGTGCAGTCTTGGGGAAGAATCTTCAGATCATTGTCCCCATATTAAATAATATATTAGTGGAAGTTAGAGCCCAGGCCCTAAGTACAAGGGAAAGACTCAGTGTTGTAGAACTCGATGAAGTAGGAAAATGTGAAGAAGAAAACATTGTCATGGAAAATCTGTCAAGAGAACCCTTCAATGCATCTTCCCCACAAGCTACGACAGAAATAGAGTCTGGAAACTCACTTAGCAATGTACATGAAGGGGTCTGCCACACAGGGAGCCTTTGCAAGAATTTAAAGTACTATAAGAAAAATTGAGGTGAATGCCTCCCATAGTGCCTCACAAAGCCCAGTACACGTAAGGTCAAAAAGGGAAAAGAAAAAGCAAAGGAAAGCAAGGAAAAAAGCAAGATTAATTAAGCAGAAAAGTATATGTCAATTATTTACGCATCACAAGCAGTCAGCCGTCAGTAATGCTAATGCTAATGCTTTTTTGCAATTTGACACTAAATTATCCGCAACGGTTGAGGAATGTCTCAGTTCAGTCCCAATTTCTCAAAGTACTTTTGTACCCACAGCAACAGAGGAATGTCCTAGTTCAGGCCCAAATTCTCAAAGTGCTTCTGTACCCCCAGCAACAGAGGGCCAAAGATACAATGAACAAACCCCTCTCTTCGGTCAGTCAATGGCAGGAAAAAAGAACGTGGGGAAAGTGTCATATTCTATTAGTAAGTCGATCAATAAAAGACCAGTTCCCAGGTTATGTACGCCAGTGAATTCTCTAACAGTTACTGAGTCTCATGACATAGTAGAACATCAGCATTTAATAACAGAGGATATCAATCAGGATTATGAGAAGGTGGGAAAGGCCCAAAGATGGAATTAAAGGAGTTCACATAACCCGAGCACGCAGTCAAATCATCTGTTGCAGCACTGACCGGATACAGGTCATAAGTGCTCGATCCAGAGTAATGAAACATTTACAAATGTCTCATTGGCGGTGACACATATAGAGGCGCACTACTTTTCATTCCCCATTTTAAATCGGAGGGAAATTTTGACACCCTGAATAGAGGAAACATTTTTCAATTGATTGGGGAAATAAGAGGCCTGTCCCAGATCTCATTAGTGGATCTGCTCTCTGTTGAATTTAAACTCCATCCACTTGGGAGCGATCAAAAGGCCACATTCACCACTTGGTCTACAGCAGGCCATGTGCAGCAATTAATATCATACTCTGACACCTTTTTATCATGGGGCATTGAACTACCCCAGGAACTGTAATAAATCAGTGTTAAGAGGGGCGACAGGGGCAGATACAATCCCTTTGGCAAGGGGAAACTTAGCAGTTGTGAAACGTGATGGCGAAACAGGAATAGGCCATATATTCTGGGCATCCAGAGAACCTCTCCCTTCTATTTTGCAAAATTGTCCCTGACATCCGTCATAAGGTCAGGAACCAGGGTGCAGTTAGTCCATATATCAAAAATTGTTCATGGAACATCCATGGTATTCAAACGCTTTTACATGATCAAGCAGTAAAATCATTTTTCTAGGAATATGATATTATTCTACTCCAAGAAACCTGGTACACATAACTGATTGCAATGTCCGGGTATGACGCCTCATACATTCCAGCAAGGTCCAATAGCAAATACGGCCATGCAAAGGGAGGCCTGGCGAATTTGATTTCCACGTCCCTCATGTATCACAGAACCTCAATCGATATACAGTCAAACTGGATCCAGGATAAAAATCATACTGAGACAATACCAGGAGTCCACACTCATCGGTAGTGGCGATTTCAATCTTAATCTTTTGCCCCCAAAAGGAGAAAAAGCAAAGAACTAAGGTGCAAGCGCCCGCAGACATCGGCTAGAGACACTAGGTCTACCCTTACTAAATGGAAACAGCTAAAAGGACTTTCTGGTTTCCACTAACTTTGGAAGTGGAAAAAAAAGTTCAACCATCTGTTACACCTTCATAAACTCCTCTGCTAGGGCCCTGGTAAGAAATTTTCAAATTAAGTGCAGAGCAAAGAGTATAATACACACCATCTACAAAAGCGGAAATCCCACTCTGCCTTCAAATTATAGGCTAATAGCCCTTACTGATGTCGAAGCCAAGCTATGTGGCTCTTGTTTGCTGCAGCATCTTCAAGCCTGGGCCGATGAAAACAAGCTACTCCCGAGGTTTCAAACAGGCTTCAGGGCAGGCATAGGAACATCATCAAATTTTATGACACTTTCCCTTAAAGTGGAAAAAGCAAGTCGCAAGAAGCTGGGCCTTTATGCATGTTTTATTGACCTCAAATCAGCCTTTGACCGGGTATCCAGGGGAAGGATGTGGGCTAAACTGGCAAAATGGGGTATTCCTAACAATCTACTGAGGGCCATTATAGATCTCTACACTGATACCTGGGTCCAGATTAAAATCGGAGATGGTTCAAGATTAACAAATAGAAAACCTACAAAATCTGGCCTAAAGCAAGGTTGTGTTTTGAAACCAACTCTTTTTAACCTATACCTGGCAGACCTTGCTGGCATATTAGCACAAGTGAATAGTCTTCCCCCGGCACGGGTTTCAGAACAAACTGGGTGCTTACAATATGCAGATGACATCGTCCTGCTGAGCCATACCCCCCCGGAGGTTTGCATCGAATTCTAACAGCACTTAACATCTTTATGGCTGAGTAAGGCCTAGAAATTAATCTGGATAAAACAAAACTGATTAGGTTTCTTGGGGCAAATTATAAACAATTCAATTGGTACCTGGGAGAGAAAAAAGTGGAGATGGTGCAGTTGCACAAATATCTAGGAGTTTATCTTGAACCACGCCTGAAATGGAAGCGCCAACTACAGTCTATCAAGGCAGGGCCAACTCACTAACATATAGCTTTAACCTGCTCAAAAAGAAGCTGGATTGCTCAAACTGGTCCCATTTTAAAAAATCATGCCAGCACAGCGGTTTTCAGCCATCTCATACGGGTCCAAAATACGCGAGATTGATGCCCTGAATAATAGTCAGGTTAAAACATATAAGGAAATTTTTTACATCCCGAAAAGTGCCTCCCCAGCACAGGTTAGACTGGAGATGGGCTTAAAAAATCAAAGTTTCCAGTGTCAGGGTGCCTTTCTTAAACCATCATGGAAGTTACGTGCGCCAGAGGATTCTTCCATACTCTACTCCTGCTGGTAAGAAGTGCAGACGCAGCAACTTGGTAATATGAAAGGAACATGGGGAAGCTATCTAAGCCAGGTTATCATTATCCTAGGTTTGGAAGAAGTCTGGAAATGTAACATTGGGAAGGCAGAATTTAACAGATTAGTTAACATTACTGTTTGCTCACTCTCACTCATCACAGACAAAGCCATTTTGGCCAAAAGACAGCATACCTGGGCAGTCCTGGGGTCCTTCTGGACATTGTCCCTACAGGGGTACTTGGCCGGCCACTTTTCTGTTCACATTAAACATCAATTCCTGCTATATCGAATGGTTTTTTCGACACCAAAGAAGATCGTCCTTCCTGGAAGGCCAGCATATCGACCAAAACTGCCACCTATGCAGCTATAATCAATAATTTTTCCTGCATGCCTTTTGTATTTGTCCCGCTCTAGGTCTGGAAAGAAGAATATTGTTAAAACACGATTTTATAGCTAATACTATCAGCTCATGTAGACTGTCAGTAATAATTTGGCTCAAGGACGAGTCAATTTCATTTTGCTGTAAGGGGGTAACATTTTTACAACTGCTCCGTAAGAAATTGAACAAAGCGGACTTGGGGAAATTCTTGCAGGTTAGCTCTTGAAGATTGAACTCAAACGTTTATTCTGGTTAGAGATGATTTTGAGCTGTATAGCTCTTATTAACTTGTTTTACTGTCAATTGTTAATTTTTTTATTTGTATTACGTTTGTTTTATATTGCAATGGTTTTTACTAATTGACCAATGCATTATTATTCATATATTCACTACTGTATCCTGCCAAGTTGTGCATCCCTCATCAGGGGAAACCCCACTACTTTACAGATGCCAAAGCCACCCTAAAACTTGCTAAACACTTCACAGTGAAGGCAATAATTCCTTAGACATTCCTGCAACATCACAACTGCCACCTTAGCATCAATGACTGTCCTCAACCACCACCACTGGCACAACTAGGGATTCTCTGGAGCAATTTGTCCCCCATGCTATGTTGTCACTAAGTACACTTTTACTGACAGCCTGTCTACAGTCCTGGATGACCCTCATGTTCACGTGGATGCCTTGAACTATTATGCTGATAAATTACTGTGGAAGTCCGACACATTTAGTCTGGGTGCTTATGCATCATATTGGCCACCAGTCGGCTCCAGACTGTTTGTCTGGGTTCCCGCTGCCCTCAGGGATGATTCCCTTGTTCTATAACTGTGTTTGGGGACACTATTGGGATGGGGTGGGCTTGCTGTTTTCAGCCAAGTGCAGAGGTTGAAGTTGGGGGGGGATGGGTTTTGCTAAGGAGTTTCTGCTGGCTGACCTTCTTTTTCCCTAACAACTGCCATGCACTGACTTGCTTTCCTACCTTCCTTCTCTCAGATGTATGCTGCATTTGGCCCCACTTTCTCCACCTTGACTGCTGCCATGCTTGAGCGAAATGACCACCACTAGATGCCTAACCTGGAATATTCACAGACTAAATGACCGTAGAAAGGCAAGATTAATTTATGCACACCTTAATAGACATCAAATTGATATTCACTTCCTCCAGGAGGGCCATTTAACCACATCCACTGTGCACAACTATGTGTACGCTGGTGCACTGATATCTACATATCACTCTACCTTATCTATGCTGGGGGGGCAATCTTATTGTGTAAAGGCATGCCCTGGCAGCTGCAATACGCTATTTGTGATGATGAGGGAAGGCATTTTTTCCTCTGTCGGCACCCTGTGCAGACACGCTATCATTTTCTCCTCCATATACGGTCCTAACACAGACTGCCCTGAATTATTTTCCATGATCTGGTGACTGATTACTATCCTGGGCCCGGGAAAAGTTATTTGGGCGAGAGATTCCAATGTGGTTTTTGACAGGGACGTAGATTGTTTGGCTTTGTCCCAATCCTAAAGCGGCAACACAACATCTCACTCTCATTTCAGATAATTGTCTAAATGACATTTGGTGACTCACCCACATGAACAACATGGAGGGCCCTTTTGTCCAGACTTCACATAATGTGTGGTAACGCGTTGATATTTGGCTACTTTCCTGTGACACGCTCAACTCGGTGTCACATATTTCTTGCCCTATCTAAGAACACACCCTTGTCTTACGGCAGCTTCCCTACTGCAATCCACCCCATAGGCTTTCACTTGGCGACTGCCCCCAGAACGTTCCAAGATGCACTATCACAGACTTCTCCAGTAATAAACATAGGCTCAGTGCACTTCCCATCAACTCTCGCCTTTATATTTGAATTATAATTTCAGGCGTCTGTATCACTAAATAATCTGGTATTCTTTGGGCCAGACGCAGGCAACTTCAGATGCTTGAATGAGACCTCAGGTCTCTAGAGTTGGAGTACTACGCCACCAAACAAACCATCATCATGGCATCTATGCATGTGAAAATCACTGACTACGAGGAAGAGGCCTTGCGTAAAGTCAGCTATTTAGGCTGGGAGGCAACTGCACATAGATATGGAGAGGGAGATCACCTTCACAGGATGTTAACTGTTATAATGTGCTTACCCTGGGCTTCAACATATGTGGTGGGGCTCCTAAATGATCAATGGAAGCAACAGTCTGATCCCGATGGATTACTCCAAACTATGACCTCCTTTTACTCCAAGCTCAATGAGGCAATGTTAGTGCCTGGCAAGGAAGAACTGGCTGCATACCTGGACTCGATCCAGCTAACATGCTGGACCAGGCACATTGCTCATATCTTGACACTTTTTTACCATAGAAGAGGTCACACAAGTCATTCGATCTATGCCTAGCAACAAGGCACTCAGGCTTGATGGCCTCACCTAACTCCCTAACATTTGGGATCCTGCCACCGCCCCTACGTGAGGCAGTCATAGTCCTAATCCTGAAACCTGATAAGCCAGAAAATCTCTGCAACTCTGACCTACCATTATCTGTCATAAATATTGCTAACAAAATACTCACCAAACTACTCACAAACCGCCTCCTACTCTTGCTGCCTGATGTTGTACGTCCAGATCAATCCGGCTTTGTGCCAAGGAGATCCACCTCACAAAACGTCCTGGACCATGTTTGCCCTAATGCACGTCACTGACCCTCAGCTTGCTGCTGTCGAAATACTCCTGGATACCGCAAAGGCATTTAACTCCCTAGAGTGGCAATTCCTATTTCAGTTCTTATCGTGGCTAGGTCTCACCCAGTGGTTAATCCATTTGATTTGCCTCCTGTATGCTTCCCCTGCAGCCTGCCGATGTCTCAATGGCATCCTGTTGGAGCCTTTCCCATTAACTATGGGACTCAACAGGGTTGCCCGTGGTTCCCGATCTTATTTGCTGTGGTGATGGAGCCCCTTGTGGCCCTGCTGTGACAAAAGCATGGCCACAGAGGCCTTAGATTCATGGGCAGAAGTCTGGTGGTCTCCATCTACTTTTACGACATGACTCTTTATATCCGTAAACCCCTTTACTTGGTTCCAGTTGTCTGTGAGATCATTCAATTTGGGGGGTTCTTTGGGATCCATGTCAACTGGGTCAAGTCCACCTTATTCCCCATCCCAGAGACCACACAACCATTTGTTATAGATTACCCACTGCAATGGGTCTCTGAACCAGTGTTTTATCTGAGAATGTGACTTAGCACGTACCTCAGCAATTTTTGGAAAGTCAACTGCGGCCGCACCTTAGAGTGGCTGGAAGAGAGAATTCCTGTGTGGACTCGATTACCCTTATCAGTGGCAGGTCTGATAGCCATTGCAAAATTTGTCATCCTACCTAATTTCTTATACCTTTTCATTAACATACCAGTCCCCTTCACAGCACATTTCCTTCAGCTCCTCTGCTCTAACCTTGCATCCCTGATCTGGGCCTGGGAGCAACAGAGGATCGCATTGGGAGATGCTTAGTCTGCCCTTTTACGGGGTCTGGGCACTACTGACTTGTCCCTCAATGCACTCTGCTTCCAGGCCTAAAACATTCACTTTAGGTTCCACCCAACGGAAATCCAACCACACACAGCTGTTGAGACTGATTGTGGAGTGCCATGTCCCTTCGCCCTGGCTCTATACAGACCATGCAATCTGCCACAGACTGAGATTGATACAGTGAAGAGTGTAAGATGTACGTGGGATGGCTTGCTATGACATGCCCGACTTCCTTGCACATACACGCCCTCTACTCCCCTCTTGTATAATTCTCTACTGCCACCAATGCAGAATAAGGGGGCCGTGATCAGGGCACATGGACGAAGCCTTGACACTTTTGTAGCGGTTATAACACTTTTGCAGATCTGTACCCTGATTATTTGCTTTTTACTTGTATTCCTTCCCACAGCACATGAGATTCTTTTTTTATCACAATCTCAGAACTACCTTTTGCGTTAAACAACATGTGCCCTGCTCCCCTTACACTCCACACCCCTGAACACATATTAACCAACCCATTGCCTCGCCGACTGGTCACTAGCATCTATTCCATCATGGTGGATAAGGCACCTGCTGGTGTTCTGGCCACCCTCATCACTTGGATGGAGGACACCAACACTCCTATCACTGACACTCAATGTACATACTGTTGTGACCAAAATGGCTGTCCTCTTTCCAAACTATAGATTGCACCTCATCCACTTCCAATTTCTCAATAGGTCATACACCCTCCTGTTACAAATCCATCGCATGTGGTAGAAAATGCTTGCTGTTTGTGCTGCGCTTCCCCTCAGGCTTCCTCTCTCCATCTCACCTGGGAATGCCCACACATAACTGTCTAATGGTTCAAGAGTATTTCCATATCGCTGCTCATCACAGGCCACCCCCCGGGTCTTCTTGGTCAGACTCTTGGGGTATGTTAAGGAGGTCACCCCTGGAGTACACCACCTTACTGTGATGTTCTTACTCCTCAAGAAAGCACCATGTGGGCATCCATTGAGGAAGAATTACAGCTCCCACAGTGGAGGAAGACACAACTTAGTGCCAAGAGGATCTCTCTGTATATTGGGAGCTCATGCCCCACTGCTGCCACCCCGAGACATCTAGGAATCATTACTAACATACTTAAGCCTGGGAGGCTCTCCCTGTCAGCAGAGTGCAAGAAGCCCCTGTGCCTCCTCTAGCAGTACAGCTGAACTTTCTCTGCTGCCCTGTCTTCACTTTTCCCTCCATTCCTCTAATGTGGGAGTGTCTGTAACCTAGAAACAATCTGGTCCTTCATTTACCACTCATTGATTAGTTCATGGCTTATATCAAGTTGGAAATGTCCTATCGTAAATTGATGACTGTATCCTTTTATTGGTGGGTCAATACAATCTCTTTATTTCTCCTTCTATTTGCCTACAGACTGTGCCTCTCCCCTTTTTTCCCCCAGTTCCTTTGTTAATGTACCAATGTTTGTATTTTTAAAATGACAATAAAAACATTTATATAAAAAAGATTAAAAATTTGTGTGTTAGAAATTGGGTCTCTAATCAGTAGTGGTTTGCACCCCATCCAAGTAGGGACCCTCAATCTAGTCTCAGAAAGGGAGTCACACAGGTAAGATAACTCATAATTACCCCCTTTGTAACTTGGCACACACAGTCTGCCTCATCTCAGAGGCAATGTGTAAAGTATTTATACACACACACACACCCCATACACACACACACACACACACACAGTAGCACAGTTGGAAACACTAAAAATGACTCCACACTAGTTTAGGAAAAAAAACAATATTTATCTGAGTAAAAGAAGACCAAAACAACAACAATCCAACATATAGTATCCAAAATATTTATTTTTAAAAGTTTAGGCAAGTCTTAATCCATAGAAATCAATTGATGTATCTCTTTAGCACAGGGTACCTAGGATGCATCAAAAACAAAGACGATGCGGGCCACAAGAGAGGTGAGGTGGCAGTATTACTTTAGGGAGGTGATTCATCAATGTTTTTCCTGCACAGGAGATGAGGTGTTAGCTCCTTACTGGTACGGAAGATGATGCATTAGTTCGTTCCTCACAGGAAAGATGATGCATTGATTTCCATTGATTTTCATTATATTACTGAGGTGTAGGGCCGATGAAAAATTGGCACCCAGGGATGATGCATGGGAAATCCAGACCTGATGTGCTGATGGGACCGCAGTGAAACAGGTACTGCATCGATTCTATAGGCATAAGACAGGTGCTGAGTCAATTCTTAAGCCACGAGACAGGGGTTGCCTTGATTCTTCCAGCGTGGTGAATTGATGTGAGGATTTTCTCCTTCAGATCCCCAGCTTGCCCTTCCAAGGGCCAAAGGCCTGGAGTTGGCACCACTAGACAAGTCAGGACTCTCAGAAGAAGAGCCCAGGCACTGACAGATGAAGTATTTGATGTCCCTGAGATTTCTTAACAGAAGGCATGCTCAATCTAAGCCCTTGGAGCACTTTTGGAAGCAGGATGTAGAAAGCAAAGTCAAGTCCTTTCACTCCAAAGACAAAAGCAGCAAGCAGCAGGCCAGCACAACAAAGAACAGGCAGAGTGGCAGTCACTGTTACAGCATCCAGCTATTCTTTCTGGCAGAAGTTCCTCAGTTCAGAAGAGTTGTAACTACATGGTGTCAGAGGTCCAGTACTTATACCCATTTCTGTTTTTGAAGTAGGCAAATTTCAAAGAGAAGTCTTTGTAGTGTGCAAGACCCTGCCTTTCTCTGCATTGGCCCCAGACACACTCCAGGAGGCTGGAGACTGATTTGTATGAGGACAGGCTTCCCTATTCAAGTGCAAGTGTCCTCTCCACCCACCACTCTAACTCAGAAAGACCCATCAGCCTGGTGATTGGCATCAGGATATGAAGGGCATGTCAGTTCCCCTTGTGTGACTGTCTAAAGTAAATGCACAAACAGCTCAACTGTTATGATGACCCAGATGAGTATTCAGAAGGCAGGTAGGGACACAGAATGGTTAAGCAAAAAAAATGTCCACTTTCTAAAAGTGGCATTTTCAAACTCAGTTCAAAAAACAACTTCACCAAAAGATGTATTTTTAAATTCTGAGTTTGGAGACCCCAAACCCCACATCTCTATCTACTCCCAAAGGGACATTACACTTAAAAGATATTTCAAGGACATTCCCATGTTACCCTATAGGAGAGCTAGCCCTTGCAATAGTGAAAAACAAATTTAGCAGTATTTTACTATCAGGACATGTAAAGCACACCAGTAACAGTCCTATCTTTTCAATACACTGTAAACTGCCAGTGGGGCTACCTATGGCCTAGATTAGGGTTGACTTGCATGTAGTAAAAGGGAAGGTTTGGGCCAGGCAAGTGGGTACACGTGCTAGGTTGAATTGGCAGTGCAAATTGCACACACAGACACTGCAGTCGCAGGTCTGAGACATGATTACAGGGCTACTCATGTGGGTGGCACAATCGGTACTGCACGCCCACTAGTAGCATTTGATTTACAGGCTCTGGGGAGATGTAGTGCACTTTACTAGGGATTTACTAGTACATCAAATATGCCAATCAGGGATAAACCAATCACCAATACAATTTAGACCGAGAGCATATGCACTTTAGCATTGGTTAGCAGTGGTAAAGTGACCAGAGTGCTAAAGCCAACAAAAACTGGTCAGGAAAAATAGGAGGAAGGAGGCAAAAAGTCTGGGGGTGACTCTGCAAAAATGGCTAGGTCAAACAGTGACTTATATGTAGTAAAATGGAAATTTTGGGCCTGACAAATGGGTGTACTTGCCGGGTTGAAATGGCAGTATAAAACTGTGCACAGAGGCACTGTAAGGGCAGGTCCGAGCCTTGGTTCAAGGTCTACTCATTGGGAGGCACAATCAGTGTAGTATTTCTCTAGACTTTGAGTCTCATTATGAGTTTGGTGGTCAGGCAAGGCAACCGCCATACTCACGGGGAGAACAATGCCATCATACCCAAGTGTCTTAGAATTGTCCCATAGGGCTGACTGGTGGGAACATTGTATTACATGTTCTTGCCGGGCTGACCAACAGGACCAGTGCTGCTTTAATGGTCTTGGTTCCCTTAAGGGAGCAGAGGCCAGTACCGTAGCACACCAGCACCAATGGAATGCTCTTTCATATGGGCCTGGGCAGGAGGACCTCTACACTGCCTATGCCATGGGCAGGGGCAGTGCGGGGGCCACCCTATAGCCCCTGGCACTGGCTTACCACCAGTCTTTCCATGGTGTGGTCCCCACCATGGAAAGGCTGGTGGTAAGTGGGATTGTGATCAGCGTGGTGGTGCTGAGGTTAGTGCCACTGTGGTTGAGCACAACCCCGACTGCTGTCAGTGAATCGTGAACCATGTTCCTGGCAGTGGTTCTGTCTGCCAGGGTTAAAATGTGGCAGTCAGACCGCCTAGAGTACTGCGGTCTGACCATCACTGCGAGTGTGGCAGTCTTCAGACCACCACACTTGTAATGAGGCCCTTTGTGCCCTCACACTCCTGTTTTGCATGACCCATCTTTGTTGGCATTAGGATGATGTGCATGCTTCCCCTGCTAATCAGGGGTCAAATGTGTGGGCTCTCTTGTTTAAACACTGCAAAAGTAGCTACACCTAATATAGCTAAATGGTACAATTACTTTACTTTTAATTTATTAGTAAATTGTACTGCTTGTACCTTGGGCCTATAGATCAAATATGCTGTTGGACTGTGGTATTTATTGTATTATCCACTAATGTATCACAGTAAAACATATTTCAGGCCTTCCACTGCAGTCTGTAGGTCACGTTTAACCTGCCATTTTGACCGGGCAACATAAATATTTTGCCAGCTCTAAACCTTCCTTTCGAATACTTGTAAGTCAGCCCTACTGCAGGCCCAAAAAGGCTCATAGGGCAGGGTGCATGGTATTTAAAAAGTATGACATGTCTATTTACATTTTACATGTTCTGACAGTGAAAAACACCTAAAGTTATTTTTAACCTTTGAAAAGCCATCTCTCACTAAGACTAACACTGGGTTACCTTATTACACTTAATAGGTTATAACTTCAGTTTGGGACCAGATAGAGAAATGCTGTTTCTATTCAAATAATTTAAATTGCTCTTTAATGGTAAAGTTAGATTTTAAATTCCTATTCTGAAACGTCCACTTTTAGGAGCATATTTAAGAGCCCTTAGCACCATTTGAGCCACATTAGCGTAATTTTTTGACATTAATGTGGAGTTAGAAGGCCAAAAACGCTGTGCCATATTTACAAAGTAGCGCAATGCATGCATTAGCCACTTTGCAACCCTTTGCGCTACATTATGCCTTCTCCAGGCATAATGTAAGCAAAGGGGGCATTCCCCTGTTAGGGGGGCCAATACAATGGTGCAAAAAAATCCAAGAGATTTCCTTGCATCATTTTTTAGGCACTTGTAACACCTGCTCAGAGCAGGTGTTAAAAGGAGGCTTTCATTGGATATGATGGGCCTCTGGGTGCTTTACAGGGATAGTGTCGCTAATCCTGCAAAGCCCCGGACTACCACCAAAAATTCTGATGCTAGTCCACTAACTACCAACATGGTGAGCCACATTTTAAATGCTGCGCACACATGGTGGCATTAGGTGGGCACTACAGGGTGTAAGAAAAGTGGTACTGCTCTATGTGCAGCACCACTTTTCTTAAATATGCCCTTAGAATCTTGGCATGATTCTGCCTAAACCAAATGTACCTTTCTGACATTGTCCAGGGCCACATAACTGTAAATGGCTCTCCAGTGGTCTTCTATGTATTCCTTCCAAGCATGTGGACAAAGGGGCCTTGGGCATGGGACTTGGTGTTAACATTCTAGCAAACTGTCTGCAGTTATACTCGGCCTTCCTGAGCCTCAAAGGGTAACCCCACGGCTTGCCCACCTCTTTCCTGACGTCTAAGGGCAGCCTGCCCTCCCAGTGACAAATGTAGCTCATAAGTAGGACTGACTCTCATTTTTACTCCTTGACAAATTGTAGCCAAATGGAGGAAAGGAGTCAGCTTAAACAAAAAATTTACCATATACCCAAAGGCAGGCACTGGAGATAAAAGTGGCACCTTCAGAACCTGTTATCAAAACTCTCTTCGACCTGTTTAAGATTCAAAAGAAGGACTGACCTGCTGTTGAAGAAGGAAACCTGGACCTGTTTGCCTTAAACCTGGGCTTCCAAGAAGTGACTCTGAGTGTCAGCTAGATGACCTCCTATTTGAACTACACAGAAACAACAGGCTTCCGCAGACATCCCTGTAACTGCCCAGCACCAAATGGACCTGCCTGCACCTGCCTGAAACCGGCTGCTGGCTCTGCTGGAGTGATTCCTAATCCTTAAAATGTGCTCCACCAGGTCTTGGACCCTTGGTCTGCCTCAGAGTGCACCCCTAATGCCCTTAAAACCAAAAGTCCTGAGTTCCAAGTGAAAATCCAGATTTTTTTGACTGTAAATGAACTATTCACTGTGCCTAACAACCATCTGCTATGCTCACCAATGCAAATCCCCTGAGATGACCTGAGTTTTGTGTCTCTTCCAGTGCCAATGACAACAGCCTGGAACAACAGCCAATGTGAAGCTCCAGAGATGACTGACTCTTTACGTCAAACAGCAAAAGTCGGCACCTCCCTACTTGCTTCTCCAGGCGACAACAGTCTCCTCACATTGACCACCCACACAAAGCTCTGCAGCAGCTCTCTACAAGGACTTGTACTCAGAGAAATTAAAATCTTCAGTGGCATGAACCTGGGCCCTGTATTCAACCCCCACTTCATCAGGGTCAGCCTGAACTTGTGATTTTACCTCTGTCCATTGCAACCAGATAACCAAAGTCAGAGCTTTGTGTTTTTGGTGCTATTTTCAGTGGACACTTTAAAAATTCATAACTCAGGTTCTATTTATTGAAATTTTGTTATTTTGTGTGAAGTAATTTAATAAAATCAACCTTATTATTCTAAACTGGCTTGAACATTTTCTTGTGTAGTGTTTTCATATTATTACTGCATAAATACCTTACACTTTACCTCTAAATTAAGTCCAAGACCACTGGAGTTATGCGATTGTGCAGCTGCAGTGAGTTTTGCATAACTATAGATTTGTCTCATTTGCTACATAATCTGCAAAGTTTTTGAAAAAAATTTTATAACTCAAACGGCAGAAAAGTTACTAAAAATGTAGCAACACGTGTTACTACACAGTGAAAGGCCCTTTAAAAACCTGATCTTGTCACCTTTTCTGTTACTTTGTACGATATTTGGGTATTAAACTGGTATTAATAAGGTACAAACAAGACCTAGACAGGGTAACCAAAATTAAAAATGCCCAAATAATGAAGGAAAACAACTACAACATGTCCTGCATTATGCTGCATGATTTGCCTTTTCTTGCTGAATAATTTGCTCAACCTTGCCACATGAATTGGCCCTCTCCTGCCCCAGAATTCCGGTGGCCCTGGTTAAGCCTGACAGTGTTCATGCCAAGCTACCAGGGGGTTAAGCACATGTTTACTGAATGACTTTTGTGGGTCATCCTGATAAGGATTGTGTTTATTTTAGTATTGCTTCCAATCCCTCAACTAATAATCTGGCTTTATATAAATCTCTGTCATATAATGCATATGATGATACAGTTATCCAGGAAATCTCACTCAATTGAATGTTGTATCAATGTCTTCTGTAGGTTTTCATTAACATGAGTAGAGGATCATTAGTGAAATAGGCCCTCATTATGACCCCAGTGGTGGGCGCAAAACCGGCGCTAACACCGCCGACAGGCTGGCGGTGCGGACCGCCGTAATTTGACCTTGGCGGAGAACTGTGAGTAAAACATACAGTTCACTGCCTGTACTGCCAAGGTTTCACCACCACCCGTTGCGGCGGTAGGCATTACCAGCCACTTTATCAGCCAGTTACTGCCGCAGCCATAACGACTCAGTGCACCGACACGCTTTCCGCAGCAGTCACACCATTGCAAAAAGCCTAGTGGTCCCCGTTATATGTATAGGGAAGATTCACGCAGCACACCAGATCCACCTCCCATGCACACATCCAACACCACCAACACACATACATGTCCCCACACACCTCACAGCATGCCCCCACACACTCTTACACAGATAAGCACACATACATCAATGTGCGACATGGATCACAACCACGCACCCTGACAACACAGTCACACACACAAACACCCAAAAGACACAGGGCACACACAGGGATACCCACACACACCCATTAAGTACCCATACCCTACCTTCCACGGGGGTCAGACGTCACACCTGCTGGGCTTCCCATTGTGTGCATAGGCCGCCCGACGCTGTTGATGTTTTTCTGCTGTCGACACACCGCTGTGCTGACTGGTGGGTCATATTGCGGTGGGCGGAGTATTTCTGCTGTGGCGGTGTTGTTCTGCTGACCGCCTCTTTCAAGCTACCATTCGCCCTGGTGGTTGTGGAGAACTGCCAGGTTACTGACGGGGTTTGTTGTTGGTGTCAGAATATGGCGGTATGGTTACCACCGGCACCAATCGTAATTTGGCACCTGCCAGCACGGCGGTGCGCAGGCATTAACGCCAGGGTCCTAATGAGGCCCATAGTGGTTAAGTTACGCACTTTTAGTATGAAGGTTAGGGGCCTAAAGCTCTGATTATGACATTGGCGGTTGGACTGAGCTGAATGCCAAAGCCCTGGGGAGGAGGCTGCCATCATACCAGCGACCCTCTCTGCCAGTCGTATTATGATGTTGTCACCAGGGTGACCAGCGGAATCATCCTATCATGACATTCCTGCTGGTCAGACCGGTGGAAACAGTGCCACAGCATTGGCCTCGGATCCCTTAAGGGAGTCGAGACCAATGCTGTGGCACACAAGCACCCTCGGAATGTGCACTGTCAGTAGCACAGACAGTGCGTAATCCAAGGGTGCTGGCAGGCGGCCTTGCACTGGCCATGCCATTGACATGGGCAGTGCAGGGCCCCCTCTGTGGTCCCCAGCACTGGCTTTCTGTCAGCCTTTTCATGGTCGGGCCCATGCCATTAAAAGGCTGGCAGAAAGAGGACTCGTGATCAGCAAGGGGGAACTGAATTCAGCACCACTGTGGCTGGCCATGACTCCGACTGCCACCACCCCGTCAGGAATCATGGTCCTGATGGAGTTGTCAGTTCCCTGGTGGTAAGACTGCCGGGGTTGTAATCTGCAGGTCGGACCGCCAGGAGTGGGGCGGTCCAACTGCCACCATGATTCTTGCAGTCTTAAGACCACCAAACTCGTAATGAGGCCGTACGTTTTCTCTCAGATATCAGCTAAAATAGAAAGAATAGTCTTTTTAAATGAAAGGTTTATCATTTTCATGTTACACTAAGAAGTCTTTCTATATTTTTATTTGTATTTCAGGCACCAAAAGGACAAAACTCTCTTTCTCGCTCTACCGCCTCCAATTCCAATATGAACTCTCCTGTACTTAACGTGAGGTTACAAGTAGCTCTTTGTCCTTAATTATTGTATCGAATGTCATAGGTACATTTTCATAATCTCCAGTCGAGGGTTACTGGTGCTATTACGGTCGATTTCTTTCAGAAGATCATTGAAAGTTTAATCATTTTCATGTTGCACTGTCAAGTTTATGTATGTGTTTGTAAATATTTCAGCCCTCAAATGTAAAAGATATTGGGGGTCATTTTGACCCTGGCGGCCGGCAGTAAGGTGGCGGGAACACCGCCAACAGGCTGGCGGTGTCCCGCCAGCTATTGTGACCCTGGCGCAAAATCCACAGCCATACCGCCAGCCCCTCCACTTTACCGCCAGGTCTCCGCCTGGCGGTCATAATCCCCAGGGCAGCGGTGCAAGCACCGCTGCCCTGGGGATTATGAGTTCCCGACCGCCAGCCTGTCCGTGGTGGTAAACACCGCCATGGAAAGGCTGGCAGTAAGGGGACTTGGTGTGCCCCTGGGGGCCCCTACACTGCCCATGCACTTGGCATGGGCAGTGCAGGGGCCCCCAGGCATAGCCCCGTCGCACATTTCACTGCCCGAATTTCGGGCAGTGAAATGTGCGACGGGTGCTACTGCACCCGCTGCACATTGCATTTTGTAAGTGTTTTTATCAACAGCAGTAGAGGATCATTGGTGATGTAGGGGTGAATAGCACACTCTCATTCTGAAGATAAAGGGGTCAGGTTTGTTCCTAGATGTCAGCTCTATGACCATTCTTTCAAGAATCGCAATCTAATCAAAGCTTGAGCTACTACACATTCTAAGCTTACAGTACAATTTAATAGCAAGAATAACTGTGCAAACGATATACCATACATTTAGGATTTAGCAAAGAAAAGATATTAACTGTTATTACATGTAGCGAACATCATCCATGAGTACCGTAACTAACATCAGATTAGAATAGCATGTTTGCACTTCATGCAAAATAATTTAATCAACACAAATTTGGAAAACCATCAAGCTGTGGCTCTATCAAAAATAGCGGTTGGTACCTAGAAACAAAAGCAAATAGACATAGCAATCAATAACATGGTATACCTGTCCTGAATATGGTTCAGCAAGCTGTGACAGTCTTCATCGATAGGACATCAGTTCGTTCAGTAAGGCATCAGGTTCGGCATCAAAGTTTAGAAGAAGCAAAATCTCTTTAAGCAATAAAGTTAAGCATGTCTCTTCTTGGAAAATATGGGCAAGTATGGGCTGTCTCTTCTCCGTGCAGTCAGGCTAAGTTAGATTTCTTAAAACTACTTCCCATGCTCCTATTGGTTACAGAATCACATATTTACATTTAGTCCAATGCAATTAAAACCCTAAATCTACACTTCTATTACTACATTGTTCACATGCCAATGATTGGCTCCTTTTCTTCTGTTCTTGTCACTTGGCTTGTCAGGTATCAATATTGTTGCAGCTTAAACTCCAGTCAGTACAACCATTATCTTCTCCTGGGAAGGTCAAGTTTACACACATTACAATAAACATATTTTCACCAGCAAGTACATAATCTCCTAGCAAGCAGTTCTCATGAGAAAGACTTTTAGCTACGAGCACTTGGTCAGCACAGAGAAAGTCACAATTTAGTTCTCTGAGCAGACATTTTATAAGTCAGTTAAGAAATGCAGCTTGAATTGAAGCCATGCAACTTGGCCAAGACATCGCTAAGTTAAGGCCTATGATTAATAAAACTAATACATAACCCATAACCTTTAATATGACATATTACTACACTAATCAATCATAAGCTCAACATTTCATATTAAGAAGCTATTAATAAGTACACTTCGTCAACAGTGGTTTCCACTCTGGTGGTTGCACCTTCCAATGTGTGCACTATTTTTTCCTAAGTTAATACATTTTCTATGCAAATAGAACACTCAAAATACATGAAAAATCATTATTAATTCCAGCATTAACAATCCCTCCTCGGGTGACAGAGGGCCTCATTTGGACCTCAGCAGTCTTTTCGCAATACCGCCGTATTATGACTGCTGGCAGCCCTTCACCTTTTTCCAGACGGAGAGCTGCCAGAAGCCATACTGGCGGTTGGCGGTGAAGTGGAGGCTGCTCCACCTCCACCGCCACGTCATCAGAACAGCGCCCACCGAATCACTTCCCAGGATTCGGTGTGGTGGTGTTCTGGTGACGGGGAGCTTGTGGCTGAGCAGCCCCCATGGATCCCGTTCCCTCCTTGAGTATCACCGGACCAGGTAAGGTGATCGTCCATTAGGGGAGCGGTGTGTTGTGTGCGTGCATGGGGGTGTGCGTGTGTGTGTAGAGGGGGTGTGTGAATGCGTGTATGCATGTGGGGTGTGTGTTGTGTGTATGAAAAATGTGTGCGTGCATGTCTGTGTATACGTCTGTGTGTATGTGTGCGTGTATGTGTGCATGTATGTGTGCGTGTATGTGTAGTTGTGTGAGTGTGCGTGTAGGGGGTGTTTGTGTGTGTCAATGTTGGGGGATGTGGGGAGGGGGGTCCTACCACCTTTGGGGTGTGTTAGGGGGGGTCGTGGGTTTGGGGGGAGGACTCTGGGGAGGGTGAGGGGGTGAGGGAGACCCCTATCAGTGCCAGGGAAAGTATTCTCTGGTACTGACAGTGCCTACCACCATGGATTTTGTGGTGGGACAGAACCCTACGAAATCCATGGCAGTATGCAGGGTTGTGATACCGCCGGGGGTGTAGTGATGGCCGCCGGGCTGGAGACTGAAGTCTCTAGCCCAGCGGTCATTACCACCCTGACGGTCGGAGTGGAGAAGTGGCGGTTTTGCATGCCGGTCACGACCATGCTTGTAATTTCATTTATTTCACCACGGCCTGATTGCGGTATTACCGCCACTTCTCCACAGACGGCCAGGGCTGTAATGAGGGCCTAAATGTGTCATCACTCTAAACCTTCCCACACAAATGTTTGCATCAGCTAAAATTCTGTCATTTCGAATCCCTCAAATCTTTGTTTCCTTTTCAAATTTATCCTAAACAAATTTTCACTTTTCATTTCTTCCCTCCTCTGATTATTTTTTGTTTTCTTCAATTTGATCCTTTTACACAATTTACATATTCCCCCTGCTCCAAGTATGCAAATCACAATAGTTAATATCCCTTGTATTATTTACAATAATATCCCTTTCCCAATGTTGCTGAGACAATTTCCCACTGAAGCAAATCCTTTGCCAACCTTCTCCCAAACACCTGGTTCTATCAGCTCTTTCAATTCAGCACTTTGATTAGTCAAATTAGTAAGTAAGCTTCTAATTTCTTTACTATTATCAGGAATAAATGAGCAGCAATGCCTAGCACTAAGCATTTTGCAAACTCCGCCATCCTTTGCTAAAAGAATGTCTAACGCAAGGCGGTTCTGGAGAGTCATAGCTCTTTCCACAACTAATTCAATATCTATCAGGATAATGGCTCCTGAAAAACTAGTCAGCATGTTCTCTACAGTAGTAGCCAACTTCTGAATCTTTATCAAATTCAGAACAAATCCTACTGAAGGAGTCATTGCTCCAAATATATCTCCCACTAGAGCAGAAGGAGACTCCCCTTTGTCTAATGTGATGTAATTTTGTCACTTTTGGAAATTTCTTGAAGTCATTAAGTTGGAAAATCTTTGGGAAAATATCCCCAAATAGCATGTACCATACCAACTTCTTGGAAGGCAGTAATAATGATTAGGCCCACAAATGTAATATATGCCAGGAATCGCTGGATCCTGTCCATTCAACATAACAGACCATTTACTCTGAAACAAAAACACATATCTACATTCACTTGTTCCAACAAAAAAAGTGTCAGTGCTAGATTTAGGCCCATAGACACAAAGCTTCCCTACATGTTGCGCATATAAAGCTAATTTCACTTGGGTTTTAACTGCACTATAAGCATAACCATTTCTAAAAGTCCTTTTATCTAAGCCCTTTTCTAATGTCAGCTTATTCCTGTGAGTGGAGGCAGTCCCTAAAGTTAATATAGCTCAAAAAAAACTCTCACTAATACTATGTCGTTGTCCATAGCTACTCTACTCAGGTATCTAATTATGGGGATAAACGAAAACACCACATCGTGGTTGGAGTAGAAATACTGAGGGGCATATTTGTACTCTGTTTGCACCGAATTAGCGTCATTTTTATTTTACTCTAATTCGGTACAAAACTAACTCCATATTTATACTTTGGTGCTAGACCTGTCGATTGTCAAATTTTTGGAGTTAAAGTCATTTTTACCTTGCCTTAATGAGATGTAAGGTAGGCGTTCCCGTGCAAAAAATGACTCTATGGCCTTAACATAATCTTTATACTCCTGTGCAAAAATGGTGCACAGGAGGGAGGAGGGGTCCAAAAACGGTGTAAAGCTAATCAGGTTAGAGTCATTTTTTTCAATCTAACCTGCCTAAAGTCATTTTTTGGTGCTACACCCCCTTCTTCTATACCGCCAGCCCCACCTGAATAAAGTAATTTTTTTTACTCTAGCCTACCCTTTGCACCAGCTTGCACCATTCCATAAATATGGTGCCCGGCTGGTGCACAGAAATGGTGCAAGCCGGTGGTAAAGTTTTTGGTGCAAAACTGTGTTAGAGCAGTTTTGCACCAAAAAGTATAAATAAGGGCCTGAATGTACTCCTGGTTATAGAATATTGTTAGTAA
The DNA here is from genome assembly GCF_031143425.1 of Pleurodeles waltl. Lineage (NCBI taxonomy): Eukaryota > Metazoa > Chordata > Amphibia > Caudata > Salamandridae > Pleurodeles > Pleurodeles waltl. The sequence continues at coordinate 450,695,792 of NC_090439.1, read as the reverse complement.
CAGACTACAACTTATCCCATAAGTAAGGGGCAACCTATGACAAGTAACTCCCTCCTCTAATCATGAAGGAATCTGCATACACACAAAACAATTCTTCACATCCATCGTCTCAACATACTCACTCAATAAGCGATAGAAGACATTAGAAGAAAGTTCCCCTTGTGCATTACCTATGTGCAGATACTTCTCATCTAACCTAAATCTCTCTATTGCTGTTTATGCAGTAGTTGTTTCTGAAGCTGAAGGATGGTTGGCTTTACTCTTGTCAAGAACAGTCATACCCACAATCAATATCACAAAAAATATCATACACACAATTGCCAAACCAAAACTCATGTATTTAAAGCACCTGTTCTTCCTACGCTGCTGGCTAACATTACTTATGATCTGTAAAGAATCAGAAAGTAGAAGAGAACAATTTAGAAATGTTGCAGCAAAAACAAAATTCTTCTTTCAACAGTTATTTACAGCATTCAGTCTCACTTCCAGGATCCTTTGTGAAAAAATCGGTTTAGCAGCTTTGTCAAATCAGGTTATCTTTGTCAAAATCAGGTTTCAGAAATCTTCTCTGGTTACTTTCAACAGTCTCTTTTCTCTTCACACTTTTTATCAATTTGTTTCTCAACAGTTCAGTTCATTACTTTCCTTCAAATGTGAAAATATTGACCTTGAATGTCTCGATCAAAACAAAAAGACAAAAACTCTTTCTGACGTTCACTTGTTGTTGCATACGCCCATTCAGGACCTGTGAACCTTCGACTTGCTATTCTCTTTCTTTTCAACTTTCAATCTCCATTTAAATCTCATTCACTCAGGTCTTCTCTCCTTGTTGAATATACCTATTCCTCGATTGTTGTCACAACAACTGCTTCCTTTCTCTTTAGTTGTGACTCCAGCCACTTATCTCCTTTCAGTGGTCAATGCTCTTTTCAGTGTTGAACTTGAAACTTCTTCTTGATTTGCAGGATTTTCTCTTGACAGACCTGCAACTGGTTCAGGAGGAGTCTGATCACATTGGATTTGGTCCACCTCAACTCCTTCCCCCTCAGGATCTGGCAATTACTCTGTTTGTCTCTCAAAATCATCTACTTCTGGGAGAGCCCTCCTCTGGCTAGACTCTCCTGCTCCCTTAATTAAGTTTGGCTCACTGTCACCCTCCTGGAGGTCTTCTCCTTCGTCTCTCACAGGAGTGACTGAACCGTCCTCAACTTGCTCAGGTCCGGTCTCAGTTCCTCTTTCTTCTCCTTCCGGCTCTCAGGTTTATTTGGTCGTTGTTGGTACTCTCAACAACTCCTCTTCATTATCCAAAAGACATGCCACCTTTATTGTGTGGCTGGCATGGATCCAGTTCGGAACTCCAGCGCACTTCACAGCTGTGGTAGTGACCAGAACTATCTGGAATTGGCCTTTCCACGGCGGCTCTAAATACGTCTTCCTCGCGTGTTTCTGGAACATCACCCAGTAACCCATTCTCAGGGCTTGTCCTTGATCTTGGATCGGTGGCTGTGTGGTGGCTTCCACCTGCTGAGAGAAAGAGCGAGCCACATCCTCCAGACATTTGCAGTAGTCCAACACCATATCATCTGTTATGTTCACAAAGGCATTTGCAGGGACCGCTGACAATCTCTTTGCTCTGGCCATGAGGATTTCATGCAGTGACAATCCGGTTTTCCTGTCTGGTGTGTTTCTGATTGTCATCAAAATTGAAGGCAACTAGTTTTTGTGTAATTGCTTTTGTTTATATTCGAAAGTTTGGATATCAGTTATCAATATTAGGTTTTTTTATACATTACATTTGGTTTATGTACAAGACATAGCTATATCCTAGTTGGTTTTTTTAAAGATTCTTTTGTTTTGTTCTGTTTTTTTTTAAGAATCTGTTAGATACATTTGAAATCAGTGCTATGGACATAGACTAGAGGCCATTTGCTCTGGCTTAAGTGAATGTCTAATATTTAGACATCCATGGGTGAGTTTCTATAGCCTTTTTTATCTATTTCTTCCCTGATAGTGCTTATTTTTTAATTTTATTTTTTTATTTATGGTTTTTCTATTAGGTAGTAGTTTCTGGTGTATTTTGTACTTGAGGGACTATTTTTTCTTGAGTTTGAACTTATTTTATTTGGTCTGTCCCACTAAGACTGTCACTGTGGGTTTCTGAAGGTGAACTCTTTGTCTACACTGGAGTTTGTTGATTTGGTAGCACTGTGGTATTTTTGCTTTGTTTTATCTTATCACTGGGTGAGTGGATTAGTGATACGTACAGGACTCTTGATTGAGCTTTTCAGCATATTTTCACATTTGTTTAGAGTTGATTGTCTGGACGGAACCTCTCTTTCTGGAAATATTTTAACCAGTTGTGGACATTTTATCGGTGCCCTGAAGAATGGTGAGTGACCCTTTGGTCACATCGCACCGAAACCTACGTCAGCAATTCAGGCAACTACGAAGAGCTTGAAAAGAGCTGGACAGTGCATTTGAAGCATCAGATGTCTACAATGTACACAAAGTTTATTGAAGGAGGAAACAATATAAGAGCCTCCAGAAGAACTGGATGATTGAGAGAAGCTTTTAGGTTATCATAAGACATTAGATAATGAACGAACTACCTTATGTATAAACAATATTTGATATATAGTGCTGATATGATTTTAAATATTGGTGCACCTTTGTACTGTTTCAATTATTTGCTAATGCCATTTAGGTTTTATTTTTGTATGAATATGTGAGGCATATATGAGTCTGAATGGTGAGGAGTGAGAGTTTTCCAGTTGTTTTTGAGAGTGTCTGCCTGCAATTTTATATATGTATGTGTTATATATTTATGTGCTATCATTAAAAATAAACATTATTTGTACCATTTATGTTTTTTAGCTCAACGTCTTAGTTAATATATTCTGTTTGGGCCAATGGATAGAGCATCTGGGCTTGATCTGACATTCAGATTCCTTGGAAGTGTTGTTCCCGCATTCTGGTTCATCAGTCCAGACATATCTGACTGTCTCCCTGTTATCTGAGTGTACTTCAATATCATTTGTCACTGCATTTGAGGCAGTAAAAGTGGAGTTGGCTCTGTCTGAACCAACATCGGTTTTGGGAAATCCTGTCCTGTAGGCATTATTAGGTGTGTGGCAGTTTCCACTATAGGTACATCAGGGTCAATTCTTGAGACATTTGTGGCACCTGATTTTGTGTTACTGGAGTAGTAGGTGCATTAAGACAGCTCTGCATTGGGCTCTGTGTCGGGCTAGGATTTATCTGTACTGGACTCATGTCACATTAACCAGTGTCAGAGCTGAAGGATTTAAACAAGTGCTCAGGCCACTCACTTGTGCTGCATATGGTGGGGGACGATTTCTCAATAACTGCAAAATAAACTCATCATCGTCTGACTCCTCCTCAAGCGTCAAAGATCTCCTAGCCTCTCCACTCTCAGAAGGGCTTCTGTTTGTCTTTCTAGTGGCTTTTCTTCCTTCTCTCTCGCTGCCCTGTGTAATCGCAGGAAACAGCTTCATTCACTGTTAAGTCTTGGTTTTATCAAACTCACTGATCACTGTCCCATCTAGCCTCTGCTAGTGTCTTTTCTACTTTTCTCATTCTCCTCTCAAATTTCTGTTGCTGTTGCTGTATGGCTACTTATTCACAGATTGCCAATGCCTTGCACTGAGCTGGCCTCAGAGGGGGTTTTGTATCATACAGCACCCTCCTCAGATTCTCCAAACTCCTTAAATTAAATGCTCAGTGAGCAGGAAATGATAAACTCCCATCTTTCTCTGTCGCTTTGTACCATTGCTTCAGCCAAAGATGTGGCGCAGCACTCTTTTCTTCGATTACAATGTAAGCTGGTGTACCTTCTGGCGGTGCAATATCCCGAATACTTGTTGTAATGTACGTGTCCCCCCTTATAGCACCTTTTAAAGCTTTGAAAATGTAAATTTTTCTAAACTTTATTTTATTCTAAACCAAATCAGGAAGTGACTTTTAATCCCAGAATTCTCTTCACCCACCTTGTCAACCAGTTGCGCGTCATGGTTGTCTACCAATCCGTGTGCAAACCTTCTTACTAACCAATCTATTCCAGCGCAGCTCCAATAACGTCACACTAACATGTTCTGCAGCTTGCCCTCCCAAACTCAGATTCACACTAAACTAATGAAAAATGATTGTGACCACTAAACATAAGCAAAACCCAATTTGCCTGTTTACAACAGGTAAGGTAGCACAATCGCTCAACAAACTTTACAGATGTTTCACTGACGGCGTTTCGCTCTAACAGCTACTCTTTCTTTCTCAATTTCCCTGATTCGCAAGCAAAATTTGACCCGCAAATTTCACGTTCAACTGTTCAGTGGGTATGTCCTGGTGCACATAGGATTCCCCAGGACTCAGTTGAAAAATTATTTTGCGCACTTTGACTCACACTCTGACTTGTCAACCATACCCGATCGACTTATTAAACCAGACAAATTACAAAAAATACCAAGTGTCTCATACACTTTTCAATATACTCAGGAGTCTTAGACCACGCAGGGTCCGTATACCAACAACCAAGTGGACAATTTTGGAGCACAAAGCGCCAAACACAAGTGAAGTTCGACGACTCCCCCACTCTCACACTTTGGAGTATGCACACTCCTTCTACAACTTCTTTTGGAGTACGCAAACTCCCTAAACCCTCACAAACATCACAATTCACCTGCGATTTATGTAGCTGTGCAAGAGGAAAGCCTACTCCATTCACATTGTCACTAGAATGCTGAGAACATCCTCAAGCAATCATTGGCAAGCTTCAAGATTCTGGGAAAGTCATTTTAGGTACTTAGGGGCACATTTTCTTTCTACTTTGTATAATCGAATATACAATAATCCAATATTTCACCAATTTTCACAAATGCTGCAAATTACTCTCTGTAGGATATTAATCCTTACCCTACTACCATCTCTGGGGACACCTGTTATTTCTCGCTTACAATCTCTGGGACCAAATACTGTACTACCTATCTCTGGACTGTATGATAGGCTCTTAAGGAGACAAACCATGTACCAGGCCTCTATGGTAGGCTCTTAAGGAGACAAGTTATCAATCTCTGCTACCATCTTTGTTAGTGCATCAGACCTTATTAAGTAAACTTACAAGAGAGATGTAAATAGGCCGATGAAATTTTTGACTGCGCTTTGTTTTTTCCCACAATGAACCCCGTACCAATACAAATCAATAGCAATAACAATCAATGACATCAATAATCAATAAGAGTCAGTAATTTCCACACACCGTGACCTTTCAGTCATGAATAACCACACCTTTACATATAAGTTAGAAAGTTTATTTCCCTATATTAACAATGCTAATGTCACATAACTCAGTCTCAAAATCAAATGATAAACATACAGAAACAACACTGGCTGACCAAATTGGCAAAAGAATCGCAATCGAGTCAAAGTTTGAGCTACTACACAGTCTAAGGTTACAGTACAAATTAATAGCAAGAATAACTGCGCAAACGATATAACATACATTTAGGATTTAGCAAAGAAAATACATCAACTGTTATTACATGTAGCGAACATCATCCATGAGTACCCTAAATAACCTCAGATTAGAATAGCATGTTTGGACTTCATGCAAAATAATTTACTCAACACAAGTTTGGAAAACCATCTAGCTATGGCTTCAGCAAAAATAGTGGTTGGTACCTAGAAACAAAAGCAAATAGACATAGCTATCAATAACATGGTATACATGTCCTGAAAATATGGTTCAGCAAGCTGTGACAGCCTTCATCAATAGGACATCAGTTCGTTCAGTAAGGCATCAGGTTCGGCTTCAAAGTTCAGATAAAGCAAAATTTCTTTATGCAATAAAGTTAAGCACGTCTCTTCTCAGGAAAATATGGGCAAGAATGGGCTATCTCCTCTCCGTGCCGTCTGACTAAGTTAGTTTTCCTAAAACTACTTCCCATGTCCATATTGGTTAAAGAATCACATGTTTGCATTTGGTACAATGAAATTAAAACCCTAAATCTACATTTCTACTAGTACATGGTTCACATGTCGATGATTGGCTCCTTTTCTTCCATTCTCTTTGCTTGGCTTGTCAGGTATCAATATTGTTGCAGCTTATACTCCAGTCAGTGCATCCATTGTCTTCTCCTGGGAAGGTCAGTCTTATACACATTATATTAAACGGTGTTTCACCAGCAAGTACATCATCTCCTAGCAAGCAGTTCTTATGAGAAAGACTTTTAGCTATGAGCACTTGCTCAGTACAGTGGAAAATCACAATTTCTCTAAGCAGACATTTTATAAGTCGGTTAAGAAATGCAGCTTGACATGAGGCCGTGCAACTAGGCCAAGACCTTGCTAAATTAGTTAAGGCATACAATTAATAAAGCTAATATATAATACAAAACCTTCAATATGACATAATACTCCATTAATCAATCATAAGCTCAACATTTCATATTAAATAGCTATTAATAAGTACACTTCGTGAACAGTGGCAGCCACTCTGGTGGGCGCACCTTCAAATGCGTGCATTATTTTTCCCTAAGTTAATACAACACTCAAAATACATGAATAATCATTATTAATTTCAGCGTTAATAGGCCCTAAACCGTTTCTTTAGCATACATACTATTTAAATGCTGTTGAACGACAATGACCTTTATTTACTTTATCCTAACCTATAATGTTGAACCTGTGTGAGTAAGTTAGTGTTCTTTCATATAGACAGAAAATCACAGATTCTAATAGTGTCAGGTACAGTATGTCTTATGTAGTTGTCACTTGTTCAACGTTGCCTGTTTCCCTTAAATCCATAAATGTAATTGCACTCTTTCACCAATTGTTTTTTATTTGTAATACTGTTTGCCTTTCCTTATAGAAATTCATAGTGTTTTTGCTTACTTCTGTATCATTTTATAGAATAAAGCAATTGCATTATTTGTACATCTAAAGAAATCTTTCTTTTTATTCTCTCAGTCTTTTTGCTACAGGTTCTAAACTTCATCGGATACTATGCATGCAAAAGAACAAAAAAAGGTAAGACAACATCCGGATTGTTGTAAAGGAAATATTCAACCTAGAAACGATAAATGTTGTGCTAAAAGTTTAGCTACCAAACACAATATGGATAATAGAATTTGAGCAGTCATGACAAATTTAGTAGGAAAACAAAAGTAAAGTATAAAGTTGCTGGTGAGAGTTAACTAGCAGCGAATCAAGAACTGCTTGATGTTGATTAGAAAAATGTAATCATGTTTTCAAAACTAGAAGTGAGGGCATCCATTTTAATTATAAGGTCAATGAAGCAGTTATAAGCAGATCTGCTAGATTTAGGCAGAAACAGTTAACAGAACACTGTGTAGAAAAGTAATTTGCTCTAAAGGAGGAGGTTTCATTATCAATAGAAAAAACTTAGATAGGCTAGTGAGTTTGTTGAAAAACAAAGTGCCATCAAAACCACAATATTAAAAAGTTAAACGTTTGTGCCATGTTTGATGCAGACTTAAACATACTTCCAGTAATGGAGCTTTTTTTTTATGAATAGAGCTACTTCCTGAAGCATAATTTAGTTTTAGTGTTGACCGACATGCGCACATATATGAGCCAAAAATAGATACCAGTCACAAAGGAAAAAATATTGTCAAGAAATAAAGAAAATATCATTAGGGATCAGAGTCTTGTTTAGAAGTAGCAGTGCAGTAATTTCTTTAGGACAAGAGTCAATTAGGAAACTCAGATTGTTCTTAAACAAGTACAGCAAATAAATAGTTCAGGAAAATTTAGAGCCTCATTATGAGTTTAGAGGTATGACTGCCTGACCACCATGTTGGCAGTCCCCAAAAGACTGCCATGTTGGTGATCTTACAAACTGTCCTATTATGACTTATATAGGCAGTATCGCCCACCACCAAACAAAAAAGGCAGACCCTCAGCAGCATGGAGGCCTGAAAATTAATGGTCCAACTTCCAGCAGCGGCAGCACAGCAACCAACCAATGACCGTATTAAAAGCCTAAGGGGCAGATTTATGGAACCTAGCGCTGCACCAAGTGCAGTGGCACCTTCCCTCTTCCCCTTTGCACCCCCCTACCACCACCATGTGTGCGTGTTATTTAAAATACGGTGCACAATGGGGCAGGGTAGGAGGCAATAGCATCATTTCACATGACGCTATTGATGTACGCTGCAGGAGCAACCCAAAATATTGGTGCTACACTTGCTGAGTACATAGGGCCCCATTGTAAAGAATGGAAAGCCCCGTCTAACGCCTGCTCTTGAGCAGGCATTACAAGTGCCGTAAAAAAAGGCGTAAGGAAATCTCACAGATTTCCTTACGCCATTGTTCTGGCTCCCCTAGTGGGGGAACGCCCCCTTTGCAGAAATTATGCCTGGCACAGGCATAATGTAACACAAAGGGTTACAGCCGCCCTGTAAATAAGGTGTGGGGATTTCAGCCTTGTCAAGCCACATTAACATCAAAAACAACGACGTTAATGTGGTGCAAGGTGGCACTAGGGCACTATAAATATGCCCCTAAATTCGCAGTTGCAGGCACCCATGGTGGACAGCCAGTGGCAGTTCGAACCACTGCAGTCCATGGTCACCATAGTAATACACAACTGCACATTGGATGGATTTGAAAACAACAAAGCTGACATACATTGCCACACTGGACACACTTGCAAAATACACTATAAAACACACCCCTTCACACACCACAATCCTTTGCATTTACAATGTAAAACACTGAAGATAGAGCAAATACTTTATCATACAGAACATATACTTGCCACCACTTTTTTCTCACCACCTCTTTTCACAACCAGTCACACCCTTTTGCACTACCCTCTTTTAGTGAGTCATTGTCACTCTTTCTTTTTATTTTTCTACCATTGCACGTTTAAAAAACCCTGTTTCACAGATGAAGAGTTAAGAGTCATGGTGGATGAAATCATAAGAGTAGAGCCACAATTCTTTGGTTTACAAGTCCAGCACACTCCTTTCAGTAGGAAAATGGAGCTGTTAGGCAGGCTAGTTGACAGAGTGAATGCTGTAGGCACCACCCTGCGCACAAGGGAGGACATTAGGAAAAGGTGGATTGACATCGGGGGAAAGGTCCGGCCCCTGGTCTCCAGGCACCAGCTGCAGGCCAAGAAGACTGGTGCGGGCACTCCTCCTCCTCCCTTGCAACTCTATGCCTGGGAGGAAAAGGTTTTGTGCTTCCTGTATCCTGAGGGCTTGACAGGAATACCTGGGGGAATGGAGTCTGGTAAGTCACAACACAAGCAATGTCATTAAAATGCCATGCCATGCATGCTCACTGCTTACCTTTTGCCAGCTTCACTGTCACTCCACTCACCAGCCCAGTGACCACCTGTCCAAAGACGCCTGTCTGGCATCTCACAACTGAAGCAGAGGGAACTACATCTGTGTTTAGAGTGTATATTACAGGGTTGTACATGACTATGACTCCCAGAAGGCACTATTACTGTTAACCAAACCACCAGCACAGTGTTTCCTACTCCAAATACCCTTGTATGTTAACTGCCAATTATAGTGTACTCACCTGGGAGTAAAACATATGAATAGTGTGTGTAGTACAGGGATTGATATGACTGCTAAGACAGGAGGCACTATTTCTGGAACTCTGAACACCAGCACAGGGTTCACTTGCCCAAAAACATCTGTTAGTGATCTCTCAATTGAAGTGTATTCACCGGGGGGAGAACATTGGTCACGTGTGTGTACCAGAGTGAGTGACATGACCGCAACTCACAGCATTTTACATATATAAACAAAGGTAGCCCTACTATGCAAGAACCTGCGCTATATCCCTACATTTCAAGCAACAGTGTTTCTTATCTATAATACACCTGAACTCTCAATAGATACCACCATAGTAGCATCAATTCTCATAGTATCAGCACGCACAGACACGAAGGTACTACTCATATGTAAAGAATAATCAGATGTCCTGTTCAAGGTTTGAAATACATCTATTAGTGCAAGGTACATATAAAAAGATATACAGCACTCGGGAAACACATCTAAGTGTGCAAATTAAACATAAAAAGTTGTACAATGCCCCAAAAAAAAGGAACCTGCAACATGTATTAGGACACATACATACGTAAATGATGTAGAAATCAAATAAGGTTTCCAACAAGAAGCCATAACCGACCCAAGATAAGTCATGTCCATTCATATGCCATGATTAATAAAGGCAACATTATGAGAGGTGTTAAGGTCTAGTTGGCGACGTTTCGACCCGCTAAACAATATAGAGTCTCAACAGGGCAGAACTGTCAAGGGGACACAAAGGGTCCTTACACTGTATCCCCTTTGTAATAAGAACTAGAGACGACAGTCAGTTGGCATACAAATGGATAATTTGCTTTGGATTATGATACATGTTACACCTGTATGCGGCCTGACAAAAAATATATATTTAAGGTGCGAATTACACTTGGAGCTAGCTGCTTGGAGGGTGGAGTGTGCGTCTCCTGGTGAACCACAATGTAATTCAATGCTCGTTCTGGAGCAGTGAGTCTAGAAATTGGTGGCATGTCAGGATTATACCACTATTACGTGTCCTTTCTGGCCTTTGCACATGTAATGAAGACCAGCATCATCATGCACCATATATATCTCCGCCATTGTGCATTGAATTACATTGTGGTTCATCTGGAGATGCACATTCCGACCTCCGAGCAGCTAACTCCAAGTGCGATTGGCACCCTCTATATATATTTTTTGTCAGGCCGTATAGAGGTGTAGCATGTTTCAGAATCCATAGCAAGTTATTCAATTGTTTGTCAACTGACTTCCATTTCTGATTCTTTTTAGAAAGGATATAAGGTGCAAGGTCCCTTTGTGTCCCCTTAACAGTTCTGTCGTGGTGAGACCCCATATTGGTTGGAGGGTCGAAACATTGCTGACTAGACCGTAATGAACCCAATAGAGTTGACTTTATTAATCATGGCATATGAATGGACATTACTTAACTTGGATCGTTTATGGCTTCTTTTTGGAAACTTTATTTGATTTGTACATTATTATCATATATTTGTGTCCCAATGCATGTTGCAGGTTCTTTTTTTGGGGCATTTTACAACCTTTTATGTTTAATTTGCACAAATAGATGTGTTTCCGGGGTGTTGTATACTTTTTTATGTCTACCTTGCACTAATACATGCATTTAAACCTTGAACAGGACATCTGATTATTCTTTTCCTCTGAGTAGTACCTTCCTGTCTGTGCATCCTTCTACTGTGGGAATTCATGTTACTGTGCTGGTCTCTATTGAGAATTCAGGAGTATTACATATACAAACCAGTGATCCTTGAAATATATAGCATCTCACAGTAGGCACTGTGGGGGTCATTCTGACCTCGGCGGTAAAAGGCACCTACCGCCGGTCAGAAATCCTCCATAATTCCGTCGCGGTAATCCGCCATGGTCATTCTGACCCGCAGCAGCCAAACCTCCGAAAATCCGACAGCCACAACAGACCGCCAGACCAGCGGTTGGCGGAAAAGTGGAGGTGACCAAACCTCCACCGTCACGCCAACAGAAATACGCCCATGCCATTACGACCCACGAATCCACGCGGCGGTCTTTCAAACGCGGTTTTCCATTGGCGGTACACACCGCCGCGGTCAGAATACACACAAACGAACAAAACTCAGCCACATTGGACGATTTGAATTCCACACACCTGATACACATGCACACACCACTCCCACACACACAATACAATATAAAACACACACCCACATCACCCACAAACCCCTTCGACCAAAATCCCAAAAGAAGCACTGAGAGACACAGCAGCGATCACAGAACACCATCACACAGAGGCACACTACACCATCACCCACACAAAATCCACACACAAAACAACACACACCACCACACTCAACACACTTAACTACACATACTCCACCCCACACATCATACACACCACTCCATGGCACCCCAAAGACACCCCCGCTTCTCAGACGAAGAACTCAGGGTCATGGTGGAGGAAATCGTTCGGGTAGAGCCCCAGCTCTTCGGCACACAGGTCCAATACACCAGCATTGCCCGGAGGACGGAGCTATGGCAGAGGATTGTCGACAGGGTCAACGCTGTGGGACAGCACCCCAGAAATCGGGAAGACATCAGGAAGCGATGGAACGACCTACGGGGGAAGGTGCGTTCCATGGTATCCAGGCACAACATCGCCGTGCAGAAGACTGGCGGAGGACCCCCACCTCAACCCCCACAATTTACAACATGGGAGGAGGAAGTCTTGAACATCCTGCATCCTGACGGCCTCGCAGGAGTCGGCGGAGGAATGGATTCTGGTAAGTTGAAGCTTCAATACTGCTTCCCCCCCACCTGCATGCCAAATCATACCCCAACCCTCACCCCCATCCTCGAACCCCACCCTCACCCCCACCCCCATCCTCACCCCCACCCTCATCCCACCACCATCCTCACCCCCACCACCATCCTCACCCCCACCCCCAGCACACCTATTCCCTGCCAATGTCTCACCATCACAACCCACACATCCCAAAACCTAGGCCTGCATGCGTCCACTAAGCATGGACACCCATCACCAAAGCATGCCCAATGCATATACACATCCCCCCCACAAGCCACCCTCACCAAAGCCCCCACACACGAATGCCAGCACTTGGGGACACGGGAACCCACAGATACACCCATATGGCACACATTGAAACTATAACCATACCTCTATACCCCTGCAGGACCCGACCGCCAACACACCGCCACAGAGGGCCCAGAATTCTCCACACCCCCCACCCAAGAGGCCGTCAGCGATGACAGCAGCTCTGTCGACCTGGACACTGATGACCAGCCCAGACCATCGGGGACCTCTGGACAGTCGGTTCCCCTCACACAGGCACAGGCCACTACAGACCCAAACCCCTCTGGGAACACCAGCACAGCTCCCACCCAGCGGGCCCATGCCTCTGTCTCCAGGGCGCGTCAATCTGCGGTGTGTCTACCACTACAGGGCACCCAGGATAACCCACCACCCCAACAACAACAGGGACCTGGGGGCAGTGGCAGTGGGCACACCGGCCAGGGGGCAGAGGCCCAGGGAAACAGGGCAACTCGGAGGGCAGCTGTGCGACAGGGGGGGGACGGGCCCAGGGAACCCACTCTCCACGAGGCCCTCACCACCATCATGGGAGCATACAACCGCTCCCAGGAGACGATGGCGACGGTACTGGCCAGGTTCCAGGAGATCCAGGTACTGCAGGAGGAACACTATCGGGGGTACAGGGAGGACATCAGAGCCCTCACCTCCACCCTGGTTACCATGGTAGGGCTGCTGCAGGAACTCATCAACACCAGGACGGACACTCAACAACAACAAAGGGCCCCTGCCACTAGCCTGGACCAAGAACAGCCAACCACCTCCGTCGGCGCTAGTGGACAGGAGGCCCCCGCACAACAGCAGCCCACCAGACCCCCACCTCCTGCAGGAGAAGAACCACCCCGCAAGAGGGCCCTGAGATCTCGCAAGAAGACAGAGTAGGATGTCAAGACCCCCGCCAGCAAAGGATACCACCTGATGTCATCCCACTGTCCCACATTGTCACCCTGTCCATCCTTGAACTGCCCATGCTCCATCTCTCCACAGGCCTATGGACAATGCACCTGTGTGACTGTTACTCTGGACTCTGCCATGGACATTCCTTCACCATAGCCCACACTCACTTGAAACCACCCATCCCATTTTGAGCACTGAAATAAACACCTATTTTGCACAAAACTATCTGGAGTCTGGCTGTGATTTCAAAATATTGTAATTGACATGACAGTGCAAATATGTCCTTGTACATAGTGAAGTCAACAAACAGCTGCCCCAAAGCTGTAGTCCATGGGGAAACGAAGCACAGGATTCGTAGTGGGGACCCCAGATCTGAATTAGGGATGGAAAAGCCACAACTGAGTCTTCATACACTGGGGCAAATAGACAGGCAGCAGAGATGCAGGAGAGTATTTTACATTTACTAAATTATGTTTGAATTGTTACCTGTGTCCTATTGGAAGTACTGTGTAATGATTCTGTCCCTGTTGTCTGTTTCATCCCCGTCGTCTTCCTCCTCTTCACTCTCCACAGGTTCCACAGCTGCCACAACACCACCATCTGGACCATCCTCCTGCAGGAAAGGCACCTGGTGGCGCAAAGCCAGGTTGTGAAGCATGCAGCAGGCCACGATGATGTGACACACCTTCTTAGGTGAGTACATTAGGGATCCACCTGTCATATGTAGGCACCGAAACCTGGCCTTTAGGAGGCCGAAGGTGCGTTCGATCACCCTCCTAGTACGCCCATGGGCCTCATTGTACCGTTCCTCTGCCCTGGTCCGGGGATTCCTTACTGGGGTCAGTAGCCACGACAGGTTGGGGTACCCAGAGTCCCCCAATAGCCATACACGGTGTCTCTCTAGCTGTTCCATCACGTAAGGGATGCTGCTATTCCTTAGGATGTAGGCGTCATGCACTGACCCAGGGAATTTGGCATTTACATGCGAGATGTACTGGTCAGCCAAACACACCACCTGGATGTTCATGGAATGGTAACTTTTTCTGTTCCTGTACACCTGCTCCCTGTCTCTTGGGGGAACCAAAGCCACATGGGTCCCATCAATGGCACCAATGACGTTGGGAATATGTCCAAGGGCATAGAAATCACCCTTCACTGTAGCCAATTCGCCCACCTCAGGGAAAAGGATGTAGCTCCTCATGTATTTCATCAGGGCAGACAACACTCTCGATAACACCTTCGAAAACATGGGCTGAGACATCCCAGAAGCAATTCCCACTGTTGTCTGAAATGACCCACTTGCCAAGAAATGGAGTACTGACAGGACCTGCACCAGAGGGGGAATCCCTGTGGGTTGGCGGATGGGGGACATCAGGTCGGGCTCCAGCTGGGCACACAGTTCATGTATAGTGGCACGGTCAAGCCGGTAGGTCAGGATAATGTGGCGTGCTTCCATTGTCGACAGGTCCACCAGCGGCCTGTACACAGGAGGATTCATCCGTCTCCTCGCCAAACCCAGCGGACGGTGCCTAGGAAGGACAACATGGAGCACACAGTCAAGCAACCCACAGGTACGTACTCACAGCTTGCACAGTAAACGATTCTCTATGCAGTGAATGGCGTGTCTGAGTGGCTATGCAAGGCCTAGGCCTGTGTGACGCAGTTGAAATTGAGCCATGTGGACCCTCGAAATGGCGGCTGCCTGACCTGTGAAGTGTGACAATGGGATGTGAGGTCAATGCGCTGGCGTGGCACACCGCGGCGGGCGGCGGTCGAAGACCGCGGCGCGAAGCCGCATTGGTTAACATTGAAGCCTATGGGTTTCAGGAGCCAATGGCGAAGGGCGCCGGCGGTGGCGGTACGCACCGCCGCGGTACGCACCGCCGCGGGCGTGACCGCCATTTTCTATCTACTTATTCACTCGCGACTTGAACTTTCACAGGAGAGGACCTATACTGCAAGTGTTGCTGTGACCTCGGTCTGGAAGGGACAACGGCTGCTGCGCCTGGGGAAAGGGCCCCTGCCTTCACTGGAGAAGAGTTGGAGAAACTTGTGGATGCGCTACTCTATGGTCCTCCAGACCAACAAGTGAGTTTAATTCAATATGGATTTCGGGCCACTGGCTGGCTTGGGGGCCTGGCGGGGATGGGGGGCATGTTGGGCCTGGCGGGGGGCCTGGCGGGGGGCCTGGCGGGGATGGGGGGCATGTTGGGCCTGGCGGGGGCCTGGCGGGGGGCCTGGCGGGGATGGGGGGCATGTTGGGCCTGGCGGGGGGCCTGGCGGGGGGCCTGGTGGGGATGGGGGGCATGTTGGGCCTAGCGGGGGCATGGCGGGGGGGCCTGGCGGGGATGGGGGGCATGTTGGGCCTGGCGGGGGGCCTGGCGGGGATGGGGGGCATGTTGGGCCAGGCGGGGGGCCTGGCGGTGATGGGGGGCATGTTGGGCCTGGCGGGGGGCATGGCGGGGGGGCCTGGCGGGGATGGGGGGCATGTTGGGCCTGGCGGGGGGGCCTGGCGGGGATGGGGGGCATGTTGGGCCTGGCGGGGGGGCCTGGCGGGGATGGGGGGCATGTTGGGCCTGGCGGGTGGCCTGGCGGGGGGCCTGGTGGGGATGGGGGGCATGTTGGGCCTGGCGGGGGGCCTGGCGGGGATGGGGGGGCATGTTGGGCCTGGCGGGGGGGCCTGGCGGGGATGGGGGGCATGTTGGGCCTGGCGGGGGGCATGGCGGGGGGCCTGGCGGGGATGGGGGGCGTTGGGCCACTGGCAACGAAAATGCAGACAAACTTGAACGTGGTATTTCTCCCTCCCTGAACGTGTCACATAGGTCCACGCCCATGAGAAGATCGGGATTTGGCGTGCCATCGCCAAGGAAGTCCAGACCCTGGGGGTCCACCATCGACGGGGCACCCACTGCCGCAAGAGGTGGGAGGACATCCGCCGCGGGACCAAGAAGACCGCCGAGTCTCTGCTGGGGATGGCCTCCCAACGTAGGCGGGGTGCCTGCCGTCAACTGACCCCCCTGATGTTCCGGATCCTGGCGGTGGCCTACCCTGATTTGGATGGGCGCGTGAGGGCAGCACAGCAGACACAAGGGGGTGAGTACAAGCATAATCTACTCTGTTGTCGCGCAGTGGAGGTGTCTGGGTGGGGGAGGAGGGCTGTGGGTCCCCCTAGGCCAGGGCAATATCTGTAGGCTGGGCACCCCCGTAAACCCCTGTGTCCCCAGCCACCACCCTCAGTAGTGTGCCAGTACAGCCATCCCTGGGCAGTGTCATCCATGGGTGCAGTTGTCAACTCTAGGCGTGTAGGGCATGTTCCACGGAATGCGTAGCGGACCCCAAGTGCGCAACTTAGTGCAGGGGGCATCTGTGTCTGTCATGTCCGCTAACTGTACCGGTGATCCATGTACTCAAAATCTCTTTATTTCTCTCTCCCCCCCCTTTTTGTTTGTCTTTCTGTGCTTGTGTGCATCAGCATCATCAGGCGGAGGAGAAGTGGCATCGGGGCAGGAGGGAGCTGCATCTCACATGGCCCAGGAGGGCCATGCCACAGAGTCTGACTGGACCAGTGAGACGGAGGGCGAGGGGAGCTCCACAACGGGGACGACTGGACCCTGCAGCGACACGGACACGTCCTCGGAAGGGAGCTCCCTTGCGGGGGTGGCACCATCCGTGCCCCCCGCCATTACAGGTACAGCCGCCACCCAGCGCACCATCTCCGCCCTCCCAGCAGCCCCTCAGCGTTCGCCCCGTGCCCGCTCTGCCAGGAAGCCGGGCATCTCCTTCGCCCCAGGCACCTCAGGCCCTGCCCCTGTTACCCCCCGCTGCCCTCAGTGAGGAGGTCATTGACCTCCTCCGAACGCTCATTGTTGGGCAGACTACCCTTTTGAATGCCATCCAGGGGGTGGAGAGGGAGGTTCATCGCAGCAATGCGTACCTGGAGGGCATTCATTCGGGTCAGGCTGCCCATCAGCGATCGTTCCAGGCTCTGGCCTCAGCACTGACGGCAGCCATTGTCCCTGTCTCCTGCCTCCCTCTACTAACTCCCTCCTCCCAGTCTCCTGTTCCTCTGCCTGTCCCACCCACACCATCAGACCAGCCTGCACACACCTCAACACCCAAGAGCAGCTCATCCAAACATAAGCACCACAGATCACGCAGACATTCACACAAGCAACATTCCGATGCAGACATGCCAACAGTCACTACCACCTCTGTGACCCCCACCTCCTCGTCTCCCTCCTCCCTCCCTGTGACGTCTACACTCACACCTTCATTCACCTCACCATCAGCCAGTGTTTCCATCACCAGCACACCCTCCAGTACAGTCCGCACACGTGCAGTCACCACCCCCACTGCCATTTACACGTCCCCCGTGTCCTCTCCCACTGTGTCTGTCACCCCCTCTTCCACACCACACAAACGCAGCCACCCACCCACCCAACAGCCATCCACCTCACGACAGCCTCCCGCTCCTGCACCTGCACCCAAAGACAGCAAACTTGTCTCGCCTACAACCACATCTTCTCCCTCCACTCCCATACCCACTGTACCTACCACTATCCATTGTCCCAAGAAAATCTATCTCTCTACTGCTACCTTCTTTCCTGACCCTGAGCCCCCCCCTCCTTCTCGTCGGGGTAAGAAGAGCACCTCAGCCACCACCAGCCCTGCAGCCCCCTTGACAAGGGTGCAGGAGTATTGGAGCCCACCAGCCCGCAGGTCTGGATCTTCGCCCAGCAGCAAGGGGACAGCCAGCCCACCCCCTGGGAAGAGGAGCAGAAGGCGGAAGGGCCGCCGCAGGAGCCCGGGTTTTATATCCCCCCAGGACACTAGCCAGCCACCGTCAACAGCCACAGCTCCAAAGGGAGGAAAGGGCCACAGACTCCCGACTAAGGAGGGCAAGGGCAGCAAGGCGGAGAAGTCAGGCAGCAGGCCTGCTGCCCATGGAGGACCCGTCACAGCTGCCCAGGAGGAGCCCGCAACCCCCATAGCCGCTGCCCATGGAGGACCCGTCCCAGCTGGCCAGGAGGAGCCCACCACCCCCATAGCCGCTGCCCAGGGAGGACCCAGCCCAGCTGGCCAGGAGGGCCCCACCACCCACAGCCCAGGTGGGCATTGAAGGAGCACCATCCCCGCTGCCCAGGAGGGCACCACCAGGCAATGAGCAGTTGGCCATAGAATGGCCGCCGTCTCCAGCACCGCTCCGCTGGGGACCGCCGTCTCAAGATCCGCTGAACTGGGCCCTTCAAGGCAAGAACCGCTGAACTGGGCCCCGCCGTCTCCAGCACCGCTCCGCTGGGGACCGCCGTCTCAAGAACCGCTGAACTGGGCCCTTCAAGGCAAGAACTGCTGAACTGGGCCCTTCAAGGCAGGAACCGCTGAACTGGGCCCTTCAAGGCAGGAACCGCTGAACTGGGCCCTTCAAGGCAAGAACCGCTGAACTGGGCCCTTCAAGGCAAGAACCGCTGAACTGGGCCCCGTCGTCTCCAGCACCGCTCCGCTGGGGACCGCCGTCTCAAGAACCGCTGAACTGGGCCCTTCAAGGCAAGAACCGCTGAACTGGGCCCTTCAAGGCAAGAACCGCTGAACTGGGCCCCGCCGTCTCCAGCACCGCTCCGCTGGGGACCGCCGTCTCAAGAACCGCTGAACTGGGCCCTTCAAGGCAAGAACCGCTGAACTGGGCCCTTCAAGGCAAGAACCGCTGAACTGGGCCCTTCAAGGCAGGAACCGCTGAACTGGGCCCTTCAAGGCAAGAACCGCTGAACTGGGCCCTTCAAAGCAAGAACCGCTGAACTGGGCCCCGCCGTCTCCAGCACCGCTCCGCTGGGGACCGCCGTCTCAAGAACCGCTGAACTGGGCCCTTCCAGGCAAGAACCGCTGGCCCTTTGGCAGACGTGGCAGGGCAGGATCTGTCTCGGGCAGGGCTGCAGGATGTCCTCTGGCCAACATGCCTCCTCCAGTGGCAGTGGAGTCTGTTATGGACTGTATGGACTGTGGCTTTGCACTCCCCAGGATGGCCCAGTGGGCAGGCCACCCACTGTATGGACTGTATGGACTGTGGCTTTGCTCTCCCCAGGATGGCCCAGTGGGCAGGCCACCCACTGTATGGACTGTATGGACTGTGGCTTTGCTCTCCCCAGGATGGCCCAGTGGGCAGGCCACCCACTGTATGGACTGTATGGACTGTGGCTTTGCTCTCCCCAGGATGGCCCAGTGGGCAGGCCACCCACTGTATGGACTGTATGGACTGTGGCTTTGCTCTCCCCAGGATGGCCCAGTGGGCAGGCCACCCACTGTATGGACTGTATGGACTGTATGGACTGTGGCTTTGCTCTCCCCAGGATGGCCCAGTGGGCAGGCCACCCACTGTATGGACTGTATGGACTGTGGCTTTGCACTCCCCAGGATGGCCCAGTGGGCAGGCCACCCACTGTATGGACTGTATGGACTGTGGCTTTGCACTCCCCAGGATGGCCCAGTGGGCAGGCCACCCACTGTATGGACTGTATGGACTGTGGCTTTGCTCTCCCCAGGATGGCCCAGTGGGCAGGCCACCCACTGTATGGACTGTATGGACTGTGGCTTTGCACTCCCCAGGATGGCCCAGTGGTCATGGAGTCCCCTCGTGGATCTGGCGTCGTGTACTCAAGTGGCTGAGGTGCCCCCCCTTCCCTTCCCCCTGAGGTGCCTGTCCTTTTTTCTTTCTGATGCCCCTGCAGTGTTCTCTCCGTGGAGTTCTTGTCGTGGGACTGGGCCTTGCCCCTTTGCTCAGGACCCCTGTGGTCCACGGACAGTGGTTGGACTACATATAGTAGATGTATATATTTTGTACATAGTTTATTTATTTATTTGGATTACTGCTGTCCATTTTTCAATATATCTGCCCGTTTAAGATCTCTTCTTTTGGTCTTTGCATTATTTCAGAGGGGGGGGGTTTGTGGGTTGTGACAGTGATCTGTGGGAATGCATTGATGTGTGTGTTGTAGTGGGTGTGGGTGGGTGGGTGTGTGCCGGTAATCTTTTCCCTCCCCTGTGTCGTAGGTGCAGTACTCACCGATGTCTTCCGCGCCGCCGGGCGTGCTCCTGGTACAGGAGCAGGTATAGGAGTGCGGGGATGACCTGTAACTCGGGTTCCATACTGCCGGAATCTCGCGTGGAGTATGTGGAGGTGAGCGTTTTCCCGTTCGTAGTCTGTTTCCGCCGTGTTTTTATCTGCGGTGCTCCCGCCCCGGAAAAGGTGGCGGATTGGTGGGTCGTGATAGGGTGGGCGGTACATTGTCTGCCGCCTGGCTGTTGGCGGTGACCGCCGCGCTGTTTGTTTGTTCCGCCGTGGCGGTCGGAGTGTTAATGCGGCGGGCTGTGTTGGCGGTTCCCGCCAGGGTCAGAATTGCATATTTTGGACCGCCGGCCTGTTGGCGGGTTGGCCGCCGCTTTATCACCGACCGCCAGGGTCAGAATGAGGGCCTGTATCTGTAACTCCAAACACCAGCACAGTGTTCTCTTTGTAAAGATCACTGTTTTCAGTTCTAAAATGACATTTACTCACCTGGGTGGAATAACATTTGTCAAGTATTGGAGAGTAAAGAAAGTGACAGAATTGCAAATGCCAGGAGGCACTGTTTCTCTACCTCCAAACTCCAGACCAGTGTCCTCTCCTCCAAAGATCCCTGTGTCTTAACCCTCAATTGAAGTGTACTCACCTGGGAGAAAACCATTTGTATAGTGTGTGAAGTACAAGGAGTTACATGACTATAACTCCCTGGAACATCTCTTACTGTCACTCCAACTACCAGTCCAGAGTCCTCTTCTCCAAAGACTCATGTTCGGGAACTCACACATGAAGTGTACTCACCTGGCGGCTGACATTAATCAAGTGTATGAAGCAGAGGGCGTGAAATGACTGCTAAGGCCAAGAGGCTATGTCTCGCCAACTCCAAACACAAGCCCAGTTTTCACTTGTCCAAATTCTCTTGTTCGTTAACTTGCATTGGAAGTGTACTCACCTGTGTGGGGATAACTTTTGTATACTGTGTGTAGTACAGGGAGTAACATGACTGCACCTACCAGGAGGGCCTATCACGTTAACTCCAATCACCAGCCCAGTGTCCACTTGCCCCAATGCATCTGTTAGTAAACTCTCAAATGAAGTATACTCACCTGGGAGTATCCAGTTGCCATCTTAGGAAGTAGAGCGAGTGACCTGACTGCAAAGCCCAAAAGGCCCTGTTTTGCTAACTCCAATCACCAGCCCAGTGTCCACTTGCCCCAGTGCATCTGTTAGTGAACTCTCAAATTAAGTTTACTCAACTGGGAATATACCATTTGTCAACTATTGGAAAGTAGATGGAGTGACCTGACTGGAAAGCCCGGTACGTCCCGTTCAAGTGACTCCAAATAGCAGAACAGTGGTCAGTATTCCAAAAACCGCTGCCTGCTAGCTCTCACTTGAAGTTTACTCACCTGGGAGGGACCAAGATATAGATAATGCTCAACTCAAAGAGGTGTCTGATTACCAGCTCCATATTGAACTACTAAGCCAAGATGAAACTATTGAGGACAGGAAGGACAGCTCACCCAGTGTGTCTCAAAAATGATCCCAAAGGACTCAAGATGCATCACCAGAATGGTATAGGCAGCAGACACATTCACAATGCACTAACTACATGATGACTCCAATCACCAATACAACAAAGGCCTGGGTCTGCCTGCATAACCATCAACTAGGCCTCAAAATGAAATGGTCAAAGCCACATCCTGCCCAGCCACTGTTTCGCTTGCACTGGTGGCAAGATGTACATTTCGGCCCAACCTCCCATGTGCTAATGACCTGCCAAATTCTGCAGCTGCTTGACCTAAATGGAATTAGCATGTTTCACAAATGTCATGTCAATACAACCATTAGCATTGGTAACTGTCACAATAGGGTAACTTGCAAATCAACTATCTACACAGGCTTTGCAAAATGTCACTGTAAACTTTTAGAGGTAGATGCAACACTACAACCAGTAATATTGTATCTTCCACATCAACAGGGCAAGCTATCACTAGGCACACAGACCACATAAGAGACTGCTATTACTCCCATGGCTGAAGCCCTCAGTGAAGAAGACACTCCTGGACATCTAGATGTATAGAACAGTTCTGGTCCATCTGGATAACCTGGTCAGACCCCAATTGTGAGTCTCACTGTGGCCACATCAGCACCCCCAAGCATGGTTGCCTCTACGTCATAGGCAGCCCTTAGCTCCCCAACCTGTGTCCCCAGGACAGTGACAACCATTTTGTGCCTTCCAGTCCAGGATCCTGAGTAACAGCACCACATCTTGGACAGTGATGGTCCTGGAACACGTGGTAGGGGGTACCCCGTGGTTAGGGCACAGGCCCATGGGGGTAGGGTACATGGGATGAATGTTGTGGGTCAGTGAGGTGAGGCCAATGGGGATGCTTCTGGCCAGGACACCATCAGCCATGTCTTGGGGGTCTATCAGGAGTCCCAAGGTGTGATGGGCCTTGTACTTGCAGACCTCCGGGAGATCAAGCAGCTGCAGAGGGACCTCCCTAGGGATATGCTTCAACAGTGGGAGGTCCACAATTCCATTATAGCCTCCCTAACAGGGTTGTTGAGGGAGATTATCAGTATCCTGATCAGGGTTCATCAAGAACAATCTACCCCTTTCTTTGACGCAGCAACACCTGGCCCTTCATCAGTGCCAGCCACTGAAATGGATGCCCTGTCAGGGGATGCACCTACCACAGACATCCCTGCCTCTGTAGCAACAGATCACCCCCCACTCAAGCGGGGACGTCCAGCAAAGATTCCAGGAGGTATGGATGGCAAAGCACTCACCACTGCTAGCAAGTGACCTTTTCCTAAAGGAACTCGCTTGTGTGCCACATAGTCACTCTATTGACTCTTCTTCAACCACTTCCCATTTCCTATGGGAGGAGTACTCTAGACTTTGGTCTTACACAAGTGTGGCATCCTCTCCAATGATTTCATCCACCATGGCTGAGGCCTTCACTGTTCTTTTCAACTATGCACCAATTCATTTTTGAAGCACAATTTGTCAATAAATCCACCTATCTCAAAGTCATTGTCTGCTTGCTTTTGTTCCACATTTTGTTATGTAGAGATGTAAGACTATGTGAAGTAAATGAGGAAGACACAAGATACTGATGCAAGGAGGCCTTGGTCCCTAGCTTGTGGTCCGGGGACCCCTGGAGGTCGCAAAGCCTCCTCAGAGGGGTCTGCGACTGCCTAGAAAATTAAATAATATTAACAGATTAGGTCCCCATATTTCAGTAATGGCTCAATGGGTGGACCCCAGATTCCAATAATGATTCAGTGGAGGTCCCTGGGTTCCAATAATGATAAAGTGGGGTACACAGAAGTCGGAGGGTTGGGAACCACTGCAAGGAGGGATATGCAACATTACAGTGTTCTAGTGAGGATTACTAATAACACACACAGACACATTGCTATAAGTGTCTGGTCACACCAACCATTTTATTCCACTGTACAGCACATCGGCTGCCCATATGTCTGGACTGTCAGAGCCAAGAATGGCAGACTCATATTGTGTCAAGGTACATATGCCAAGTTACAGCCCCCCAGGTCACAGAAGGAAGGGCCTTGTCAGATATTGTCCTGTAGAGTAAGCAAACACAAAAGTGAATGGTGTCACCAACGTGAGCCTTATCACATACCAAACCAAAGCAAGAAGGCAGTACAACAGTCCCTGAACACAAGTCCATCGAAAAACAACGACCATGCATCTGGTGGAATGACACAAACTTATGTTAGTGTTGTGACTCAGGCACGGTGGCCTGCAATGATAAAACACATCTACAGCTACATCCAGGTCATACAAGAAGAGTGGTTAGCATATGTGAAGAGTGAATACCTTGCTTGCACTTAATGACAACATATTTCATGGCCACATGATCACACACATGATGCATCTGGCCCAACACAGCACAATAAACAATTACAATGTGCACTTCAGACCTTCCATTCAAACACTGTTCAAGCTGCCTTGGCACATGTCTCATACACCCCCAAATCTGTGACCTACATTACCTGGAATTTTCCTTGTCCACTTCCTATGTCAGAACAGGATCACATAGCTGCCAATGTCACAACTCTGGAAAGTCCCACATGAGGATGTCATGGTGAAGGTAACTGGACAAAGGCAAAACAAGGAGTATAGACTTGAAAACAATCCTATTACACAATTTATATGGCAAGCATCTAGAAAGGAAAGTTCATTGCAATCCGACTGACACAAACAATTTGGCTACCTCAAGGTGGGGATATGTCAAAGGCTAACCCTTCAAGCACCTTTTGGCAGTATATTGCAAAATGTTTACTCCCCAGTTTTTGCCAAAAGACTCTACTTTACACATTCTGAGAACTACAGTTCTTCGTACAGTCATAGTCATTATGTCACATTACATTCTTACACTCACAAAAGGTAGTTATTGATGAGATCTTCTCGCAAGTCAGCTTCTTCCTCTTCACCACTGTCATCCTTACTTGGCATTTTAGGAGGCTCACCCTGTGGCACTGCAGGCTCCCTGTCCTTTGGGATATATAGGATATTCCTCCGCAGGGCAATGTTGTGGGGCATGCAGCATGCCACCGTAATCTGACACTGATACTCGGGTGAGTAGAGGAGGGCCCATCAGTGCAGTCCAGACACCGAAAACGTACCTTCAGGAGCCCAAAAGCCTACTCCACTACCTGCCATGTTCTTCCATGGGCCTCATTGAAGCAGACTTTCTCTGGCATAGTTGGATTCCTTAGTGGCATCAACAACCAAGGACGGTTTGGATCAGTGGAGGCTCCTGTTAAGTAATGGGACATATGTGTAGCAATGAGTCCCTCTTATCAGAATTGTGGCACCCGATATTGCACACACACACACACATACACACACAGGACCGATGTGACTTACCAACCAGCCAAGCCCTCTCTGGGTATAGCTGTGACATCAGCTGGAGGATAGTGCCATTCTGCATTATGATAGAATCATGGACTAAATCAGGATAAGAGGCACAGACCTGTAAAATGTTTAGGTCCACCAAACATACAACTTGGACTTTGATGGAATGGAAGTTCTTTCTGTAGTGGTATATGAGTTCATTGGCATGTGGTGGGACCAAGCCAACATGTGTGCCATAAATAGCCCCCACCACATGTGGGAGTCATGCAAAGCCATAAAAGTTAGCCTTCACATGAGCTAAATCCTCACGTCGGTTAAACTGGATATAGCTGTCAAGGTGTTTCAACATTGCTGAGAGGACATTCTTCAATACCAGACCGAGCATAGGTTGGGACATACCAGCTGACATGGCCACTGTATGCTGGGAGGACCCTGTGGCTAGGACGTGCAATACTGACATGACTTGTACAATTGGCTGTATGTTGGTTGGATAACTATTAGCGGGCATCAGATCTGGCTCCAACTGATGACATAAGTCAGATTCAGACAATATAAGAGTATGCATGCCATTCTTAAAATGGCCTGTAGATCTGGCAGTGGATGGTAGACAGGTGGTTGATACATTCTCACTCGCCCTGGGTACCTATTTAGGACAAGAAATGAGTTCTATCATTAGTCATGGTGTCCCAAGCTACATACATGATGCATGTCAATGACAACATGTGACAAGACATTTTAGAAAGGATGGACATGGCAAACAGTACACATCACAGTTGCTAATGACACAAAGGTAACATGTTACCCCCTGTGGTTTTCACACATGTGTACAAATCATTTATCTGGGCCTAACTCAAAGATGTGCATTACAAACGCTTCTCAAAATGTGACTGGATAGCTCGACCACAAAAATGACCATTGACGGGTGTGGGCTGTGCCCCACTGAAAAATGCCATATGTGCCCTACAACATACTACAAGGATGTTTAAGTGAAGGACCTACATGACAAGACAGGATTAGCATGTTTGTGAGGTCAAAACAACATTTTCTAAGGTGTGACACATTTTGTGACACCCAATACCACATTTCAGGCCTCTAAAATGGCTGCTGCCTGACCTACTCTACTGGACATTAGGAACCACCCGCTATCACTAGCGGAAGTTGTCATGGCAATAGGTGGTTATAACTGCAAAGGGCACAGCCATAGGCTAATGTTGTTGCCAGTAGCAGTTGTCGGCCAATGGCTATGTCCAACGGCAGTGATGACCACGTACGTGGCACACATGACCACATGTTCTGCAGATTCCCTCACTTGACTCCTGACACTGCTGCCAGCATGACCTTCACTACAGAGCTGCTGTGTAACACCTCTAGGACCAATCATGCCACATCCAGCAGGCTGGTGACTGAGGTCCTACCCCTGTATGAACAGCTCTATGGTGAACCAGAGGAGCAGGTAAGTGCCTCATGTGCACATTTGTCTCTGTATTTCACCATCCTTTCTCTCTTCACCATCTAGAGTGTGCCCATGTGTGCCAGACTGATGACTCAAGTGCCTGTAGGTACAGTCTATGTGCAAGTGTTGGTTTTGTTAAAAAAAAAAAAAAATGTACTCTTTGCACTTGTATAGCACACTACTCACCCACTAGGGTCCCAAGGCACTGTATGCATACTGCTGTGGAGCCCCTCCTAGCTTTTCCCTGTGAGGCACCCTCTCCTGGGCACCCCCAGGGTGAAGCCAGGCATCCAAGTGCTGTCAGGGACATTGTGGAGATTAAGCAAGTTATTGCCCAGAGTTACAGAGTGGGACCCATGAATTAGATGAGGACTCTCTGGTCCAAGGGAATTGAGCCAAAGACTTGCTGAGGCAGGAATTGAACCTTGGTCCTGGGACAGCTCTCTGCATCAGGGTCTGCCTCTCTAACCATTGTGCCACACTTCTCCTCAAGTGGCCAGTGTGAAATGTTGAGTTCATTCGCACTGTGGTGTGTGTTTTTTTGTGTTCCTAGATCCACCTTGTGTTGGATGCACATAACTTTCTCATGATTCTGCATATGTGAAACAACATGTTTGCGCATGACAGCATGAGCTGAATATGCATGTTGTATGAGTTAGGTGAGAGTAATGTGAGCAATGTGTATGATGCCACAGAAATTTCTAAACACATCTGCCCTTGCTGAACTGTTGTTTGGAAGGCATATCATGACTCACTCTGCTCTTCAGGTTGCCACACACACCACATGCCAAATTGCTGTTGGCTACATGTTGTACTGTCATGCACGGAAGTGATGAGAATAGAGTGTTGTGCAAGGTCTGTCTGATCAGCCTGCAGAGACCAGGGCCTCACAAATGTATCTCCCAGTGTGGGTCCTAGTCTAGGCTGGGGTGAAGTCACTGCGGTCATGCAACTGTGGCACTGTGTCCACTCCCTGTCCCCCAGCAGATCCTGTCATGTTGCCAATATGAGGCTCCGGTGTAAAATCCTTACCAGAATGCCTCATTCCATTGATTAGATTAGGAATGAGTACGGAGGTAAATCATTAAGCTAGTCGATATGTGCATTTTGCCTCATTCTTGATGTGTGTCTTTGACTCATGACAGGTCCTTTACTCCCACAGCCCTGTTGTCATCTTCACACAGGTCATATTTGGTCTGTACTGGCTTACTGCATAAATGACAACCCCACAGCACAGTGTGTTGTTTCCTTTGAGGCCATGATGAGGCCATTGTATGTGACTCAGTAGTCACATAGCAGAATCTGTACAACGCATGCTTTTGTTTGTTGGATGCCATCTCTGTATGATGGACTCATATGTCCAAAGGAGTGTTCTGTGGCACAGCTACATACAATAGAACCCCACCCCCTGAAGTGGCATTAGTCTGCATTTGTTTGTCCACATGTCCACACATGGACAGGGAAGCCTCCATGCCAGTCCATTCATATGCGATATTTGAGTTTGTATGCTGGTAGTACCGTGCAGGAGTTGTATGCAGGGAGTGATCCTCACAGAGTGTAAATGTGTTGTTCCTTTCATGCCTAAGGAGCTTACCTTTCAGAAGCCACAGAGGTGTGATGTGTCTCACATCTCAGCCAGGTTGCTACAGCATGTCCCATGTCAATCAATCAATCAGTTTTTGTAAAGCGCAACTACTCACCCGTGAGGGTCTGAAGGGGCTAGTGGTGGGTCCGGGCCTCATTCGAAGAACCATGTTTTGAGGTTCTTCCTGAAGATGGTGAGAGAGTGGCTTTGTCTGAGGTGCATGGGCAGATTGTTCCAGCTCTTACGTCGAAGTATGCAAAGGATCTTCCTCTGGCGGTAGTTTTCCAGATGCGTGGGACGGTAGATAGTGCCTGCTGGGAGGTCAGAGGGGTCTTGGGGGGGATATGGAAGGAGATGCGATGGTTCGGGTAGGCTGGTCCAATATTGTGTAGGGCCTTGTAGGCGTTGGTAAGTTGTTTGAAGTTGGGAGCCAATGGAGGGCCCTCAGATTTTGGGAAATGTGTTCTTAGTAGAGAAGGTTCAGGACGGGTCTTGCTGTGGGGTTTTGGATGAGTTATAGTTTACTGATATTCTTTGTTGCGGTGTCAGCGTAGAGTGCATTGCTGTAGTGAAGCTTGCTAGTGACTAGGGCATGGGTGACTGTTTTGTTGCAGTCGAAATGGGCCTATTTAAAGATTTTGCAGAGTTTGCAGGGGTGTGTCAGCAGGTTGAGGTGATTGTGTTTGCCTGTTGGGTCATTGATGGGGAGAAGTCAGGGATGATTCCTAGATTGCGGGCGTGGTCAGTCGGAGTAGGTGGTACGCTAAGCGATGTGGGCCACCAGGAGTCATCCCAGGCTGCAGTGGACTTCTCGAAGATGATGAGCTT
This sequence comes from Pleurodeles waltl, assembly GCF_031143425.1. NCBI lineage: Eukaryota > Metazoa > Chordata > Amphibia > Caudata > Salamandridae > Pleurodeles > Pleurodeles waltl. The sequence goes on along the minus strand of NC_090439.1, from coordinate 450,666,406 downwards.
GCTTTTGTCCGAGTTGAGCTTGAGGCAGCTTTCCCTCATCCAGGCAGTGATGGCTTTCATCCCGGTGTGAAAATTCCTCTTAGCTTTGTCCGGGTCTTCAGTGAGGGAAATGATGAGTTGTGTGTCATTGGAGTATGACACGATGTTCATTTTGTGGTCTCTGGCGATGGCTGCCAATGGAGCCATGTATATCTTGAAGAGCTTTGGGCTCAGGGAGGATCCCTGAGGGACACCGCAGATGACTTCTGTTGGTTTGGATGTAAATGGTGGGAGCCTGACTCTATGTTCTTCCGGTGAGGAGGGAGTAGAACTAATGCAAGGCTTTTCCGTGGAATCCTGCGTTGTGGAGTCCGGTGCATAAGGTGCTGTGGGAGGCCATGTTGAAGGCTGCTGAGAGGTCGAAGAGTATGAGTGCTGCAGTGTGTCCATGGTCGAGGAGTGTGCGGATGTCATTGGTGGCTTCAAGAAGAGCTGTCTCCGTGCTGTGGTTGCTGTGGAACCCAGACTGAGAGGTATCCAGAGAGTTGTCCTCAAGGAACTGTTGCAGCTGTGAGTTTATGGCTCGTTCCATGACTTTGGCTGTGTAGGGTAGCAGCGAGATGGGTCGGAAGTTCTTGAGCTCTGATGGGTCAACTGTTGGTTTCTTCAGGAGGGGGTGGACTTCGGCGTGTTTCCAATCTTCAGGGAAGGTGGCTGTTGTGATGGAGCAGTTCAGCGTCTTGTGGATTTTGGGGGCGATGGATGCACTGGCTCTGTTGTAGATGTGGTAAGGGCAGGGGTCTGTTGGAGATCCAGAGTGAATGCTGTCCATGATGATTTCAGTTTCTTTTGTGGTGAGTGTGGACCAGCTGTGGATGGTTTGGCTGCGTTCTGGGGGGTTGGGTCAGTCGTATGTTCTGACGCTGGGTGGGTTCTGCAGGAGGAAGCTGTCATAGATGTCCTTAATCTTGTGGTGGAAGAAAGTGGCCAGTTTGTCGCAAAGGTCTTGCAACGGGGATCTTGGTGGCTTCAGAGGGAAGATTGGTGAATTTGTTGATTACCATAAAGAGTTATCTTGTGTTGTGTGGGGAGGTGTTGATGCATTCACGGAGTATGGCTTTTTTTGCATTCTTGATGCGTTGGTGAAGGGTGGCAATGGCGGCTCTGAAAGAAGCAAGTTCAGTAAGCTTGCTTAGACATTGTAGCGCCTGGGCAGGGTAGCAGGGTTGGTCTGCAGATTAGGAAAAGTATGTCTGTAGTCATGGTCCTATACTTCTTGGCTTGTATGTGTCACACTAGGGGAGTACTGACAGATAGGGAAGTTCTAGCTTAATGTTACTGTCATGTATGTAATGCAACCATTTGTGATGAAACTTGTGATCATATTTTCTCGGAGATGTCTTTTGTATCCATGCAGGTCAACACCCATCAAAAGAAAGGGATAAGGAGAGCCATCTGCAAAAGGTGTGGACCCTGGTGGTCCACAGCTGGAGGAGTGCCCACTGTAGAAAAAGTTGGGAGGACCAGAGACACTTGCCCCGGAAGATCACAGAATGCCTGTTGGATCATGACCCCCCTCTAATGGCCCGCATCCTGGTGATGGTCTATCCAGAGCTTGATAGGCATTAGAGGGCAGCACAGCAGAAAAAAGGGGGTGAGTACAGGGCATATTTCTACCTGTCCCATTGCCAAGTGATTGAGTGAGGTTCTGACAGCTACCTCTGACAATTAGAGATGGGCCATGTGTCACAGCGTAGGTGAGAGATTGTTTGTGTTGACATGTCATGTGTTGTAGTCTGATGTGCCTTGCCTATTGGACCAGGGACCTAGGGCCCAACTCAGTGGATTCTACAAACCACTTGCTCTGCATGGACCAAAAATGGCTGTGTACATTATCAATTGTGTACTATATGCTATTGTAGTGGGTGTAATTTCTATGCAACAGACCACTACTCCTCAGTGTTCCAGGCCAAAGGTAAGTAGGTGATGGATCCCTATCCTCTGCCATTTGTCTGGGTAAATGTGTATTTTGGCATTATGGTACCCAGAAGCTAGTTTTCTTCAGAATATGATGGGTGTTGGTGCCTCAATGCAGTCTGTAATGTTAAGGTGCCCAACATACATGTGACAGTACTTAAGTTGTTCCTTCAATGCAGTTATAGGTGACTACTTTCACTTGATAAGTGGGGAATGTCCATTGACATGATGTAGGTGCTATCACTGTTGCCTACTTTCCTTGTGCCTACATATGCCCCTTTCTCTGTAGAAAACATTTGTAAGCTGCACTTTCATGCATGGCCTACCTGTGCTTATGGGATGATGTCTGTATTCCTTCACATGTATGTGCATTGCAAACTTTGTGGAAAAGTATATTTACAAAGGGGGTACATTTCATGTTGTACCACAGACAGGAGTATGTCACCATTGTTTATTGGCTGGCCCATACCCTCACCCATCATATAATGTAATTTGGAAAGTACAACTACAACTACAGTAGCAATGAGGGACATGACAGGGAAGCCTAGAGATTAGAGCCACAATGTGAATATTTATGACCTTGATGTGGCATATGGTGGAAAAGTTCACTGCACGTGTGTAATGGTTAATGTTTGTATCCTGACTGTTGATATGCAGCATGGAGTGACTTGCAGTTGTGCTTAAATCACATGTGTTTGGGTACAGGCATTCTTGCACAGACATACATCTGGGTTTGCATGAGCTAAATGGGGACAGTGATGTAGCTTCCTTTTGAGCAACATGTTCAGGGTTTTCTACAAGTCCTTGCAAATTTCTGTGTCTCTCCAACATGCAATGGACTAATAGCTTCTACTGAAACACTTTGAGTATGTCATTGTAAGGGGTGCCAGACATGAGTGGTTATTACCCTAGGGCCTGCTGATTCATTGTTTTGTGTGTTTTGGGGACATCTCTCCCTGACGTCTTGCACACAATGTCTAGTGTTCATTTCCATGCCACATGTGTGGCCTATCTGAGCAACATTAAAACTACCTCCTTGATTCTATTGTGGCAAATATCACATGTTGAAGAGTATATTGTTAATATGTTTCCAGTGTGACATGGGTATTTCCATGTCACCTTTTCCAGGATATTGTACTTTTGTCATCAACTTGGCATGATTTTGTATTATCAGTCCTCATTGTTGGGTTATCATGTATGTGACAAAGAGATGTGTTCCTGATTTTGTGTGGGTCTGTGGAAATGCACTTTGTATTGGCCTACTATTGTATGCCAACAGGTGACCGTGGTCTTTTGCATGAGCCAACAGCTTTGTGGCTCATGGTGTCTTCTGATGGTTGAATGGTCATTGTGAATGCGTAGCTACAGCCATGCAATTGTAGTATTGTGAGATCCTGATTTTCCTGTAGGCAACTGTTGAGTTCAAACGGCATGCATGCATATGATGTGGCACATATATGGGCCACTTAAGGGGAGTTTGTTGCTGGGCCAACTTGACATTGTGGTAATGTTTTCTAATCAGATCTGTTGTTCAAGTGTGGTCATGGATATGGGATGACCTTATTTCTCTTTGTATTTACAGCATCAGCACGGGCAGGTGAAGGAGGTGGGCAGAGCCGACTGGGGAAGCATCCGGCCATGGGACGTTGGGTCAAACCACCACTGACACAGAGACTCCCAGTGGCCCATAGGGTAAGAGGAGCACCACAGGGGAGACCACAATTTCATCCTATCATTATCAGATTCCTCCTCCAGTGGACACTCCTTAGTGATAGCAGACCCATCAGAGCATTCCCCAGTACCATCTTTGTCTGCCACCCCATTCTATCACCTCCCCACCCAGTTGGCCGTGCCTGCTCACCCAAGAGGGTGGGAGTCTCCTTTGCTACAGGTACCTTCACCCCAGCCATTGTTACCTCTGCTGTCCTCAGTGATGAGGCTGTTGACCTCCTGAAAAAAATCTCTGTGGGTCTGTCAGCATTGTAAATGCCATGCAGGGATTGACCACCCAACTGCAACAAAACAAAACATTCCTAGAAGACATTTATGGTGCAATTGCTTACCTACAGAGATCTTTTCAGGTTCTGGCCTCCACACTGATGGCAGTCAGTCACACCTCACTTTCCGTCCCCCTCCACCCACGTCTTCCCAATCCAAACACTCCCTTCTACTACTACTCAAAGCACACAGATAGATCCACAGGCATCCACATTATCACACAAGAGGAGCATACACAGACACAAGCACCACAAAACACACTGGCCTGCACACAAACAACAGACACCCACTGATACAACAGTCACAACTTCCCCTGATACCCCCACCATACATAGCATCACACACACAACATCAGGAATATTCACAGGCACTACACCAACAGTCACTGACACACCTTCCATACCCATCATACCCTCAGTCACCACCCAAGCACAAACCCAGACATCTACCACAGGCACCACAGACACTACAACTACAGACACACAGACATCCTCCACATCCAGCCAGCCCACAGTCACCACCACAACAGCCACACACTTATCCACCACTCCATCCCCCAGCACCTCCCAGTCCCCCAAGACACACAGATGCACTCACTTACTCACCCACCCAACAAACTGACACCACACACAAGCCTACCTCCTAGAAGCCTGCATCCATAACATTCACACCAACGCAGCACACCACCACTTCCTCTACCTACAAATCCTGACCCCCTTCTGATGGCTGTCCCCGTGTCCCCAAGAAACTTTTTTGTTTGACCTGAACCTTTTCCCTGTTCCCTCCTTCCCAGTCCCAATCCCAAGAGGCCCCCACCCAGCCCCTCCCTTCGACCTCCCAGGCCTCCTCTCCTTCCACCGTAAGCACTCATACCTTCCCCTCAGGAAGAAGCCCACCCCTCCCAAAAATATGCACCCCTCTATGCCCAAACCCAAACCTCCTCCCTCCAAATCTGATGCCCCGGCTAATCCCTGAGGTGGTTGCCTGCTCCCTTGATGCCCCTTCCAGTGGAGGTTTGATGGCAGTTGGGGTCAAAGTTAAGCACAATACTGAAAGAACAATGGACTGCTTCTGAACTGGCCATTGGCCTTTAGAGTTCAAATATTTATTGTTTATTAAACCCAAAGAGTTGTTTTTTTGGGAATACATTTGACCTGCAGTTCCTTTTCTACCTTCATGTTGTTCCTTACTGACATGTTGTATGGCTACAGTTGTGTGTGTTTGTGCCTGCTTGTATCTCCATTTGCTGTTGCTTGCAGTATCTAACTTTGTGGGCAGTGATGATGCCCCTCAAGAAAAGGATATATGTGAGTGTAAGGATATATGGGTGTAAATACAATTGTGGTGTCATGGCATTGTGTACTGTTTATTATGGTAAATACTCCACCTTGTGTTGTTTAATGAGAGCTTCGATGGTGTTAAACTTTCTCCTGATATGGCTTATGTATTCATCTGATGTGTGTCAGCTTGAGTTTTGTTTCTGCAGAGAGGGAGTGTGTTCAGTTGTGCTAGCTTTGTTTGCATTTGATGGTGTGTGTCCATTTAGCTATGTGAACCTTGCAGATAGTTCCTTTAGAGGTATGTCCCATACAGTTGAAGTTGTATGTGCTTTTTTGACCTGTGCTTTCACATTGTGCAGATCGGCATGACATTTGTTTGTCTTTGAGACACATGTAGGGCCTGTGCAAATTGATACAAGTCCCAGTGCATCCTCTTTCCCGGAGTGCTCCTGATGCCCTCATCATTATTGAGCAGGTATTGTTGGCATAGTGCTCTTTGTCTATTTGTCTCCCTGTCTACTGTGTATGCCATTGTGCTTCTTTTGTGCTGTGATGTGTGTGTCCAATGCAGGGCTGTTTTCTGGGAGAGTTGTTTGTGTTCAATGCCACATCAATAAATATGTGTTTTATGTGATGACAGTCCCTGGCCTGTGTAAAATGTGAATGAGTGTCTTGTATTGGTAGATGTGATGTTTGTGTATTGTTGCTGATGTGTGAGACAATGTTGTGTAGCCTTTGCTATCCCTGTGCCTGAGATGTGTGGATGTATGTTTTTGTGTAGTGTTGCTGTGCAGTGTGAGTGACCTTCCCAGGGGTTCGTATTGTGATTGTGAATGTATTCATCTTCATGGATGATATGAACTGTGTACACGATTAGACGTGTACTTTGTGCCCAGGGCGTGACCCCCATATGATGTGAACAACGGCACTACGATCTATTTTAAGGTTAATGGCACAGGTAGGTGGTGTACTTACGGTTGGTTTCACCTACACTGGCATTGATTTTGTGTTCCTTCAATGATCAACAACAGCAGCAGGACATGCACAATGGGTTCCATGGCAGCATCTGACATGTGAAGCTGTCTGTTTGTGAGTTTCTCCCTTTAGTCTGTCAGTTTCAACCTTCTGAAAAGTGGTGGTTGGACAGCAACGATCATATTGGCGGTGTGCAACCTTGTAATATGTCCGGCGGCAACACAGACTTTGCCGGCCTGTTTGTGCTACCTCGTGACTTTGGCAGTCTATGCTGCTTGGTGATGCCGGCGGAACCGCAGTGGTCTTTGCTCCATAGACTAGCACCGCTTGTACTATGGCTGTTTGACCGACATCCCAAAAGCAGTCAGACTGCCGACACCGCCATGGCGGTCGATGGACCGCAAAACTTGTAATGAGGCCGTTAGACTTCTACTAACCCTGGACACCTGAAGAATTGGAACACTTTCAGATTTGCAGGGACATTCTTTGGCTTGTTTGTCAAAACAGGAGTGTGACAGTAGTTTCCATAATGTTTGAATGCCGTCAGTTCACCATAATAAGATGCACAATTGTATGAGAAAGTTGTACTTCATTAAAAGGTCAGCGGTTTATCTAGAATCAATGAATAATGCACTATGATAGCACTCTGATGTAACAAGAATTTCATAAGAAATTCAAATGACACCCTGGGCCAGAAAGAGAGAGTAAGAAAATCAAGAAATAATAGAGGTTCCCAAACATATAGGCCCTCATTATGATTTTGGTGTCGGATAAGCTGAGCGCCAAACTTGCTGGGATGAGCCTGCCATTAACCCAGCAGCCTCACCCCTGTTGCATTGCAATGTTCCTACTGGGCTGAGTGGGGGGGAACATCATATTACAATGTTCCTGTCAGTCAGCCCTGTAGGAACAGTGCTTCAATATTGGTATTGGCTCCCTTAAGGGAGCCGACGCCAGTAGTGTAGCACAACAGCACCCTCGGAGTGCATATTCCAAAGGTGCTGGTCAGGGGCCCTGCAGTGCCACGACATGGTCCTGGGCAGTACAGGGCCCTCCCTGTGGTCCCCAGCACTTCCTTTCTGCCAGCCTTTTCATGGCGGTTAAACTGCCATGAAAAGGCTGGTGGAAAGGGGACTCGTGAACTCAGTGCTGCTGTGGCTGACCACGTCTCTGACCACTATCAGCCTGTCGGGAACCATGTTCCTGGCAGGAACGGTGGTCCCCTGGCGATCTGACCACCAGGATTGTAATGTGCTGGTCGGACTGCCTTGATTATGGCGGTCCGACTGCCACCACGAGGCTAGCAGTCTGAAGACCATCAGCCTCGTAACGAGGCCCTTTGTCACTGGAGAGATTGTGTTAGGAAAGATATTGCTGAATTCACTGCAAAAACATCCGAAATGCCAAATAAAGTATGTGTTTGTAGCAAATATACAGACTATAAGGCAGTAGTAGGAATGACTGATACAATATCAATGCATAAAATATCAAAACACAAAAACACCCTAAATTAAACATCAATAGCATTTCCTATACCTAACTAGTAAAAACACAAATATCCAAAACACAAATAACTTTGTTAAACATATCAATTTTTACCTATATTGAAAAGAAAAATATTACTAATAAAGATATAGTTAATTTAAATAAAAATTGTAAAAAATGTTAGAAGATGTCAAAGAATTAACTGATTAAAATGAGAATGTAATAGATTAAAATATATACAATTATTTAATATGCTCTGAACAAATATTAAAATTACATTAAAAATATGTATAGAAAACAATTTAAGAAATGTTAGAAAATATTCAAACACAGAAATTGAAAATGTACAAGATATGATAGTTTTTAAATATAATTTACTTGTTTTTATAATAAAAATGTTTGAGTTAGCTTTATGAAAATGTTTATTTTAAACTTACATACATATGATTATAAATATAGAAATATACAATAAATTAACTTTAAAAACATACATAATATGAAAAAAATGGGTGACATGTCTTTATCATGCAAGAAATATAATTAATAATATTATTGGTTACAAACATACAATTATTTTTAATATTACATTTCTAACCACCAAAACTAAGAAGACAACAAAAACTATTTCCACAATATATCCAGATACAATTAAAATAAAAGATTGCAGAACAAAATTACTTCATTGAATTACACACTCCAGAATAAATCATAAAAAAAAATGTTAGACACTAAAGTTATAACATTTACTATCCCCTCTCATATCTTAACCAATTGGGAAGGGGTTGGACACTAAAGGGGTGATATTTACTATTCCTATTCCAGTCTAAACCAATTTGGTGAAGGTGTTGGACACAAAGGGGATGACATTTCTATTTCCACTCCAATGCATCCATATTGAGACAAGGAGTTGTACACTAAAGGAGTGACTTTTGCTATTACAACAAGAATTTCAAACAAATTTGAAGAAGGTGAGGGAAACAAAATGGATGACATTTACAATTTCCACTTCATTGTAAACCAGTTTGGGTGTGGGACACTAAAGGTGTGACATTTCCTATTCCCACTCAAAGCCAGACCAATTTGGTGAAGGTGTTAGACATGAAAAGGATGACATGTACTATTCCCACTCGAGTCTTACCATATTGGGGCAAGGTGTTGGACACTAGAGGGATGACATTTACTGTTTCCACTCCAATCTAAACCAATTTGGAGAAAGTGTTGTACACTAAAGGGAAGACATTTACTATTACAACTAGAATTTAACCACCTTGAAGAAGGTGTTGGATACTAAAGAGGTACCATTTACTATACCCCCTTCAATCTAAACCAATTTTGTGAAGATGTTGTTAACTAAAAGACTGACATTTCCTATTCCCAATCCAATCTAAACCATTTTGATGAAGGTGTTGAACACTAAAGAGGTGACATTTACTATTCCCACTCCAAATCAACCATACTGAGGACAGGTATTGGACACCAAAGGGGTGACATTTATTATTTCCATTCCAATCTATCCATATTGGAGGAAGGTGTTGGGCACTAAAGGGTTGGCATTTACAATTCACACTTCAATCTAAATCAATTGCAGGAAGATGTTGGACACTAAAGGGCTGACATTGACTTTTCTCACTCCAATCTAAACTGATTTGTTGAAGGTGTTGGACACTAAAGGGATGACATTTACTATCCCTACTCCAATCCAACCATATTGGATGAAGGTGTTGGAGACTAAAGAGGTGCCATTTACTATTCCCACTGTGGGATGTTCGTGCAGGAGAAAGGGAGCAAAACATGCCACACTGACACACGGCCTGCACTGCAGGTCTCACCCTGGTCCAGGGGAAGCCTGTCCACTGTTTTCACTGTGCCTAGAGGCACGAAGCATAAAACTCAAGCAATGTTTCTGCAGTGCAGGCAGGAAAACATGCTGCACTGACACACAGCCAGCATTGCAGGTTCACGCCAGCTCCTGGGGCAGCCTGCCCATTGTTTTTACCGCGCCTGGAGACAAGAAGCATAAAACTCAAATGGTTCTCTTGTAGCGCAGGGAGGAGAATGTGCCACACAGACACACGGCCTGCACTGCAGGTCCCGGCCTGCTCCTGGGGTAGCCTACTAACTGTTTTGACCATGCCTGGAGGAGCAAACCACAAAACTCAATCGTTGCTCCTGAAGTGCGGGGAAGATAACCTGCCACACTGACACCCATCCTACACTTGAGGTCCCTGCCTGCCCCCGGGGCAGCCAGCCCACTGTTTTCACTACACCTGGAGCCACAAAGCATAAAACTCATTTGGCACTTCCTCAAACTGAGACAGGCGTGCTTGGTCGTATGCCCGTGAGCCCGTCCGTGGCAGGACAAGGCTGGGTTTGGCCACCCCTCTTGGCCTGACAATTTTCACTCACCGCTTAAGCACTTGCTGCCACTGTTAAACAATTGCTGAACTATGAATAAGCAAGAGGCTAGTGCCATTGCAGCCTGTGTTAATGATTGCTGGGTGGCTGGGTCAATTACCAACTATCCGACTACTGCTATGACAGTCATTAACTCTGAAATTGTATTGGTGGAAGAAAGGATGGGGGTTATTAGTTGATCGCTATCACTTTTTAAGAGTAATGAGCGTACTGTCACCGCCACAAAAGTTGATGTAAGCGTAAGCACCCACAATAATGCTGAGGGGTGTTCTAATGAAGCTGCCCCTGATCCCACCAATTGTTGTGTCCTCTGGGGAATGGGGATCTAGATATTGTATTGGCAACACAGAAGCAGAAGTGCCAGCACAATATGGGGAAAATCCACTTACAGATTATGCACTTTCCCTGCCAAATAAAAAGAAGAAAAGCAACATGCGCCCGGCATGCACACTCAAGAGTGGTGGGAGGAAGAGTCTTCAGCCGGGCTTATATAGGGTTGGGTCTTCTGATCCCAAAGACCAACTACAAGCACAATTTGGGATAGAGGGTGATGCTAACATGTCCAGCAATCAAGGGCATATAGATCAATTATAAGGGGTACTTGCTAAGTTACTGACTCATGTGGCAATGGCACTACAGAGCATTGATGGGACATTGAAATAATTACTTGTGTCTATCCAAATTAAGCCATATAGCCCACCTATAATGATAGAATAATGACAGCCCTGCTCCTCAGAGATGGAACCTTTGATGCTAGCATCTAATTGGCAGCAGAGGGAGTAACCAGGTCAACCGGGCTGTTCAAGACCCTATACCATAGTTTGTCTCAGATGGCTCTGCTCGGGGCCCTGGCAGTGAGTCTGCCCCACCTCCTTCTACCAATTCAGTCGAAATAGATAGTTGCAGAAATCTACAGACTTTAAAGCTTCGCGCGAGTGCACCCCATATGTGGTAATTTTAAACAGTGTGCTCCCTCTGTGCTCAACTCAATCTGAAATAGACCATCAGTTGAAGAATAAAGCAACTCATCGGTTTAGCACTATCCTCAGGTGCAGGGAAAATGGTGTTCTCTCAAATTATATAATTGGGGTCAGAAGAGTTCAATGGGTGGGGAAATCTTCCAATCTGGAATCTGATAACTGTGTTGGTACTAATTTCCAGGACACAAACTGGTGGGATTTTTTCTCAGGAGACAGGGTAACTTGCAGGGCCTCTTGCAAGGGATACGTCCAGTCTCTCTGGGCTTCTTCTGCAGTCCAAGATCTGGTGGTCCCTTTTATAGATGCTCTTGTAAACTCGATAGCAGGAACTTCACTGTGCCAATGTGCAATCATTTAGCTCCCCTGGTAGAGGTTGATTAACTGTGTTATGGGTATAGTGATACTTCCAAAGGTGGAGAATCTGCAAAGTGTACTGGACTGGAGGTTGTAGCAATCCCTGTGAGTGACCAGGATAGGTTAGGCTGCCTCTCCCACTCTAGTGAGCTGATGTGTGGTCATATTCATTACCCTCCCTTGCTTGAAGGAAGGAAACAGGCCTCTGTCTCCTCCACTCAGATGTTCCTTACTGATGTTTCTGCCATTATTACAACCAACGGTACCACTGCTCCTTCATTTAATGGGTTAGTTAGCCCTGCTCAGCATTCCAAAAATGGTCTGGCCCCGCAAGGAACAATTGACACTGGCACCTCTGGTATTTCAGGCCCTGACATAAGTCTTCTTTATTGGAACATTACTGGACTTAGCAACAAACTAGGGGCTTGATTTAGAGTTTGGAGGAGCGGGTTGCTCTATCACAAACGTGATGGATATCCCATCCGATGTATTAAGATTCCATTATAGCCGATGGAAATCGTAATACAGTAGATGAGATATCGGTCACGTTTGTGCCAAACTCTAAATCAGGCCCCAAGGAATACCAATTAGTTAACCTTAATACCTCAACAGATTATCATTTTATACAAAACCTGGTCACAGTCAAGCACACACATACATTTTTTTTGTGTTTTCCCCAGCAACAATGTCATTGTCTGGGCATCACAGTGGCAGCCTTTTACCTTAATAACTATTACTATGGCAGCCAGAATAGTGAAGATTTATGTGAATTCCATTTTTTTCAGATAATCTGTTTTTCTTTGATGGGGCTACTCTTGGCGGTACATCATACTCTGTCACAGAAATGTTGCGGTAGAAATAATGTCCAAATCGTACATTCTTTCACATCTGCCTTAGATGTGATGCTAGCATGCCTGAAAGATGATTATGCAATATTGTGGGGCACTGACCTCAGACTGTGTCCCACTGTTAATGATATTGTCTGTGGGGTAACGGATAATGACTTCTGTAATCTCTCACACTTCAAAACATAACCCATGTGGTGGAAACTGAACAGGCTTCTGAAAACCCATGACATCATACTCAGTATAGACTTAGCTGTAAAAGAAGTTTCTAATCAGGTGCTGTACACAGGCAGAGGTAAGGGGCCGTTAATTGATTTTTTTGTGCTTTCCAAGACATCGGCTAGAAAGGTCTGCAACTTTTAAAGAGTGCCATGAGTGACCACAACTCATTGGCCTTAAGCCTTAATTTAGGGCTGCTGCCAGTGATTTTTAGCAAGATTGCAACCTCGATTGAATACAAAAGAAATGGGGGAGAATGCCACAAATGGTGGGATGTTGAACATAAGACCTTTTCAGCTCAGCTTGTGTAGAAGCAGAGGAAGCATTTTGAGATTTGGCTTAGTGCTGAACTTCACCTAGGGAAGTTATCAAGGGCCATCTCTGAATTCTGTAAAAAGGCATCTGGGCAACTAATGGTGAATAACCTGTATCATGCCCCAAGGTACAACAAATGGTTTAATAGGGCTGTTCATGAGCTCATAGCAGACTCATAAAAACTCTTAAGAACTTACTGAGGGATTTGCCAGATTATAAATTGCAGGAAGTTATATAAAGCATCCATCAACCTAAGGAAAGAGGAGATCAAAAAGGAGACTTGGAAGCAGCTGCCTGTGCTAGAAATGATGCAACCCAATTTTGGAAGGTAGTTAATGCACCTTTCTTTACTAGTAGTTCTACTACTAGCATAGACGTGACTATCCCTGAGCACATCTGAGTTAAGCACTTTGCAAATGTGTATGATTCTAGTCAATCAACATCAGTTGAGCTCAGTAGGACTGAAGCGCCAAACAGCAAAGGGAATACAGATCAGATAATAATT